>NC_041348.1:29797632-30160132 GCF_004354835.1 Perca flavescens
ATTTTCTACCTTGTGGTACAGCTTCATTGCATTTGTGCGGCCTCCAAAGAGGGATTCTCGTGGATTGAGACGCCCTGGTTTTTCATATGTTAACATGAACTCCTTAACGTCAGGGTTAGTGTCCACAGCCTGTCGCCAATCACATTCCCACATCACCACAACTTTCAGCTGATGCTTATTTTTTAGAACAGCCACTCTGTTATGGAACTCCGAGCGCAGCTCACCCTGTGTTTTTTTTTTTTTTTTTGGCGAGAGGATTGACTTCACCTGGCGCATAGCACTTATCACAGCCGTGAAAGAAGCAGCCATTAAATTCATAACACGTGTGTGTGTCTTCACAATAGCCATCTACAAAGAACTGACCGAATGACTTTTCACCTCTGTTCAGAGCATGTTGTATGTCAAGGCCCTCTCTGTCTGCAACATACTCAAGCCACTGTATTGAAACATCAGAACATGTCTTGTTTTGCCTAATGTAGGCACCTTCGTATGTCAGAGCAACAGTGTCTTTGGGAAGGAACAGCGTTTTAAATACACCCATACACGAGGAAGCCAATGTAGCGTATGCATGCTTTAATCAAAACCGTTACATCGTTAACACAATAGCTGTGCATCTCTTTTCGAAAGTCAAAAGGGGTGTCGCGGACCGTATCGTACCACTCCATGAACGTTTTCTTAGAGGCGTCACTCATAGCATCATAACCATATAGAGCTGGTGCAGGATACGGTCCAATATAATTCTCATTCTCTCGCTTGTTAAATTCATGGGGGAAGAATCCTTTGAGAAGATCTGAGAACCCCATTGCTGCCGGAGTTTTAGACAGAGCCATAGGGATAAAACTGAACGAATCGATCCAACGCTGATTGAAAGTAGAATCGATCATCAGAAGCACCCTAGAACCGCGCATAGTAATAGTTGGACAAAGTTTCTGACTCACCAGATACTCTAAAACTATATAACTGTCAAAACCTGAAGCATTGTGTGCTATAAAAGTATAGCCTTTGTATTTCTCCTGTCTGTAGTTCTGAATGAATGATGCGACGCAATTTGTTGTTTTCGTAGCAGTTTTTTTGCCCAAATCCATATCCATAATGCATACAAAATTAGCTTCATGACGCCCACATTGATAACGTGTTTCGAAATCGTAAAAGAGATACTTATCACTACTTTCTTTGCGTTCTACGGGTTGTATATAGCAAGAGTGCTTTGTAGCACCTAAAGGCTCTCTACAATGTAGGCATTTAGGTTTTTTACAGCTGTGTGGATTTTTCGACACACGATATGTTGCGTGACAGGACTTCGCAATATTTGTTTGTATTGCAGGGTATAAGCCCGTGTTTCCCATCGGGTTTTTTATGGTTTTCAAAACACTGTTGCGATTTGCATATGCGTCTACAGTCTCTGCATTTAATGGTCTTGTCAGGTATACAAGCAGTGTAACACACATTACAATCCCAACTACAACGGTGCCCCAGAGGGTTCTGGTAGGTCTTGTAACACCCCTCGCATAAACGTAAGACGCCCAAAAAAAGCCGTTTTATTTACGATGAGATAATAATGCTCGTCATGCAAATACAACCACGCTGTTTTCACATCGGGTTTGTCGTGCGTTTTGAAGATTGTGGGTTTTTTACATCCAGCTACATGATGGAATATCACAATTTTCATTTTCAAATGTTTCTGAAATCTGTCAACATCAGAGAACGAAACTTTATGTGTGTAGTCAAAACCCAAATCACTATGCAGCTGCTTGGCATAATTCATCTTCTCATCATGCGACAATCTGCTGTTTACATAATGTGCCAGGCAGAGAGAAAAGCAGAGATTGTCGTTACCAGCGTTATTCTTGGGATTATACAAAGCATTACCTTTTTCTGACAATATTTGATCGTAACCAATACTTCCTAGTTTTCGACGTCCCCCACCATTGCCTCCCGACATATTGCGCGCTATTGTCACAATTAATTCTAAAGAGTCTTCGGTCAGTGAATTATCGTTACTCTGCATCGCCTGTGCTACTTGCTCCAGAAATGTGTCTGTGTTATAGCCATCGCTTGAATTCAACATTGTTTGGATAGGGACATCTACGGCGGGACCCCTTAACTCAACATTTAAAACACTGTCCTGTGTTGCATTACCCAACGCCCTCTCTATTAAACCTGTTAGGGTGCTATACACCCTTTCAGGAACACTACCAATATCCGTCAAATCAATATTTCGCAAGTCAACATCTTGACGAAATTCAGCAGCATTAAAAAGGGGTATCTGTCTGGATGCTATTTCAGATGTTACCTTAGAAACCCGCCCCGCACCACACTGCACACTACCCTGAGGATTTTCTGAGGGTGATGGAGGGGGTCTATAAGCGCTTGTGGACGGTTGGGGACCAGTCTGCTCATCTGTACAAGATCGTTTTGAGGGCTGAACACTCGGAAAACATGATGGTCTCTTATTACTCTGATCTATGCCTGTGGGGTCTGTATTTGATGATTGTGTAGAGTCTGTATTGGCCTGTGTATTGCTGGAATATACGCTTGAAGGACCATTATGTGACAACTGTGCAGGAGCAGGTCTATCTGATGTGTGTGTTTTCTCACTGTTGCTTTCACTAGGTCTAGCGCGAGGCATAGTTCGGGCCCATGCTTCGAATATTTTTGCATGCATTGCACACAATCGTGCAAAATCCTGAGGATTGTTTACTGCTCTTGTGTAATCGTCCTTGCACGGCCATTCTAGTTCCTCATCAATACGAGCATCACACTCCCCTAGGGGTTCAGATTTTTTTGTTTTTTTGGGTGGGGATGACATTTTTTTTTTTATTTATTTTTTTTTTATTTTGCACAAACTATAGACTGTTTTAACACTTTTTTACTGCGGGGTCATATTCATTGTGTTTTTAAGGCATACTATCATAGGATCAAGCATTGAATTGAGAGAGCTGACATGAGAGGCAATAGCTGTGCCAAAGCCTGTGACCATATCAACCAAATGCGTGTTAGCTCTGGCCTGAATGGCTAGCGCAGTTCCAAAGTCTGTGACCAAACCGGTCAATTGTGTGTTAGCTGTTTGCAAGACATCTAATTTATTCATAAGACCATTGTTTTGTTTTCGTAATTCGGCTAATTCTGATTGTATTTGTTTATAAGGGTCAGCGACTGCAGGTTGTTGAGGGGATGTGTTAACGCAATACTCAAAAAACTCTGCACTCTGAAGTAATGTTAACTGCTCAGGACCTCCTAGTGCCCCACCTTGTTCAAACCGATTGTTAGTAATATAATTAGGTACTGCTTGCTTATCAAGGAATGGAACGTTAACCTCTAATACATTTACAGGAGTGGTTATGGCGGTATTAGCGCTGTTACACTTTTTATCTGCCACAGTTATAACAGAGGTGTGTGGTATACAGCTGACATAATCGGTGCCTTCCTCGGTGCTATAGATACAGTTAAAGAGGTATTCACCTACATTATATTCAGGGGCCTCCTGCAAAGCAGCCTGACACGGTTGGTGGGGTGTAAGCTGTGTTGCTGTTAGTCCAGTGTCTTCAGACTCTTCTCCCGTAGCTCCCCGATTTGTCTGACGTGATGTAGGGACGGGTGCTGTTAGCTCTGTGTCTTCAGACCCTTCGCCTGTAGCTTCACGATTTGTTTGGCGTGATGTAGGGGCTGTCGCTGTTAGTCCGGTGTCTTCGGATACTTCGCCTACTTCTATGGCATGGATTGTCTAGAGGTATAACAAAATATTTTTGGTTAAATAAAGACACACACAAGCACACACACACACACAAGCACACACAAGCACACACACAAGCACACACACACACCTCATCAGATGTCTTTTGTTCCCTCTCAATGGTGACACTTGGTGGCTGGTAGGGCGTTGGTGTACTAGACGACGACCAATGCAAGGACTCTTCAGGTGCCTTTTGTAAAGGGGAATCCTTTTGTTCCCTCTCAATGGAGACACTTGGTGGCTGGTAGGGCGTTGGTGTACTAGACGACGACCGATGCAAGGACTCCAAGTCTTTGCTTGCCGTTAGCTGCTAAAACAAAGGAAAAAGCCTTTTTAACAATATATACATTTTATTTAAAAATCTTTTATAACACAATGTAAATATATTCTGCTAGCTACAAATGCGTTTCTCACCTCTGCAGTGGTGTTAGGAACACCCGATACAGTGTCTGGGTAAGGCGTGTCTGGAACAAAGGAAGGGCTTCTTCTTTTGGGCGGGAGACCGGTCGTGTATGGCTTCACAGGCTGGAATTAGCATTAGATTAGAAAAAAAATCTTTTTTTTTTTTTTTTTAAATACAACACGCTATTTTACTGCTTTCCTTTTAAACTCACCTCAATAGATCTCTTCCTAGATCTCTTCTTAGGCTTGTGTGGACATACGTATCTGCTCCACGGGGGTGACTGTGTGAAATCGTCCTCAGGCGTCAAATACAATGTAACTAAGTCTTCCGTCGCCTTTAGTTGCTAAAACAAAGGAAAAAAAGCCTTTTTAAAAATATATACATTTTATTTAAAAAAGCTTTTACAACACTATGTAAATATATTCTGTTAGCTACAAAAGGTTTTCTCACCTCAGCTGCTGTGTTACTATCATAAGATACAGTGGTCGGGTAAGACGAGACCGGAACAAAGGAAGGGCTGCTACTTTTGGGCGGGAGACCGGTCGTGTATGGCTTCACAGGCTGGAATTAGCATTAGATTAGAAAAAAGATTAGATTTTTTTTTTTAAATACAACACGCTATTTTACTGCTTTCCTTTTAAACTCACCTCAATAAATTGCTTCTTAGGCTTACGATGGCGAACGTTAGGCGTAGCAGCTTTCACAGAGAGGGGCATCGAAGCACATGGTCTTTCAACAGGATTGATTTCAGCCACATGGGAGAGCGAGTAGCCCTCGCCCTTGCGGATCCTTTGTTCAGGGGCTGATTGTCTAGACAAAGAATATATATATATATATATATATATATATATATATATATATATATATATATATATATATATATATATATATTAGATGGCTACAAACACAGTGATAAATTAAACAGTAATAAATATTACATACTGAAAGAGATAAATAAACCGTAAATACCTGTTTGCTGTGTTCTTATTCCTTATTAGAGTGGCCTTTGGTTTAATGTTCTGGCGTGTTGGGGTCTGTAGGAATGGGCTACACGGAGCTTTTTTAAAAACAAAAACAAAATGAATGAAAACACAGTACTAAATCAATTAATGCTGTAGTGTATAATATATTTATTGTGGTTTAATAGTTTCGTCAACTAACACAGCCACGTTATCCCAGCTCTTTGCACAATCACCTAATGATGCAAACTACATTATAACACAAAAAAAAAAAAACGTTTTTAAGTCACAAATGTCTGAATGAATTAAATACCTTACAATAAGCTTTTTTTTTTTTTAAATATACTCACCAAATGCAGCCATTGCTGTAGAACCGAATCCTCTTTCTTCAGAGGACTTTGTTGAGAAAACGAGGGAAAGTTTTAGCTAGCCACGTAGCTACAAAATGCAGGTAAAAAAGTGAGCAGACCCCGTCTTGAAACAAGGGGTTTTAAACACCACAAACCAAACCCCTTTATGACGATTTAACACTCACAACAAAAGACCCCACATTTACAAGCTAGCTACTGGTCTAACACGACTTTTCTTTTTTTTTTTAACACTAGCGTCATGTGGTACAACCCACCAGCATTACGAACACACAATCAAAGTTTTAGCTAATTCATGAATGACTGAATGAATTAAATAGCTTTGAACATTCTTAAACACAAGCTTTACTTACCACTTGTAGGTAGCGATGAAAAAACTAATCTGCGTTGCTTGCACCAAGAAGAATTAAAAAGTGAAACTCCAGAGGGCTTTTTGATGTGGAAAAAAACGTGGAAACAAGCTAGTTACCAGACTAGCTAAAAAAAAAAACATCTAAAAAAAAGAGCTAAATAGCAGTAAACAAAAGGCTAAAGAGGGCACTGCTGAGAAACGATCCCTAGTTGTTTTTCACCAAAACATAAGACAAACTCCAGGTGGCCTTTTGTTGCGGAAAAACGCAACGTGGTAAAAAGGGTGCTACAGGTACTATGAAATCTGTGAGAATACGCCTCCGCTCAAGTGCACCAGACCCCTGTAGTGGTGAAGCGGCCGCCCGCACTACATACGTCACCACGTTCGCGAAATGCGCTCCCATATTCGACCACTAGATGGCTATCGCGGGTGTTCCGACATTCGACCGCTGCGTCATCACATCCGCTAGAGGCGCACGCAGCATCGACGACGGGATGCGCTCCCATATTCGGCCACTAGATGGCGCCCGCGAGTACCAGCAACGATTAGATGCAATACCACATTCGGCCACTAGATGGCGTCCGCGGTGTGACGACGTTCGACAGCGACGTCATTACGTTCGCGGTATGCGCGCGCAACTTCGACGATTAGATGCACTACCATATTCGGCCACTAGATGGCGCCCGCGAGTACCAGCAACGATTAGATGCAATACTACATTCGGCCACTAGATGGCGATCGCGAGTACCAACGGGCACCCGCGACGTTACATGCACGCTCATATGACCAGATTACAGGGTGGGTTTGCGCGTGCGTGTGATGACGTCACACATGCACGCGCGAACCCACCACCTATATACTACTCAGGTCCAGCCAAATAAGTAAGATATGAACGCGTCTTACACAGCCTGGCGGAGGAATAAACAATGCTGTGGAGAGAAATAGATATAGCAACTTTGATTTAAAAACGGGAATAATAAAAAAACAAACGTTTTCATTTTCACTTTTACCGGAGGCTGTATTACCGAGGGTCAGCGCCGCTGCGCCCGGGCTCTGCAGCACCGGAGCCGGCTTGGATCAGCGGTGCACCATATATACAGTATCTACGGCAACCAAACTTTACTGGTGAGACAAACGTGTGACGGTCAGGAAGACGTTTTGGCAGGGGGGAAACTGATCAGAAAATGTAACGGAACATTGTAGAAATGTAGTGGAGTAGAAAGTATAGATAATTGCTGCAAAATGTAACAAAGTAAAAGTCAAAAGTAGGCTATGCACTATTGAGTCTACTTAAGTAAAGTACAGATACGTGAAAAATATACTTAAGTACAGTTACAAAGAATTTGTACTTTGTTACATTCTACCACTGTATTTCGGCCCTATAAATAGCGATCAATCACCAAATAACGCAGGATTTAATCAGTTTAATTGCTGATGTAAATTGCAGTGTTAGTGTCTTTTTTGAATAATATGATTTTTTATCAACAAATGATCAGAAATACATTACAGTACAATACTATCATTGTAAACGACTGTAGAATTAAATTAAATGCAGTAAGCAATCATTTGGTGCAAATTGTAATCACTCAAATGTGCGTAAGAGTGCTTTTCAGTGTTCGTAGATTTTGTTCTTAGCTAAGAACAAATCCAAGTTAAGAAAACATTAGTGAATGCCAGCATCTTCGTAAAAAAGTACGTAAAAAGGGTTTAAGAACACATTTCTTCGTAAGAACGGTTGGTGAATGAGGCCCATTGGTAGGAAGTGACTCCATCATTACCACAGGAAGTAAATGCTATATTCATTTTTAAGACGCAGCTCATCAGACAGTTTGACATTTGAGAGTGTGAGACCGAGAGAGAAGCACGATGGATCAGATGGATTATAATGTTTTCATTTCTGATGCTGCTGATTCAGTTTACAGGTAAGAGAATACAAGTTTTATTGTGACATACTGAGTTTAGTGAACTCTTGGAAATCAAACATGAGACACATTTTCAAACTTATCTAAATTCATTGTCACATAACAGTCCTATATGTATTTTAATTCATCACATTTCTTAATTATTTTCAACAGCTGCTAGGACATTTTTCTCCCCTATTGTCAAAGTTGGAAATGATGTCACTTTGTCTTGTGATAATGGGATGGATGATCAGGATCAGTGTGAAGGTGTTATCTGGTACTTTGTTAATCCAAGAAAGAAAGGCTTGACACTGTTTGAACACGGGCAGATTCAAGCTAAATCAGACCGACTGAGTGTTACAGAGAACTGTTCTCTGGTCACAAAGAATATCAAACATGATGATGTTGGTCGTTATGATTTCGGCCACTTCAGATCAGGAAAACTACACGGTTAAGACACGGTGGTTGCTCTCTATGTTGTTACCAGTGAGTATTTACATCATAATGTTTTAAATCTATTTTTAGACCAGTATATTTTAACATTACAGTAATTATGATTAGAAGTTTACAGGTAAGAGAATACAAGTTTTATTGTAACGTGGTGAGTTTAGTGAACTCTTTTAAATCAAACAGTAGACACATATACAAACTTACCTAAAATGATTGTCACACTTAATATGATAACTGACGCCATGCTTTTTCTCAACAGCAGCAGCTTGGAAGTTTTCCTCCTCCACTGTCAGAGTTGGAGATGAAGTCACTTTGTCTTGTGGAAATGTGATAAATGATCAGGATCAGTGTTACAGTACTACCTGGTTTTTCAGAGGTCAGGAAAGGATTAATGCTGTTTGAACACGGGCAGATTCATAAAGAAGACAAAACTAAGACTAAGACAGACTGAGTGTTACAGAGAAATGTTCTCTGGTTATAAAGAAGGTCACAGATGAGGATGCTGGTCAATATGTCTGCAGACAGTTCAGATCATGTGAAGACACAGTGGTTGATCTGTATGTTGTTACCAGTGAGTATTTACATCGTAGTGTTTTCAAACTCTTTTGTTAGAACAATATACAGAAATATCACAATGATTATGATTATTCTCTTATACTCTTGTTATCTTTTCTCTCTCATTATCTCCATCTTCACCAGTGACTAAGCAGAAGAACAATGATACGGTCACCTTGATCTGCTCTGTGTCGAGATATTGTGACCACTCAATGAAGTGGCTGTATGAGGGTGATAAGACTGACATGGAGACAACACAGCTTTCCTGTTCTGCCACTGTGACATTTACACCTTCATCAGAAGTCAAAGTATTACGAGTTATTGAAATGTGAAGTGACAAACGTTTTTATTGGAGAAAAAAAGTTTTTTCTAACTGAATAGTGTGTTTTTGTCTTTAATGTGATGATGCAACAACTACAATATCTCCGACTACAAATAAATCACCAATGACAACAGGAAATAAATGGACATCAGAAGAGACAAACAACACGACATCTGAAATCAACAATCACACAAAACCAGAAGGTAGTGACTGAACACAACAGAACTACATTTACAGTCAGAAAAGACATGCAGGCAAAAGACACTTTGTTCATTCTAACAAGTAGCTCGTCATCATAACACCTCTGACTATATTTAACACTTGTAACTTCCTGTTTCAGGCTGGTGGAGGATCATCGTCGTGTGTCTGGGTTTAGCATCAATCATAACAAGTGTCGTGGTGGTCAACATATGGGCAAGAGCTAAAGGTGAGAACATTCACAGATAATATTTTTTTTATTTTATTTGATGTTTATTTATTTATATTATATTTATTTGCTCCATCACAGAGAAATGACGTTCCATGTCCCTAGAACCAGCCTCTGCTACCCAGGTCTGGTCCGTTGAGGCGGTTCCTCCCACAGGTGGTGGCCCATTGGATGGAGAGGAGGTTGCTATGTAGCTTCTTTGGGCTGTGACCGGCCAGTAGGGTTGGGTACCAATCACATTTTTTTCCGGAACCAATACAGTAGCTAAAATTCCTGTACTGGTACCCAATGGTACCTTTTTTTGGTACTTTACAAAAATTTCCGACGTCGAATTTCATCAGACACTTCATATCGGGAGAGATTCAGGTTCCAGTCCCCATATTCAGCTGAACCACTATTTGGACGTTTGTGATGGACAGAAGTCCCTTCAGTTTTTGGCCATGAATAAGCACACCCTCTCCTCTTTGTTCAAGGTGGCGGTAAGAGCAAATAAAACTAGGCATACATACACAGACAACACAAACTGCTCTCTCTCTCTCTCTCTCTCTCTCTCTCTCTCTCTCTCTCTCTCTCTCTCATAAACACACACACATGCAGACGTAAGTATGTGAAAGCTAGGCACACATACAACACACTCTGCACTCACACACACGCACATGCACATTCACTCACCAATATAATAACTTTTCACTCACTCTCTCTCAAACACGCACACATTCACTCACAAATACACTGACAAATAACAACATATACTTTCTATTCCATGTGATTAGCAAATGTGGTGGGATTTAGCTCCGCTTAAAGAATATGTTTTGTTCTTTAAGAGAAGGAAAGGTTAAAGGATGTGCTTCTGTCCCATAAAAGTGAGGCATGTTTGAAGAATATTATTTGACTTAGGAACCATTATAGCCTACTTGAATTGTTTGAAGGAATTTCATGATTTGATGTCATGTTTGAGGCATATTGAACAATGTTGATTCATTGTTGGCCCAATATCAGTTTTAGGCTGTGCTTTTTTTCTGTTAATTTAAACTCTTCAGATGTATTTGGACGCAATGTCTTTTGAATATTGAGTAAAATGTGCAAATAAAACTTCAGCAGTTCATAATCACTGTCTTTAGCTTGTTTAAAAATGGAAACTTTTGTATGACTTGACTTGTGACTTGCTTGACCAAAGCTATGACTTGACTTGACTTGCTTGATTGTCACAAAAAATGACTTGGACTTGCTTGAGACTTGAAAGTTAAGACTTGAGACTTGCTTGTGACTTGCCCATGTGTGACTTACTCCCATCTCTGGTAACTGCTGCACTTGTTCATACGGTATATAGCTTAGCATATTCATATCTCCCTCCTACTCTTTATTCTATATAATATATGTACATTACTCTGCATGTTACTGCTTTTGCACTTAAACTGCATGACTTTGTCTCAGTAGGCTACTTGTACTTTGTGCAACTACAATTAGCTACAATAAAGCTTAATCTTATCTTAAATCCAAATGTTCTTCTGGTTGCAAAATGCATCTGAGTTTAAGATTTACTGGTTCTATTTGCAAATTTTCAAATAAGAGTGATTGTTTTCAGTGTTTAGTAGCTCCCTCTATCTCTCTCTCTCTCTGTCTCTCTCTCTCTCTCTCTGTCTCTCTCTCTCTGTCTGTCTGTCTCTCTCTCTCTGTCTCTCTCTCTCTCTCTCCAGCACACAGACCACAGACCACACTGCAGCTTGCTTCTGCTCAGCTGACCACTTTTTGTTCTCTCTGTTGCGTTGAACACCTCTGTTTGCACTGGGCTCTAACATTTGTCTATGTAACATATATGGTAAATGCATTTAAAATAATCTCTCAGCTGCGTTCAGAAGAAATGTTCATGAGAATAATAACGAAAAGTCAGGGGATTGCCAAAGATAGAATAAAAGCTACTATTACACATCACAACAGGTAAATGAGGAGATGAAGTCATTGTCAGGAAGTGGATCCAAATTTCCAGGAAGTAGATGCTATACTCATTTTCAGGAAGCATCGCCTCACAGACTGACAGTAAGAGTGTGAGACCGAGAGAGAATCACCATGGATCAGATCAGATGGATTATAATGTCTTCATTTCTGATGCTGCTGGTTCAGTTTACAGGTAGGAAATAGTTGTATTGTAACTTGGTGAGTTTAGTGAACTGTTGGGAATAAAAAATGAGACATTTGCAAACTTATCTAACATTATTGTCACACTAACTATGAACATAACAGTCAAGTTCATATTTCAGTTGATCACATCTCCTTTTTTGAACAGCAACAGCTTTGAAACCATCCTCCTCCACTGTCAGGGTTGGAGATGAAGTGACTTTGTCTTGTGGAAATGGGATAGATGATCAGGATCAGTGTTACAGTGCTACCTGGTTCTTCACTGGATCAGGAAACAGAGTAACGCTGTTTGAACACGGGCAGATTCGTAAAGAAGCCAAAACTAAATCAGACGGACTGAGTGTTACAGAGAACTGTTCTCTGGTTATAAAGAAGGTCACAGATGAGGATGCTGGTAGTTACATCTGCAGACAGTTCAGATCAGGGGAACATTATGGTGGAGACACAGTCTATCTGTCTGTTGTTACCAGTAAGTATTTAAATCATACTTTTTTTAAACTGTTTTCTTAGAACAATATACTGAAATATTACAATACTTATGATTACAATGATGAAGTTAATTTTACTTTAATTGTCTTTCTCTCTCAATATCTCCGTCTTCACCAGTGACTGAACAGAAGAACGATGATACGGTCACCTTGATCTGCTCTGTGTCGAGATATTGTGACCACTCAATGAAGTGGCTGTATGAGGGTGATAAGAATGACGTGGAGACAACACAGTTTTACTGTTCTGCCACTGTGACATTTACAACATCTCATCTTCATCAGAAGTCAAAGTATTACGAGTTATTGAAATGTAAAGTGACAGATGATTACAGTGGAAATGTGCACCTGTTCAGCTTCATCCCTCTTCAGTCCTCCGGTGAGAAACCAGGTGAGAATATGATCAGCTGTTTAAAATCACTTTGTGGATAATTACACTGAATATTTGTTTGGATCTAACATTATAATATTTCATGATTCTGTTTGTTTTGTGAAGTAGTTTTTTTCTAACTGAAGTTTGTTATTGTGTTTGAGGTGATGATGCAACAACTACAATATCTCCGACTACAAATGAATCACCAATGACAACAGGAAATAAATGGACATCAGAAGAGACAAACAACACGACATCTGAAAACAACAATCAAACTAAACCAGAAGGTAGTGACTGAACACAACAGAACTACATTTACAGTCAGAAAAGACATGCAGGCAAAAGACATTTTGTTCATTCAGATATTAGAGATATAGAGACAGCACAAGAACACGCTAACAAGTAGCTCGTCATCATAACACCTCTGATTATATTTAATACTTCTAACTTCCTTTTTCAGGCTGGTGGAGGATCATCGTCATGTCTCTGGGTTTAGCATCACTCATAACAAGTGTTGTGGTGGTCAACATCTGGGCGAGAGCTAAAGGTGAAAACATTCTTATTTTGGCTTTTAAGGGAACAAAACATCATAGAAGACAACATTGTGAGTTCAAACAGCGAATAATTGAATGTTTGTACAATTATATCTTTACAGAGTTTGTGATATTTGTTATTTACTTTTAACTGTGTATATACAAAAGACAGAAGAAGATACATAGAAATAAACCATGTGTTGTATTGACGTGGTTATGACAGCCAGAGGTGGGTAGAGTAGCCAAAACTTGTACTCAAGTATAAGTACTGTTACTTCAGAATAATAGGACTCAAGTAAAAGTAAAAAGTAGTCATCCAAATAATTACTTGAGTAATAGTAAAAAAGTACTTGGTGAAAAAACTACTCAAGTACTGAGTAACTGTTTAGTAATGTCTGATTTTTTTTTTTTAACACAATCAGACAGACAAAAATACAAAATAATCATCTTTAGACAAATTATAGTTAATCCAATCAATAAAATAAATTAAAATTAATTAATTACAAAAAGCTTAAATTAAAAGGTAGGTAAATTCAAGTACAAATCAACTGTGTGTGTGTCAAAACATGCAGAAACAAACAATTTCACCAAAGAATCACTCAGTGATCTCACTATTTAGCTTCAACAGTAGTTAGCTCTCAAGGTTCTTGCTGTGAAGCTGTGATCGTTTGGCAGTGAACAGGAGTCCTGCATGACTGAAAAGTCTCTCACAGGCTGCAGATGCAGGAAGACCTGTGTTGACTTTGAGTGACAGCTTCTTGATGTGAGGAAAGGTGTGGAGTAGATCCATACCTGCAGGGGACAGACATGAAAGGTACCTCTCCAGCTCTCCTACTTGTGATTTTCCCAACTCCATGGATGCAAAGAAGTCGTCTTCATCAGAGAGGCTGCTGTTTGCGCTGGTGACATCATCCAAGTCGGTGTCGAGGTGATTTCGGATGTAGTCAAGGCCTGTGGCAAGATAAATCGTTTTTCAAAATAATTAGGTCTGCACATTATTCTTACCCTTCTACTTTATAGGCTGTCAAGCTGCTGATGTTTGACATTAAAAGCTACCTGAGCTTCTAACTATATTGCCAACCTTTGGTTTGTCACTGACACACTATAATCCTAAATGACAGTAACATTATACAGATTTATATTAGGTCAATGTCTACTGGTTCACATTTGAATTGATAAACAAGTGTATTTACCAGCATTTAAGATGTTTTCCTCTGTGGTCCAGGATGTTCTGAATCTTGGTAGGAGTAGTGCTGCTGCTATCAGCTCAGGCTCTTTCATGATGTCTCCAAAACGTTTCTGGATCCCTTGCTGCAGGGCGTGAACAAGAGGTGTACACACTTTGCAAGATGACTCCAACCTCTTCAGCTTGTCCCGCAACTGGTAAAGCGTTGGCAGCAGGAGGCCCATATGCACAGATGATTCCCCTTGGAGGATATTAAGGGCCATGGCAACAGGCTTCATCACAGTAGCGTACTCAACCAAAAACCCTGTTTCAGCAGGATTGAACCTATAAAAGATAAACAATAAAAAAATGAGTTATAGCTATTTCTTGTACAATGTCTTAATTATGCATTGTACATGTTAAATACACAAATAAATAAATAAATAAAATAAATTATTTCATTCAAGTCATCCACAATTGTCACACCACCATGCAAAGAAAACGTAGTTACTTGAGACAAGTGGATTCACCCATTAATCAGGAAGTCTTATTTATTTTTATTATTCTTTAAAAACAAAATATAAATTTTGTCAACTTACATCTTTATCTTTAATGCTGTGCAGACATTGCAAATGCTTGTTCTCCTTGCTCTCGGTGAATGCGCACAATCCTTTCTACAGCAAGGAACAGGGAGCCAGCGTGTCTGATTGGGTCGGAGAAACTGCAGCTTGCATTCACGTTCCACTGTTTCATGAGCCATGGTTGACCTGCTGGTTTTATTCCAAAGAGCATGACACTTTGCAAAAGCAGACCGAGACAGCTTCTTGTAGGTTTCGTTTGCAGCTCCTCCTGCAGCAGTGGCATCAACTGTTGATATAAGGTTGAGGAGATGGCATGCACACTTTTGGTGCCTTGGAAGTTGGTACTCAAGGCCTGTGTTGTCATCCAGAATAGCAGACATATCTTGATACTCCACCTCTGACTCACTCTGATCTTCTGTTGCATCATCAAGGGTGGAGTCACTCTCCTCTTGTAAATTGGTGGCTTCCTCCTCTTTCTCCTCAACATATAATCGAAAGGCCTTCAGGAAGTTTGAGCCACTGTCTGTTGTCGTCCTGGTCACTTTTTCCCTGATGTGGTACTCAGAATGTATTTCCTCTAATGCAGCAGCAAGGACGTCAAACGTGTGCGAGCCATTGACAGGTCTACAAGCCAATGCAGCGGAGTGCCTCTCCAGTGAGGTGTTGTCTATCCAGTGACAGGTGACACCTAAGTAGCTACGTTGTCTGGCAGACCAGCAGTCTGTTGTGGTAGCAACATAGTTCACAACACTCAGCTTTTTGATGATTATGCTCATCTTGTGTTTTGCAGCTTCTTGTATTCTTGAGCATAACGTTTTCCTTGTCATTACTGTATGAGGTTGCAAGGTTTCTATCAAAGTTTTGAAGGATGGCGTCTCAACCACAGAAAATGGTTGGTTGGCCTCACATACAAAATGTAGCATCAGCTTGTCAAGTGTTGCTTGTGTTACCCGCCCTGGGGCAGCGAAGGCTGTGATTTTTGCATTTTGAGTATTGCTTGAAGAGGAGGACTTGCGCTTTCTGTGGTTCTCTAGTAAGTCTGTGTACTTAGACAGTTTGTTGGGGTGAACCCTCTGTGGATTAAAAAAAAATCTGTGAGGCTACAGGGAGATTAAGAGATTGAGACTTATTACATCAAATTTATATATATATATATAGGAAACGTTTAAAACATATATAACCTAAAAGACAAACATTCTCCTATTCACAGCAACAAAAAAAATAAAATGTAGGAAACTTACCGCTACATGTTTCCTCAAGTTAGATGTTGAGTTTTTGAATGCTGAAATGTCCGTTTGTTTTGGTAGACACAGAAGACACCGCATAATGTAGCTGCTGTTTCGCACTTTTACTAGGGTAAACATGCTTTCAATATGAGGCCAGGGGTGTTCCCCTTCTTCTGTGTCTGCATTGCCAACACTTGATTCTGACATGTTTGTTTTGCTACGACGTAACCGCGTAACCGTCCCGCCGCTTGAGTATGGTGACGAGACCGCACAACTACGATTGATTGGTGAAACACAGTCACGTCGTAGAGCCTTTAGTGGAATTTTCAAAATAAAACATTAAAATGAGGCGTACGCGGGATTGATAAAAACAATGACGCGTAGAATACCAAAGAGGTAAAAAGAAAAGTAACGAGCTCATTGTAGCCTAATGTAGCGGAGTAAGAGTACAGTTTCTTCTTCACACATCTACTCAAGTAAAAGTAAAAAGTATAGTGATTTAAAACTACTCCTAGAAGTATACGTTTTTCAAAAACTTACTCAAGTATATGTAACGGAGTAAATGTAACTCGTTACTACCCGCCTCTGATGACAGCAAATGATTAATTGAGAAAAGCAAACTAGCAATATAAAAATCACAGATGTAAAACGGCTATGAAATAAATAAATAAACAGAAATAAAATTTAAGTTACACATGGAAGGGATGCAAATGAGGTAAACATATAACAATATGTTGCATAATACACCTTGCGGTGCAACCTGAACACATCGTCAGTGATGGACCTGGGGTTGTCAGGTGTTTCGGGTCTTATCAGATACCCACACCCAGGTGACCTAGCCAGGGGTGATCAGTCCCTGACTTGTGTCTAGGCAGCTTACTTCACCACTCATCACCCCTCTTAACTTACAGCCAACAGGAAGTCTTTTGAGTGGCGTCCAAGATGTTCTTGATTGCTCTTCGTCTTTGCAGTTCACAGATCCCTAAGAGTCCCAGGACCTTGTGCAGAGATCACCCTGTTAAGCCCTTGCAGCCCACTTCAACAGGTTCACAGTGGGCCTTCCACCCCTGCCTCTGACACTCTGCTACCAGAGATGCATATTTGTCGCAGTTCCTGTCTTCCCAGGGGACTACTTTCTAGCATGAATTTTTGCTTGGTTGCATCGGAAATCAAGACCATATATGGCCTAAGTGTGGTAGCTGTGATGGTGTCCGGTACCTTCAGCAGCTTTCCTAGATCGACCAGGACCTGCCGATCTCTTCCTGTTGAGAGCAGACCACCCTGGGCCTTCGGTCGGGGCTGAGGCTTCTCCCGGCATGAACAAAAGAGATGGGGCACTTTGTAGGCTGTTGCCGCTTTCTGGAGGTGATGCCAGTGTGGATGGTGTCTGCTCTTGCCCACAGTACCTGGTCGTGGTGCCAATGGTATCGCCCATCTCTCAAGGTAGCTGTACAGTAGCTGAGAATGTGCTCCAACAACCCCCTCTTCTGGAAGAGTTGGCAAGCGGGTGAGTCCACCAGGCCTCAGGTGAATAGATCAGAAGGACTCGGGAGTATGTTATACATTGACTGGACCAAGAACGGATGCCACTCTGACTCTTTGTTGGCAGCAGGCCCCAAAACCCGATGATTTTCTGATGGTCTTTGGGGTAGAGCTTGTGATGCATGGAGGTTCTGGGCACTGTGGGGTGTCTCCAGGCCTGGCTCCTCCTCTGTCTCCCCCGGTGCTGTATCGGGTACTGGCACTGTGTGGTGCACCAATTGCTTCACTGCTTAAGCAGCCCATCTTGGTCTGGTGGATCTTTAAACCTCTTGGGTTTTTGCAAACCTTAACCTTATCTGCAGACAACACTCCTAATCTTTTGTCCCCACCTTCTTGGCCACCCCCTGGGGTATTTCTCTGAAGGGTACTTCGTAGCAAGATTGTGGTTGCTCCATCTCTAAAGCCGCAGTTTCGGTTGCTAACCCTCCCTTCCCTGGTTGCTGTCTCCCCGAGATGTCCTCTGTTTCTCCAGTTGTTGCTGCACTATTTGCGGTTGTCATTCAGCCTTCTCCTGGGAGTCAATGGCGTCGCCATACTTGTTTAGTTGCATGATACACCTTGCGGTGCAACCTAGACACATCGTCAGGGATGGACCCGGTGGATCAGCTGTTTAAGGTATTATTATCAGACACCCTCACCCAGGCGACCCACCGATTGTGTCCAAGTAGCTTACTTGGCCACTCCTTACCCCTCTTAATCCAGAGCGAACGGGAAGCCTTTTCAGCGGCTTCCAAGATGTTCTCGATGGCTCTTCGCATCTGCAGTACAAAGATCCAAGAGTCCCAGGACCCAGTGTAGAGATCGCCCTTCGAAGCCCCCATATAATGGAATTCAATACAGCACCAGCACAAACAAAGTGAACATACGTAGAGTTGAGTCAACACCTCTTTATGTATGTTTCTAATACAATACAATGGAGCTGAATGAGAACTGTCACATTATTATTATTATACAGGTTTGAATGTGTGGACACACAGGTTTGGAGTGTGTTAGGAAAGTGATGAGTAATGATCTCATCTGCTCAAATAACCATTACTCTGTTTCCATTGAGCAAGGCACTAAAACCCAGCTGTTTCTGTGATCTGTGTTTCAACATTTATTTGCTCCATTTTCACAGGAGCATGAAGATGAAGTGACAGTGACCTATGAAAACGCTGCAGAGCCTTCTACCTCTGTCTGACTCCACTGATCAACAACATCATCTCACCACAGTCCTCTGCTGTTAAACATCATCTCATCATATATTACATGAGTAGATACCAAAATGATATGTTGATGGATGACTGAATGTGTTTTCTGTGCTGTTTCTGTTAAGTCTGAGCTGGACAATGATACTGAAGTCTTGATCTGATCTCATATTATAAAGCCTCTAAAACAGATCACTTGGTATATTTATTTATTTCTTATTTAACTTCCCTAAATAATGCTCTCACATACTCATACACATACTGTAACAAAATTTCCTGTTAAATTACAGTAAACTACTGACAGCTACAGTTGCCAGCTTGAAACTGTTATTCTACAGTGTACCAACTGTGATCTACAACAACAGTTTAGTACTGTAAAAATATTACTATTAGTACTAGTACTGTGCTGTATGGAAAATAAACATAACAGTATTATACTGTCAGCTCTTTGGTTGCAATTATACTGTTATTTTACAGTTCCTACAGTATTCTCCATTAACATCTTATTACTGTAAAACTGTAGAATGTGATCTTCACAGTGATATAAACCAATGATTTAAAAGTTTTACATTTAAAAACCCCTGAAATAATAATAATAATAATAATAATAATAATAATAATAATAATAACAAATGAAAATATCTGTCACAGAAATGGCTCATACAAGAGATGGCCTTACAACATTAGGCATTTACAGTATGTAAGCTGAACATTTTCACTATCTACAAAATCCATAAAAACACCATTACTACCTGGTTGTCAGAATTTTTTCTTGAACTATGACAAGTGATGGCTACACAAAATTGACCAGGTCTGGTTTGACTGTTTGCAAAGCATACAAATTACAAAGCTAATTCAACTTCATTTAACCTTACTGCTACTTGTTTTTACTTCCGCCTTCCTTCCTTCACCCAAAGACAACAGTTGGGTTAAAGTAACTGCATCAAATGCATAGCAGCTAAGAAACTAAGTAAAAGCTAACTAAATTACACACTCCATTAACAATAACAATTAAACATATCAAACTGGCTCTCAATAATGGTGGGTCCAAAAATGAACCTGGACATCTGAGACAGATGGACTGAACTATACTGGCTAAATAAAGCCCCACTCAAAGTCATCACATTTTTTAGAGGCCAAATGGGGATTCACTGTTGTTGCCTTTTGGTGGACCACCTTCCCCTGGCTGGCCTTTCTTCCCCTCTCAGGATTAATCCCAATGAGGCACCACTACAGGCCTTCACAGGAAAATAATCTTTAAAATACTCTCTCAAGAAAAAAAATCATTACATCAACAACTAGTCAACTAACTTTTAGCTACTGTACATTAGTGCATATTTGAAGCTACTTTTTACTTTTTTGCATCAACCTGCATAACAAGCTTCTCCCTATGAACTCCCATAAACCGTTTTACTTGAAAAAGTAAAACAACAAATGGTAAAATAGAACCTTGTAGCCCACCTTAATTAGATCTGACAACAAATCAAATGAACCAAGCCAATTTATGCTAATTTAAGTAGCTTAATGTGCTTCAATAGAAAGCTAAACTTTTGTCCACATAGTTGCTAAATGACAGTAACGTATGCTAGCGGGCAGCACGTACTTTTGACTCAATCTTTTCAGCAAAAAAACAGTCAATCAAATGTTAATCCAACACAAAATCACATTAACATTATGCTGACTTGCAAGTTTACATTTACCTTCTTAAGAAGGATGGATGAGGGTGCCCTGCGCAGTTGACGAGAGAACGGTGAGGAAAGCAGCAGGTGATGCTTCAAGTGCTCCATCCAGTTTGGTGCTGTCAGTTTAAGAGTCCGGATGAAAACTATTTCTTCATCTTCTTGTTATTGTGTCCTCGATCTCAAATAAAAACACTGATGTGTAGGCTTATTTTTAATTTCATTTTTATTTTTTATTTTGCTCAGATGAACTATTAAACGGACCGAAGATCAAGTCTGATTTAAAGTTAACTGAAAAAGAAATACGATTTCATACCATAAGATTATAGGTAGCTTGCTGTAAAAAATAAATAAATACTGCTTTTTACTGTAAGATTTTACAGGAGCTTGCCATTAATATTTTGTTCCTCAAAGACATCAGAATTTACAGTATTCAACTGTATTAATGGAAAACGGTACACTACTGTGCAAAATATCCAGTATTTTTACAGCAATTTATTACAGTGCATTTATACTTCTGTCCATATATCTGATCAATGGTCTATACACAGTATTCACATCATTCCTCCAGCTGTTTATTCTGTATATCATGTCTTATATTAGCATTATTGTACTTAAACCTGCACTATATATTTTATACTTACACCTGCGCTGACGACTGTTACTGCTGCACATGTTCATACTGTGTATATCTTAGTATATTCATAGCTCCCCCCAATAGTTATTCTATATATTAGATAATACTGTTTGAACATTACTCTGCATGTTACTGGTTTTTGCAATTAACCCTCTTAGATCAACTTTGTCGTATAGAAGAAGAATGGCATCTCTGATTCATGATTTAATCATTTTAAAACCTTAATGAGTAGAAACATACAGTCTTCTGCAGCAAAAACACTCATGTTCAGCTGATGTCTTTGGTGTCCTTGTAGCCCTTACAGAAGGTTTCGTATATAGCCTGGAAATCCAGAGTTTTTCGGGGTCTTTGTGCAATAAATCAAAACTGTTACATCCAAGATTGATACACTTTATGTCAATAATTTATGAATCTTCAGTCGTTTATCGCCGCTAGCTGTCATGCTAACCGCCATTGCAAATTCCCCATGATGCTCTGGCAAGCCATTCTGACCAATCAAAAGCTTGTTTATGTTTTGTCAACCACTGGAAGGCTGGTCCGTCATTGCAGACGAAACAAAGATCCTTCATAGTGAAGAGGAATCAACCATTTTAGGGGCGCAACCAGAAAATTTAGGGGCACACACCGTAAATCAACATGCTAACTGAATATTCACATCTCTACTAATTTCCACTGTATTACTGATAAATACTTTGATAATAGATGCAGAAATTACAATTACAATTAACATAGAAGGCACCATCGCTGTCATGACAGTAAACAAAATATAAAAAAAAATATACCAGCTCTAGTCTACAATTACAATGAATTCAACTTAAAATTAAACATGCATTGTTTAGGCTACTACCCTTAGGATTGGATACCTTTCGCATCTGAACCAATATCGGTACCGATACCTGAAATTCGGTTCCCAGTACCCAACGGTACTTTTTTTTCGCAAAATGCGACCATTTGGTCGCAGTCTGGAGCCCTGTAGTTAGATATGACCAAAGATCATCTATACTAAATCGTTCTGAACCATTCTAAAGACAAAAATAGCATTACGAATATGAATTGTAGGGAAAAACTAAATCAAATAAAAAATAAAATGACCATTCGATGTTAATATCAGGCAATAAGTTACATTGCTTCCAATTCATGTTTCAGGAATTTAAAACCGGAGTTTCTTCCTCGTACTTTCACCGTCTAACATACAACTAAACTATCCATTTAAGGCCCTTCTCATTTGAGTTTACTTTGTGATTTAGTGATGCATATACAGATCAGATCAATCACATCACCACAAACCAACTGACACACAGTAAACATGTATTATAGATATTTATCAAAGAGGTCTGTAATGTGGACCAGAGCATGACTACACATGGTGAAAAAAAAATTGAACGAACAGTGAGGTGTTCGCACCTCTGCACAAGTACTCTTTTAGAAAGATGACAAGAGTTGAAGCGACGTGATATATTACCTGATGGATAGATGGAGGCTGTAAGGCCGGCCCTCCCTCCTCCATGTTGTTTTTGCTCTCTGGGCGTCAGCAGCTGTGCACCAGGCAGCCACTCCCAAGAGGGCATCAACATGAAAGAGCTGTTTGGACTTCAGCTTTCATCACTTATACTATTATAGGCACACACACTAAATGAGGGTAAAGTGAGGAATAATGACCCCTGTGATGCCGCTCCCCGCCATGCCGTCTTCTTTTTTTCCTGTTGTGCGCTCACAGATGTGTGAAGAACAGCAGAGGACACACAAACACACACACACACACACACACACACACACACACACACACACACACTCACAAACACACACACATAGTTGTGTGAAGAACAGGTTCAGCAGGGGACACACACACAGACACACACAGACACAGACTCACGCATACAGACACACACACAGACACACATACACACAGGTGTGTGAAGAACAGGTTCAGCGGGGGGGGAACGAGAGGAAATGTTATCAGCTCTGCAGCGTTCACATCAGAGAGCACCTGCAGGTTCAGGGGAGGCACTTCTGGTCAATAACAAATAGTCATGAAGATGAATAGATAAAAGATAAAGTTTAAGAGCCTTCACGCAGCGTAGACCATCGCAGCTATCCATGTGATGGTCGTCTGTTTGCACTCAGATGGCAGCAGGTGTTCACTGACACGTTATATTCCAAAACACTATAAATCTGTTTTGGAAAAAGATAAATAAGACATGTTTCATAAACAGTTGAACAATTTAGATTTTTGAAAGAACTCCACAGAGGACAATGGGCTCTTAAAATGTGGCTGTTTTGTCAGCAGATCTCTGAAAATGTTCCATAACTTTAACTAATATGATGCTGTTTCGCTTTCAAGATGTAAATCTTGCCTTTTTTCTAAGATGGTCAGGGGTGAATTGAGTAAAAAAAACTGCCTTTATATATACGGAGAGTTTATTTAAAGATTTCATATTTCTGATATCAGTACAGACTTTTAGTGTCACATGATAAACTGTACACTGTTTTCTTTTATCTATTCAATGAATAATATTGACTGTTCTTTGTATGATAAAGAGCACTTATGTCTGTATATCTAAAAATAACTGAAGATATTACCATCTCTATTGGGAGGAGCTTTTGGCTTGTAGACCTGATTCTTGTTGGATTATTGATGAGCTTTTGCAGGACAAAAAAAAACCTGTTTGATTTTATTTGTTGTAGATGTTTAAATTGTGCTTTTTGGATGCGTCTGTGTCCCTGAGTCGAGAGCTGTGCTTTGGTGCACGGCCGGCCGGAGTGACAGTTAAACAGACTCTGCTGTTCTGTTCTAAATGAGTCAGAAGTTGTGTTTGTTTGAAGAGACATGTTCTCTCTGACAAACAGCCGTCACGTTACAGAGCCAGCTGTTCATGTGTCACACAGATGTTACACTCTGAACAACTAGAGGGGGTTAAGTCTGCAACAAAAAGTCCAAAGACATATTCAAACCTGATCTAACTCAAGTCCTGGATCCAGACATACTCCTAGTCCTGTACGGTGCTGGAAAGTAACTAAGCAGTGGCGGAGTGGTAATCGGGGGAGTCAGGACTTTTCCCGTTGGGCCGGTAGTGTTTCAAGGGCCGGTCTGATAATAGTTATACATAGACCTTTTTCACGGCAGACATGTTGACATGTCATAGTAGGAAAAGCACAAGTGTATTCAAAACCATTACTGATGGCTGCATTCCACTTAGGAGAGGTCCTGGTATTGTGCATGCCGACTCACTGAAATAGGGACACCTGGTCGACCTATGACGTAAAGCCATTGAACACCTCTTTTTTCTTCGTCACGTTTGGAAGTCTATTGGTACCGTTAACAGACAGTGTGTGGGTCTAAAGATGGAAAGCCAAAAAAGAAAAGGGAGAGGTGGCGCTGAGAAGGTCAGACTCAAAAGGAAAAAAGGGAATGTGTTGCTGTGCTGTGTGTTGTTCATTAATTCCCCATCCAAACATTCATCATCATTGGTCATTGCCCACTTAGGCCTTTGTAATAAGTAGCAGTGTTGGAATGTAACTATGTACATTTACCCATCTAGCCAACAATATAACGGCCTACAAGTACAGCTGAAATGATTACACCATTAAACACACAACTGTGGATCGTTTCCAGTTTCTAAAAGGAGGATTTTTCAGCATTCAATACTTTTACTTTTTCAAGCCAGGACTTACTTGTACTTGTAACAGAGTATTTTTACAATGTGGTATTAGTAACTTTACTTAAGTAAAGGATCTGAATACTTCTTCCACCACTGATAAGGAGGAAGACCTTAAAATCAATTCTAAATGTTACAGGATACAGTGCATTTGGTGCAGTGTTGTTGTTTCTTAAGGTGGTTATGTGGCTGTTTGCCTCTCTTATGACCCGCATATCCTAATATGTAGACACGGATGGAGACTCATCCACTCAGAAACGGATACAAGAACATCATCTGATAGTGAGTTCCCGTTGACTCCAGCTGATCCCCATCACAGCCGAATAAATTCATTCAATAACAGCGTATGTTACGAGAACTTCTGCCCTTTGTGGATAATGACATCATGGATAAACATGTATGAACGCATGTAAACGATGCAAGGTGCATGCCTCAGATTAAAGCAAATTTCCAGCTGCTGTAAAGGGATTCTTTTATTTGTACCCTTTTGAAAATGATATAAACACAACACATAAAGTTTAATGGTTCCCTCATGTACCGTTCTTCAGCCATCATCCTGGGGGCGGTACGGCGGGCCGGTCGTACCAGCCAGATCCCACTGCGAGTCTCTCTTCTTTGGACACATCTGACCAAAGCCATGTGCGCATTTAAATCCTCAAACAACAGGGTCCCTGACAAACCGGAGTCATTTTTCTCTGGACAGGAACACAGTGAAGACTTTGTGGTGAATCAAAGAGGTTTCTGAACACGGACAAACACAACGTGGCAGTTCTGTAGCTCACGCAGAAACATATTATCCTGTCTTTTCGAGACCTGTTTTCTTCAGCTGTCTAACTACGCTTCCTACTTTTGCATAAAACAACCAGCTGTAGCTTTAGGTTTTACAAAACGCTGATTTCTGACACAGTAAAAATACTTTTCTTTTACTTAAGTAAAAGTCCTGCATTGAAAATGTTACTTAAAGTGCTCATATTATGCTTTTTGGCTTTTTACCTTTACCTTTCCTTTATTGTGTTATATATCCTTTTTTTTGTGCATGTTATAGGTTTACAAAGTGAAAAAGCCCAAAGTCCCCCCCCAAAGGGACTTACCATCTCCAACAGAAAACTCTGTTCACAAACTGCTCCAAACAGCTCTACTGTAGTCCAGCCTTTACTTCAGAGACCAACGTGGTCACTTTGGAACACACGTTATAATGCTCACCTAGCTGCTAGCATGGCACGCCCTCATGCGCCGCCCAAGGCAATTGTGATTGGTTTAAAGAAATGCCAATAAACCAGAGCACGTTTTTCTCCCATCCCAGAATGCAGTGTGGACTAGCCAGACCTTCCTCCGCAGCGCTGTGGAGGAAGGTTCTGGCAATGCAAGACTAATTGTTGGGTAGTTTTAATTTATAATAAAACGTACATGTGTTTTGTTTACAAAAATCGTAATGTGTAAAGTAACTAGTAACAAAAGCTGTAACAGATGAATGTAGCAGAGTAACTAAAGTAACTAGTAACTAAAGCTGTA
Source organism: Perca flavescens (assembly GCF_004354835.1). Taxonomy (NCBI): domain Eukaryota; kingdom Metazoa; phylum Chordata; class Actinopteri; order Perciformes; family Percidae; genus Perca; species Perca flavescens. The sequence goes on from NC_041348.1 coordinate 29,823,815, forward strand.
ACAGATGAATGTAGTGGAGTAACTAAAGTAACTAGTAACTAAAGCTGTAACAGATGAATGTAGTGGAGTAACTAAAGTAACTAGTAACTAAAGCTGTAACAGATGAATGTAGTGGAGTAACTAAAGTAACTAGTAACTAAAGCTGTAACAGATGAATGTAGAGGAGTAGAAGTAGAAAGTGGCATGACAAGAAAAGACTCAAGTAAGGTACAAGTACCTCAGATTTGTACTTAAGTACAATACTTACGTAAATGTACTTAGTTACATTCCACCACTGCTCTTGGTGAGAACACAACCCGACCCCAAATACAGGAAGTGAACCAAAAACGGAGCATTTACAAGCCTGCAGTTTCAACCTTGCACACAATTTATGGACCTGTATGAGATTTAAGAGATGGTTGCTGGTCATCTGTGTGACAACACATCATCATCTCTCTCTCCTTCACTCGCTGTCTGTCAGCTGCTAGCATTGTTCGCCGTCTTCTAAAATATGAAAAACACTAAATTAAAACCAGAAAACCCCCAAGACGTTATAAATCGGGTGTTGGTGAGTTTCACACAGATTTTCTGTCCAGTAGACCAGCTTCGCACCGCGTGACTTGTTCACAGTGTGTGGTGCGTTTGATAAAGTGCTGTGTGAACACAAACCGAACCAAGGGCACTTTGTGAAAACAAAGTGCAAAAAGAGTTCCAGGCCTGTTTAGGAAAAACGTAGCTACAGTAAAGGCTCAAGTGAAGACATGAGTTTATAGCTTTCTTTAGAAAGAATTAAGTGATTCCCCCTGATATCTTCAGGTAGTGCATTCCATATCTCTGGGTCGTAAGTGACAAAGGCTGCATCCCTGATTTTCTTTCAGCTGTTGCTGGGAACTTCCAATAAACCAGCTGCAGATGATCGCTGTGTTCTTGAAAGCGAATAGTAAGCAAGGGAGTTAGCAATGTTGCCTGGCACTTGCTGTGTTTGGTGCATTTGACAAAGTGCAGTGTGAACGCAAACCGATCCTACTAAATGTTGCAGCTTCTCCCCCGATTCGCATAGAGTCTACCAAACTACAGGTGTGAAAATGCCCTATCTGTCATCGTTGGCTTTTATCTTATCCATCAGCAGTGTGTGCGTCAACTCATGACTTTCTCAGGCCTTTTGTTTCTTTACTGACGCCAAAGACCGACCTGTAAGTCTGATTATATCTTCTACAGCAGAATTTCAAAGCCCCCTTTTACTTTTGTGCCTTTGTTCCGATCTGTCAATAGCTATCACGTTCAGTCCAGATTGTTTCCACGTGAGATTAAACAGCCTAAATCAGACGAACTGAATGAATTGTTTGCATCCAATAAAAGGAAGAGGTCTTGCTTCCATCGCTCGCAGCAGCACTTTCATTTAATGTCAACAGCTGAACTCGAAACACATCGGACACCTTTGTTTTACTCATTCCAGGTTTGTTTGCTATCTTATATATGTTCTCAACTAATTAACCTGCCTAATAATACAGCACGTTAAATATATTTAAACCTAGTGTGTCTCGGCTTTACATGAGGGTTGCAAAAAGAAAAATACATTGTAGTAACTGTTACGTTGCACATTTGATGTTAAGGTGTCTAATTCTTTTTAAAGGCCCAACAAGCTCTGTGCTGACCCGGTTCCCTCCTCCCTCCTCCCTCAGATCTCACCGCGAGTCAGAGGTGAAGCAGATATTTTATTTGCAGTTTAAGAAACATAAATCAGTGATTATTTTCACATGGCTCAGATTCGGCTGAATCTGTTTCTAATGTTTCTAATGGATGGCTTCGTCCACTAGAAACGGGAGTATGTTAGCATCGCAGATGTATTATACAACTAAAGTGATTATTTTCACATGGCTCAGATTCACTGATTAGAAATAACACACAATGTGTAACGACTATTAATGTCCCGCTTTTATCTCATTATCAAATCCTGCAGGAATGACCAAGGACACACATTTCATTCAGCTGTAGACTGCACGTTTGAACACTAATATTGCAATGTGTAAGTAATAATAAGTTCCAAAATCACACTTTTTGGTTTTAGATCTGAAGATTGCTCAGCTCATAGCGTGAAGTGAAACAGGGTCTGTGATCACATCATATTCTTGTGTTCCATAAAAGAAAGAAGTCACGTACTCAATCTCATTTTGAGTCAATGGATTGTGCATGTGTGTAAAAAAGGTAACTTTAAAAATGGAGCCTTGCCGGCTAAACTTTCAAACTTTGGTCGAAAGAGCTTTAAAGCCAGTAAGTCAACCTTGTGTTTAATGAATGCATTAAGTTGGAACCAGGAAATGCATTTGTGCAAAATGTTATAAACTGATAGAGGCAGCGGTAGATCAGCAACCCCTGTGTTCTACGAGGTAAAAATACTGTTTTTGTCAAAGGAGTCTGGCGGAGCAAGAGGGTGGCTTATGGGGCTCCAGCCACAAATGTTTTCCCAAAAGTCCTGAATCTTTTATTGTTTTAAAATATGCCGGTTTTAAAATAACCGGCAAATAAATGTCGCAAAAATGGAGGAGAGATATCGGCGTTCATTCTGTGGACTCTACTAAAACTAGGTTTCAAGATTAGTAATGCTGTTTACGCCAAATTCCTACCCTACCTTCATTTTCAAAAGATCCAAACTATCCGTTTAAGGTTAGCTGTATGTTTTACCTTTCATGTAGTTCTTTCGGAAGAGAAAACCTCTCCATATTCTGCATCACAAGCTCTGATCCCAACTGAACAAAACTTCAGTCGAGCTGCTCTGTTATTTTATCTTCCCCAAAAATTCAGTGTTGGCTGCCATGCTTCTAATGGGATAATGTCTGTGACTTGTTTTGGCGGAAGAAAATCTCGTGTTTGGTCACCCTTGAAGGACCAAGACGTCACAGCTGTGTACGATGTTTGTTATTCTCTGTTGTAGAATGCAAAGGGCAGACTACCGTGACATGGAACAGAAACGGAGCTATTTGGCACGAGTTTAAAAGGGGAGAAGATTGCAACCATCACGTCCCGTCAGCAAACACAATGTAAGGATATCTATTTTAAGAATTTCTTTTTTAAATGTTTTCCCTGGAGACTGGCTGAGGTTAAACTAATGTTATGATTTGCACACTGTCAGGCTGAGCTTTGCTCTCAGTGGGATCCGGGTTTGGTATGACTGCTCTCCTCAGAATTTATAGAGAAACGGGCCAATTTGATACCAGATGTTGGTTTTTACAACCTCATTAGAGTTTCTTTTGAAAGTAGGAATTCTTTTCAGATTGGGGGAAATAAAACCCCATGCTGGTGTTTCCCACTGATTCAACATATTTCTTCCTGGAGGTCAGTCACTGTTACATATTCCTACGTAGGAATCCTGGTTTCATGTTTACGTTTTGGCTGGTGAGTGAAATCTACCAGCCAGCCACTTGCATATTTTACCAGCATTTGCCTGGTAGATGGGGCTAAATTTGGACCCTGATTGTATTGTCTCGTCACATGATCAAATAGAGACTCAACATTCGACAACATTAACATACATACACATACAAAGTACCATTGTTAAACGGTACAGATGCTCGTCGCAGGAAAGGTATGCTCTTGAAAGACAACTGTGTACCCTTCTCTTTCATTTTGTACCCTCAAATTAGTCCGGGACCCCATCTGCCATGTTCTACCAAACAAGTTTCTTCCCGAGGCTATTTAGCAGAGGCACCATGGCTCCGCCAAAGACGATTGTGATTGTTTTAAAGAAATACCAATAAACCAGAGCACGTTTTTCTTCCATCCAGGAATGCTGTGTGGACTAGCCAGACCTTCCTCCGCAGCACTGTGGGGGAAGGTCTGGCAATGTCAGACTATTCGTAGGATAACACACCAAAAATTAACTAAAGACCTTAGATACTTAGCTCTCTGCCACCATCATGAAAACACCCATAGAGTGAATATCTTTTGGAAGAATGGTGTCCATCCCTCCATCAGAGTTCAAAGACTTGGAGGCTCGATGACAAGAACCACTGAAGCTGTTCTGGACCTTTCCTTTAATTTGTCACCCATCTGTGTGTCTCAATATCATATTCACATAAGCAACAAAAAAACACATTCTATCTTTCCTTTGGCGAGTTATTTTCTGGCCCATCTCTCTTCCAGTGCAGAGAAAACTGCTGCAACATGTTAGTCGTAACTTCTTGGAAAGAAAAGGTTAGGCAATGAAGTTAGGTAACCAATAAAAAAAAGGAAATGTTGAGCAAATCTTCAGTAATTCTAAAGAATGAATCAGCCCCATCGGTATGTTTTGATGTTGTGCATTGGGATATCTATAAAATAAAAGCATTTTCTTTTACAACTTGTTTTCCAGCTTTGAGTTTAAGCCCCATAAAACAATGTATAATTTGCAAAGATTCTCCTCTACGTGTAAAACCACCGCACGCTGTGAAAGATAGAACGTGCAATTCCCTCGTCAGATTCTTCAGCGGTAGATTTTTGTGTTTTATTCACTTTATTACTGGTGCAGGCAGATGTATGATGGTAGACAGTGTTTGTGGGATTGGGTCTGAACAATCTACAGTGTGTGTGTGTGTGTGTGTGTGTGTGTGTGTGTGTGTGTGTGTGTGTGTGTGTGTGTTTTCATGGTGATGAAGGAACATGTCACCCAGTGCAACAGTGTGGCTCATTGATGTGTTTTTACAATTTGGCTCAGAGGAAGAAGAGATATCAGGCTTTGATGAAGACAAAATACTTGTTAGTAGATGCATTTTATTAGTGGAGCAAAATACTTATAAGTACAGTACAAGTAGAAATTGTACCTATAAATTTGAGGCAAAGAGTGATATAGCCTACATGAGTAAATGTACTTATTTGAACTGTGTAAAGTTTAGTGAAAACAGGTTTTTATGACGGCTGTCTTGGCAGCTTGACAGAATCATTTTAAGCACATATATTCCTCTGTATATAAACACCCACTGAATCAATTATCTAACAAATGGGCCTTTTATCTTATATACTGTATATGTACAGCAGAGTAACAAGGTTTTGCGTTGCAGGGGCAATTCTAGGATCAGACCATTTGGGGGGCTCATTCACCAATTTTAGTTGCACCATGAAATGACCAACTTCTTCTCTTTCTCTGGGGACTACCAACGTTACAACTTCCCAACCGTCTCCTGCTCTCCCTCTGACAGATCTGATAGAGACTCAGCCAAAGGTGGAAGTCTACAAACCCTCCAATTGGCCAAAACTACGTTTCTGTTAACCCTTTCCTGGACTGGGTTACAGATGCATAGAATCGGCGACAGACACACAGGATGTTAAACCTGTTTCAAGCCCTTTGAAACTGTAATTGTTTGTCCTCTGTCACTAACAGACACATTTGCAAACTCTCACTTGAAACACTAAAAAATGTTTTTATTATTATTATTTTTAGGTCGGCTGAGATGAAAATTAGGGGCTTGAGCCCCCCTAAAAAGGGTCTAAAATCGGCAATGTTGCATTGTAAAGACTTTTAGTTCATAACATAGAGCAGTGTTTCTCAAATGGGGGTACATGTACCCCTAGGGGTATTTTGGAGGACTGCAGGGGTAGGGGTGCGCCAATCCGATATTAAGATCAGATATCGGTCCCAATATTGACAAAATAGCTGGATCAAGGATCGGAAGAATTAACAGATCCACAGGCCGATCCAGTTTTGTTAGTTTTTTTCCCTCTGTCGCATGTGTGTTGCATGCTGGAAGAGTTGAGTGTACAAATAAATAAGAATTCAATACATTACATCTATGTTATTTTGTCTTAGTATAGTTAGGAAAGTAATGTTTAGTTAGGAAAGTCTGGTGCCTTTAGTGTCTTCCACATGGTGGAAGGAAGGTATAAGGTGGAAGGTATACAGTTTATTATTAATTCAACATATATTAATATTTTTCAAAGTAGTTGCTTATTTGAATTTGTTGTCACTTTTGTCGCCCTAGTGTTGCCTTCTTACTACTTTTTTTTTCCCGAAGTTTTTATTACTATTTTCGACCTATTCTTGCCTTACTTCCTTCTTTCTACCATCTTTTTCTATGTTTTTTTTGCCTTTTTCATCAGCATTTAAACGTGTTCCAGGTCCAAGGCTGTTGTTTAGTAAATCTATCGCTGACATCGCTGTATTGTTCCTGTTATGGTTTCAGTATTTTGCTTTGTCTTTTGTTCCATTTCTGTTGCCTGTTCATAGAATTCTGTATTTATCCTGTTTTGTGTGTTCCCGGTTATGTATATTTCTGTTTTTCTATTCCCCTGTTCATTGTGTGTTTCTGCTTGTCCTGTTTTAGCTGTATCCCTGTTTGTACTGTGTATTCCTGTTTGTTGGTTATTATGTTCTGTTTCCTGTTTTATTTTGATAGTCTGGTTTTCTGTCTTGTCCAGTTTACTTCCTGTGTTTTCCCGCCTTTGTTGATTGTCCTGCCCCGCCCTGATGTGTTTCACCTGTTGTCTCACCTGTTCCTCATTTGTTCATTACTTCATGTATTTAGCCTCTGTGTTCCCTTTGTCTCCTGTCAGATCATTTTGTATCTGTTTGTGTTTGCTCCTGTCCGTGTTTTTGCCCGTCGGCCTGTGTATGTTTTTCGCCTGTTTCCGTTGCTTTTTATTTCTCCTTGTGTGCCCTTATGAGTACATCCAGTCTCTGTACTGCCGTTTTTTGTTTGTATTAAATCCTGAAGTTCACACCATCTCCTGCCTGCTTGCCTTTCCCTGCATTTGGGTCCTCTATCTCCACTCCACCACAACAGTTCCACTTTATTGAGACTTTTTTTATATATACCAAAAATGATTCCCGCTGGTTAGGGGGTAAAAAAAACTGTAGGGGGAACATTATTGAAAAAAGCTTGAGAACCAGTGACATAGAGGATATCACTTAATATAACTTTATTACACATTTTAAACCAGCAACATAAACACAACGTAAAGATAACTTTTACAGCCATAAAGTCAGTTTATTGACGAGGGAATATGTTTAAACTATGAGGGCACACAGATGGGAATATGTTTTTTATTACACTTTGTTCATTCGTACTTTATGTTTCTGTGCCTGCAGTTTGCAGTGGCAGATGAAGTCCTCAGATCCTTTGCTTCAGCAAAAAGTAATAACAAGAGAATACGCAAGGGAGGCCAAAAGCCTAAAAGGGGTCTCAGTCTTTTTTCTATTTTTCTGTAAGTACTTTATATCCTCTTTCGTGCAAATAAACCAAACTGAACTAGACTAAACCTGGCACCAATATTCAGAATCTCCAACTGAGAGCTCCAACTGTTCTTTAAAGGGGCGCTATGCAGTTTTTATGCCATTTCTTTACTGTTTTCTCTCTTTTTGCTGGCAGGTTTCCCTCTAGAGCTCCCCCTACAGCTTCAGAACAGATATTTGGCAGCTCCTATGTTTACTCGTGTCTGACTCCTCTCTCGGTCAGTCTTCCGTTTCCTCTTTCTCTGTTCCTCCGACAATTCTTTCCTAGATTTCTGCTTCTTTTTAGCCGTTTCAGCCATGACAATAGTGTGAACAACTCCATCGCTACCTTGTTAGCCGGTTCCTGAATGGGCGTACGTGTGCAGTGCCGTGAAGCAATTACTTACGTCGCCAGACCTGATATCATGTGATACTTCCTGACCCTGAGTTGCGAGGGTGGTTTTTACGCTCACAGGCGCTAGGGGGGAGCGAGACGACCACCATTCAACCCGAAAAAAAGTCATATGACCATTCCAATGACTCTGAAGCTGTTCCCTTAAGGTAAATTAAGCTAAAAAAACAAACAAAAAAACAGTATAGTTCCCCCTTAACTTTTTCCACTTTGAATAATCCATTTCGCCAGGTCCTGTATCCACAGTGTAGTATTCAGAGGTTGATCACTTTGTTACTGTATGTGCCATCTGGTTGCTGTTTCTTAGTGATGACAGACAGACTTACAGACACATGAGGAACAATCACCAAAGCTTTTTCTTTGACCTTCCTTTCATCCTCCATCACACACATGTTGTGGAGGAGGATGAAACAACAAACATGTAGTTGCAATTTCCTTTTCTCTTTTTCGAAATTGAATTTGCATTCACACTCAATTTGTGTCTTCTCTCATCTCTCATCTAATTTCAAACGCATACATACAAGATATCCCCATTTAGGCTGTGGAAACTCATCGAACATGAGCGAAATGCCGTTGATCAGAGTCTGTGTGCGTCACATCTGGACTAAATTAGCGATCTTGGAAATCCCAGACTGAGGTTTACTCATCCATCGACGATGCTTTGTGAGCAGAAGTTATGATAACAATTTGTCTCTTTTATCCCATTTTGAAAAAAAATCTTCCAGTGAATTCCCCGCAAACCGGTTCTGTCATCAAAACGGTGTAGTGAGCGAACATCTTGAAATGACTCAGACATTTTTTTCTTTTCTTCGGAGGAACTGGCGTCAGGTGAGGATTTAATTTTGGAGTGAACTGGTCCAAATGTGGTCATCGTGTTGTTGTATAACATAGGTTAATCATGGGGTCATTTTGACTTGCATAACACAGAATTTCCCAGCAGATCGACTTTTTTTATTTTTTTTCTCTTTATCTTTTTTTGCATTTGTGAGTCAGGATTTCAAAAAGGTTAAAGGGATTCCTGAACCTTAACTATGCAGCCTGGAAAAGCTGACCGAACTTGGGTTAAATACCCTGAAAGATTAAAAAAAAAATACGATGATGTAAGATATACTGCAGATGCTCAAAAAAGTTTAAATCACTTCCTTGTTTCTGACCAATAAAAGAAAACCCATGTTGGTAGCAACACATTTGTCATTTTAAAGCTTTAGTGCTTAACTTTTTGATATTAATGAACGTCCGTTACATTCAAGCCATCACCAAATGAGTTGCTATAAAGCTGATCAAGACTATCAGCTCCACACAACTCTCTCTGGATCTCTCAGTATGACTATGTTCAGAAGGTTGGGGTGTCCGGGGACTTTCCCGCGCAGAAACTCGAAGATAACAACCTCTTCTGAAGAGTCCATCATGTTCTTTAATCCTCCGTGTCCTCCTTGGCTACTAGCAACTGCGTGGAGGGCTTGTGTCATGTGCCAACAGTGTTGTTGTCATTATTTAGAATTCCTCATGGGGGTGACGGGAAGCAAACTCCGCTCTCTGGCTTGAAAGTCCCGTATGTTAACACCCACCCATCCACCCAGACCTCCATCCTGACTTCCTCCCTACGCGGCCAGCCACATTCTTATACAGCGGCCATCAATGTAGTGAATACAGCAACAACAAAAAAACATGGAATGCTTACGAATTACAGTGCTTAACTTTTCCTAGCTTTTTGAACGAATGGTTCATGAGAACAGGCTGATTACATACACAAAAAGCTATATAACACACAAAAAAATGGGGAAAATCCTTTAATCCTTTAAATCAGTCATATTTGAAGATGCTTTCTTGTTCTGAAGGGTCTTTTCCTGGCCTTTAACAGTGACCACATGTCCGCACTGACCTGTGAGCATTAACCTAAAACTCTTTTTTTTTTAAAACCCAGTCCAGTAAAAGCATTTGTGGCGAGAGTGTGGTCAAACACTGGATAATCTTCCATGAGTCAGGGCCCATGTTTCTGACCAGGTAGAGTGTTTCTGAGGTTGTTTTGGAGGTTTGGTCTCCATGGAAAAGTTAACTTTTATTGAAAGTGTTCAGGAGCAGAGAGCCACTCCGAGTCCTGGTTTATGTCCTGCTCTTTAAAAAGCTGACTCGGTGTCTTTGAGAGGTTCACTCAGCAGTTCAGAGTTTAAATCACGACGACAGGGTGCAGAGGAGCTCAAAGGGGAGTCTGGAGACCCCCTAGTGTGTCTGTGCCTCTGTGTAAATCTAATCTTATTGTGTCATTAAGTTTTAATACATTGTAACATAAACAGTCAAATTCCGTATGAATGTCAGCAGTGCTGGAAAGTAATAAGGACATCTACTCAAGTGTTTCCATTTTATGCTCCACTACATTTCAGAGGAAAAGACTGCCCATTTTCCCAAAAGACAGAATAACACATTGACCTCTCATGTGCAATATGTTGTATGTAAACCTACTGGATCTTGTGCAATAAATACTTTTATTCTAGTGCAAAATTACATTATATTTAATTTACTTATATATATTATTTATTACCAGGGCTCTCAAGTCTCACGCATTGGGCGTGAGACACACGCATTTCAACCCGTTCACACGCTCACACGCCACACCTTGTATTTCTCACGCAGAGAAATTACCAGGATAACGCCCACCAAGTTGCGCCGCTATTTTTAACAGTGGAACAGGTAGAGGAATCACGTGAGTTCCCCATAGAGTTCAGAACACCCTGCCACCATCCGCGGCGCTACCATTGGTCATTTTAAGTTCGGGCCCGCCCATTTTGACCCATCTAGCAGTTCATCCAATAAGCAGCCTGAGAAAAGCTTTGAGTGAAAGCTTCTCAACCAATCAACGGCTTCTACCCCACAGGCTGCGTCGTCACCAGCAAGTGATCCAATAAAATGAATGACGTTTGTGCGCAAGCTTTTCAAGCAAGCTCAATGAGACAGACACAGAGTGTAGCTATCAGCTAGCTAATATGAAACGCAAAGCGAAGCAAAGCAGCTTGTTTTCATCTAAATTCAGCAAGAAACACCCCAAGGAGCAGGAGGAGGACATTTTAAGTAACGCGGTTACAAGTGACGAGTTACCATCCTGCTCGGCCGCCCTCTCCCCATCCAGGCACGGATTTAGGATGCAGAGGCCCCTGGGCACAAAATCTTGGAGGCCCCCCCTCCACCCTCTCAGAACTTATGGCCCAAACTCACACAGCATCTATATTTTTAGAAACAGTAAAAGTAAGCTGTGGGTTTTTCTTTAGTTTAAAACAAAACCACTTTCTCCAACTCCATTTCTTGTGATGTTAATTGTGACTATAAATATCTATAAAACAAAGGACAAAATTGAAACTATTACAGAACAAAATCAACAGAATTTATTGCAATAAAGCAGATTAAAATCTATGAAAATACAGCCTAAAGAGCTGACTTTGGAAAAACAGCTGATTGTTGAGCACCTCTTTTACTGTGTATGTAACGCCATTATCGATGTTGTTCAGCTCTACATCTCCACCAAATCCATCACCACTAACTCACTCCACTTTGACCATTGGCCTCAGTGAACTTAAATCTTGGATGCAAACCAACTTTCTCAAACTTAACTGTGACAAATCATCGGTCCCAAATTCCTCTTCAAAACATCGCACAACTTTTGCTTCACCATCTGTAAATGCAATCTGTCTCCCTCCTCACACATCCACACCATCAGGAGTTAGTTTGGACAGCAACCTGTTCTTCGAAAAGCATGTCATCAAAATCACAACTGCCTTCTTTTCCACCTTAAAATCTGTATCAGTATCAGCATTATCTTATGGTTTATATGTTTGTATATTTGCACACTTTACATTTTAGAGAAAGAAGTATAGCCTACTTTATTTATTTATCATTTTTGTATTACATTATCTGCAGAAATTATTATATTTGGTGGTGACAAAACCCGTATTAAATATGCAGACCTACAGTTAGGTGATTTTGGCTTTGCAAAGATGCCTGCTCGCTGTCCGATTGTCTGATATGAATGACCCCGTTCTGTCTTACACAGAAAACTAATTCTTCTTCACTGGTAAGACCAACAAACTGTAACATACATATAACATTCAAATAAAAAAAACATAACATCTTGTGAATAGGCCTAAGCAGGGGTTAAATTGGGATTTGTTATGCCCGGGAATTTTTTTTTTTAAATAAACCGGTAAATGGCACTTTTTGGAGAGTTTTGTGCAAAGAAATGGAGAAATTGAGTCTTAAATATGTGCAAAACTGCAAGGTTAAGAGCCTATACTTGCATTTACATTACTGTTAATCAGTCATCACTTGATTACACATTGTATTACCTTGTTATGATATAAGAAGTGACCCATACAATGTGCCAAACATAATGTGCCACATGAAGAAACAGTGCAGCATATGACAGTAGCAACATCTGAGAAGATTTGGGTCTGTGGTGAGCAGGTCCACCTCACACAAACTTCCCTCTCCCAATCTCTCTCTTTACTACAGCACACACACACATGCATGCACGCACGCACGCACACACACACACACACACACACACACACGCGCAGACACGGCACCGAGTGGGGCTCTCGACGATCGGTTCTAAAATTATTAAAAACAACAAAGCTATACTTCACCGATTCTCTGCAGTGAACTGACGGAAAAAGCAAAAGATATAGGCTCCTCATAATACTTTTTTGTGTGCAACTAAATTATTGTTAACACACATACACACAAACACACACTAATTAATTAATTTTATTTGTAATTTAATTTTAAATAGAAAAAAAAAAGGATGAGGCCACACAGTTAGTGGGGTCTTGGAGGCCCCCTAGAGGTCGGAGGCCCCCGGGCACCGGCCCAATCGGCCCGGTGGTAAATCCGGCCTTGTCCCCATCAAGTCCTCCCGTAGCCACACCGTCACACCAGCAAGGCAAGTAGTGTCTTAACGTTATTAGTGTCTGGCTGTCTGAATGAAAGGGGAACATGAATACATTTGGCTTATTTTAATTGGCCCGTCCAGTTTTCTGGAGGCCCACCTACAATCAAAATCCTGGCGCCGCTAGTGCCTGCCACGCACAAGCTGAGTGAGTGCGGATTTCAAGTTGCGGCTTTCGTCGCTGTTTGTGACTTTGCCTGAGATTGAGTGACAAGTGTACTCGGTGTACTCATTGACATAGGGTGTACTCGCCCTGTTGTTTACCTGGTTGCCATGACTTGGCGGTGATTGACGTCCTGTCACTGTTCCAGTTGAGGGGGAGAGCGGATGACAGTTGGCTTGAGTTCAGTAGAGCACACGGCTCTGTAGAGTCGTGGAATTATGACTTTATATACTACATGTACATAGGAACAGGAAACCCTGTTGTGTGTCTGCCCTATTTCTGATACTGTGGCGGCAGAAATCAACATAGAGGAAACACTGGGTAGCTTTTATTATTATTATTATTATTATTATAGCTACATGTTGAATCGGCTGCAGGCCTACTCTGACAGTTTTATATTTTTATAAAGATACCCATTTTAGGCCTACCAACAATACTTTTATAACAGTACCCATAATAATTTGGAATATTTTTAGTTTTTTCTTTTCTTTTATTTTTACTGCACAACCTCCCGGGCTCCATTGTGAAAACCTTTGGCCTAGGCTGTTTCATTATATTGTATCCAGACAATTGATATTATTAATTATTGCACACACACACACACACACACACAAAGACATACTGAATTAATAAAAATAAAAATTATTTGTACGAATTTATGTAGGGCTGCTCCCTCTTAGTGGATTAGTCGACTAATCGGTGGTTTTGGTCTTAGTCAACTTAGATCTCTTTAGTCCATTAGTCATGTTTGATGCTTTTTTCATGCTGAATGACTTATTTCCAAGAAACGTACGAGCACATCTCTAGTAAACACAAGAATTAAGGGTTGACATTTTACCTAAGGGCGTTTTCACATATGAAAGTCCAAACCAAGGTCCGGACCAAGCTTCATGTTTTTGTTACATTGTCTACATTTGATCCGGTAAGTTGTGGTTTCACACGGCAGTTTTGCAAGCGCACTAAAGATCTATACGTGACAAACCTACGTCCTGCCGTCATCACATACGTGAGCTACGTCTCCAGATACTTCTAACTGATTGGTTTGTTGAAGGGCTTCCTCGTCCTCTCATATGCTCTCTCTGTGTCGGAGTTTTTCCAACTGCCTGCTGCTCTCCCCCTACTGCCTGCTGCTCTCCCCCTACTGCCTGCTGCTCTCCCCCTACTGCCGCGGCCCTTTTTGTTTTGTTGTGATGTTGAGAAGCAAGACACGGGAACTTTCTTTCTGGAGCATTTATTCAGAGACAAACTGAAACCTACGCTGTACATTTACCACTTAACAAATAAACTGCTGATGTATTCTCTGCTCTGATGGCCGACAGCTGTCTTCTCTGAACGCATTCACCGTCACTCTCTCTCACTAAGCACCTTAAAGGAGCTTCCCCGGTCTTGGAACACAAGGAGAGCCTGCCAGAGCTTCTTGTATTTGGTCCAAAAGTCCAAACCATCCAAAAAATGCTTTCACACTATAAACGAACCGGACCATGGTTCAGTTTGGTCCGGACCGAGACCAACTCTTTTTATCGGACCAAAATTTGGTCTTTTGATCCGGACCGCGGTCCGGGGGAGGTTTCACACCTGTAATTTTGGTTCGGATCAAACTAAAAAGTCCGAAAGTCCGGACCAAACGAGGTATGTGTGAAAACGCCCTAAGAGGTATCACCGTGAAACCTACTTTGATTACTTTCATTAAGGCAATTTTTAGTTGTATTACACGTTTTCTGAAATGTTGTTTAAATATGCAAAGGAGGCGTTATCTTATTCAATATATGCATCATTTTGCATGACTCTTTGCAGAGAAACTCAGATTTACAGATCTGTCGATTAAATCAACTAATCCATTAGTCGATACAACTGAATGAGTGTTAGTCGACTAAGAATTTCTTCAATCGAACACAGGCCTACATTTATGTCATTTATCAGATCAGACTCCGTCCCCACCCAAACCCCTGCCGCCAAAATCTCACTCTGAACTCTGTTCAAAACTTGAGAGCCCTGAATTATTACTGTATGCACCGCAATGACTGCCTATGTAAAAGAGCGCGAATGATGCCGTGGACAGGCTGTTGTCATGAAGCCTTCATACTGTACAAAAATATCGTATAAAATAAGTTTGTAGGGAAAACGAAGAAGAATCCGCGCCAGGTCAGGGAGGTCAGGGTGAGCGATTCTCATTTACATATTGACATTGTAAAGCACAATTTAACTGTAAAGACCGCTAAATGTAACTGTCATTGTGACCAGTCGTCATGTGACCAGCCAGCCAACGGTCGCCTAATTTCGTAGGATATCTGATAGTCTTGATTAGCTTTGTAGCAACTCATTTGGCAATGGCTTGAATGTAACAGACGTTTATTAATATAAAAAAGTTACGCACTAAAGCTTCAACTAGTCATTTTGGTGTCAACTTTTCTCGGCTAAACTTAACTGCAACGGCCGCTTAAAGCTATAGTGTGTAGTTTCTGTCTCCCCCATGAGGAATTCTAAGTGATGACAACACCAATATTGTTACATCCACATGATGCAAGCCTTCAGTGATCGCACACCACCCCCGACCCTCCTTCACGCAGTTGCTAGTAGCCAAGGAGGACACGGAGGATTAAAAAAAACACAATGGACTCTTCAGAAGAAGTCCCCGGACGCCACAATCTTCTGAACATAGTCGTACTGAGAGATCCAGAGAGAGTTGTCTGGAGCTGAGAGTCTTAATTAGTTTTGTAGCAACTCATTTGGCAACGGCTTGAATGTAACGGACGTTCATTAATATCAAAAAGTTACGCACTAAAGCTTTAAACAGCCGTCACCCCGCGGTGCTCTGTACCTGGCTCACAGCCTCATTCCGTGGGATATCATACGAATTGCCGTGCATACCTTTTCGTACGATATCCGACGAACCCGTTCATGATAAAGGGTTGATCTCTGCAGTCAGGTTAATCATCTGGAATAAAGCCTGACACCAGGAGAGCGGAGGCTGTTAGAGTTGCAGGTTAATGCTCATGGTTTTGGGATAACGATGTGCGTTTATCATTCATGTGGTCGAGACACTTCAACACTCGCTTTGCAATAAATACCTTGTTCAAGTAGGTGCCCGTCTTGCAAAGATACAAACATCTACTTAAGAACATGCGTTCAATAAAAAGTAAATAGATTTTCCCTCATTGGTATATTTAGACTTTTAAATGTCGTGGGATTTCATTAAATCACAAGTAGAAAGTGGAGGAAAATAAACAAGTCGTTTATTACGTTGAAACAAATACAAATATAACGTAATTTACATATAATTACACATATAAAAAGGAGCAAATTGTTGAAAGACGTTCTCGCTTTTTAAATCTAGGTCATCCTGTTTTTTCAGGACTTTTTATTCGGTAACTTTTCTGCAGAAGTGCAGTTTATATGACAAATTGTTCCCCAACTTCTGAATCTAATAAACCAAAGTATAAAAGTGACATCAGCCTTATACAATACCAAAAAAAAGGGGGGTGCCTGTATATCAAAGCTGTTAACCTCGGCGAACCCTGCTTTTTCATGATGTTTTACCTCCATCTAAACACAGAGCTTCATGTGAGTTAAGTCCTTTTTTTCACTCAAACACACCATGGAAATCTGACCTCAAGTTCAAGTCCTTGTCCTTGTCTCCGGCTCGCTCAGTGTCTATGAAAAGAAAAAGAAGATCACACAAGTAAAAACAACATGAGAATATAAACCTAAAAAAGTGCAAGTTAAATTAGGGATAAAATACATAATAAAAAAAAATTCAAGTCTTTCAAATCTAATCACAAAATGCGTGGTGGCCTCAAAATTTAAGGTGGTCCAAAACGTCTCCAGACAAAGGTCCTTGGGTCCCTCATTTCCTTTTGACTTCCACGATGGGGGACAACAACAAAAAAAAAACGTCTGATTGTTTTGACTGTTCCTCCATTGAACCTACTTCAAGTGATGTAGCCATGTGCAAACTCGTTTTTAAGTTTTAGAAAGAAAACCATTTTGTTCTAAGTAATGGAACTGCAGGTTTCTTGGACAACAAGCTCTTAAAAAGATTCTGGACATTTTCATCCCAGCTGTACATTATTGAATCCTCAGCCACAGTGGTGGAATGTAACTAAGTACATTTACTCAAGTATTGTACTTAAGTACAAATTTGAGGTTAGTCTTTTCTTTTCATGCCACTTTCTACTTTTACTTCACTACATTTCAGAGAGAAATATTGTAATTAAGATGTTTGCACACAAAGCACATATAGTTCATGAAATCTAATGTTTTATTATAAATGAAACTGCCCAACAATATAAGGGCCTACAAGTCCAGCTGAAATGATTAGACCATTAAACACACAACTAGTTGGATCCTTTACACTTCCTAAAACGAGAGGTTTTTTCTGAATTTTACTTTGATACTTTAAGAACATTTTCCTGATGATACTTACATACTTTTACTTGAGTAACATTTTCAATTCAGGACTTTTACTTGTAACCGAGTATTTTAACAGTGTGGTATTAGTGCTTTTACCTTATCTTATCTTCTTATCTTCGACCGCTGCTCAGCGACCTATCAAATGGGACTTCATTTCACCGGCTGTAGGGGAGGAGGGATCCCCCTCTCGGAAAGGCCCATTCATTAAACAACTAAATGTTTCCACTGACATCATGTCCACTCTGGAAGTGTGAAGTTGATCTGCTGCCGCTCTGTGGCACGGCCATCGCCTCTGATCAGCCTCACTTACCGGCTCAATCTGAAGCAGCTGTTGGCTGGTTGGCATGCAGCCGGCTACCTTGGCCATTCTTCCACCTTTAACTAGTCCTCCGCATAACAACATCTTTGCACAGGAGCCGAGGAGGTTCTAATCTAAGCATAATGAGCTCATTGCTTTGTCTGCTGTATGCACAGAGATCATAAATCATCACTGACAACTGGACTGTGGACACACACACACACACACACACACACACACACACACACACACACACACACACACACACATTATAACCAAGGGGTTCTCTGGGTCCTTCCCCATGAAATATTGAGCGTCAAACACTTTATTTCCTGCTTTCTGGTGATGTTTTATGCCGCAAGTTATGGTGCAAATGTCTTTATTTATGTAAAGGAAATGATTATTCTCCTGTAACGTTCAAAACTTTCTGCACATTCAAAAAATCACAGGTGTTTTGGGATTTTTTTTGAGGAATAATGTACATCTCAACAACAAATCTGTTAGAGAACAAGACCTTGTTGAAGCCACAATCTCCAAATTTTAAATTTACATAAAAGACAAGAAATCACATCTGTATTTTTTACGCTCCAACGGAGCAATCCTGGAAGTAGAACGTTGTGGATTTAGATTAGCCTCAGTCATAATTTCATGACATCTTTCTGTCTGACACGTTACATTAATGCTTCTTATATTTTATTTATTCTTTGCACACTCCCTGTCAATATTTTGTACATTCCACCCTCTTCGATTAATTAAGATATTCATAATATTAAACTTTATTTATAAAGCACTTATATAAAACCAAACAAAACAATACTTTAAAGCGCAAACAACACTGAACAACACTGATTTTGATTATACTATTTCCCTAAAAAATACCATCAATCAAAGAAGGGTGCTTCATTTAATAAAAAAGCAAATACATTATTATTTGACATTTAGTAAGGTCTCTATCAAAAAAAACTACAGGCATTATTGAATTAAGACAACAGTTATTCATGCAGCATTTCTAAATATTTTTATTAGACTATTATTATGGAAGAACCATGTTAAATAAACGTATTCATTTAGCATTCAAAAACCCAAACAAACACATGTGACAAAAAGTCTCTTCTTCAGTTTTTAATTACTAAAAACTAAAAAGTAGGCTTTAGGCTTACCAATTCCAAATTATAGCTGCATAATGACAAGACAATAAACTACTCTCATTTAATTATAAAGAAAATCTCAGAACAAACTGCTTTCTGTTAGCTTGTTGTGAGAATGCTGGGATTCCGGGGAACTCTTGAACATTAAAAAACTAAAGCGTGAATAACTTTCCCACAGTCAGTGATAACGCCTATCACGCTATCTCCCTGTACCTGGAGAACTTCTGCCGCTGCTGCCAAATGACTCACTGATTGAAGTCTGTCTCGCCCTAGCACCTTGCGTCTTCTCCTCCTGGACCTCCTCCTCAGACTGACACTATATTATATCATCGTATTCACTCTTTTGACTCAGATGTTTAGCGAGGTTTGTAGTGTTACCACTGTATTTCACTGTCTTTCCATACACTCCTGTGCAGACTGCAGTCTTCTTCGTAGCGTGAAATTAAAGAAGTGCTGCTGCAGCGGCCGGCTCCGTCACAGAGCCGCAGTGCACACACAACTGACTGGCGGAAGGAGAAGTAGTTCCTTGCCCTGACCGGATATAATTAGACTTTTCTGGTGACAACAAGTTACTTATGATAACATAAACACTCACTCCAAATTACTGAGTTTAAATATCGATCTTTTTATAAGAGAATCGATACTAGAGCAGGAGACGTTGGGATCGTAAATATCGATACTTTAGTATCGATCCGCACATCACTACCTTTGATTAAAGAATAGTTTAAAACAATTAGATACGGCCGCTGCGAAGCCACATAGAAACTGTGTACTCTGGAAAACAACTGAGAAGTAAAACTACCAAGTTTGCAAAGATTTTCAAATAAAATAGCTAGTTAAAGTGTTGCTTATAACCTTTATCGTGGTTTAAAGTTAGGTAACGTTAGCTTGTTTAGCAGCAGCAGCAGCATGGAGGCCGAAGAAAACAATTCAGCGTTTATCGTCGCAGCAAACAAATGCACAGTTCGGACATTGGGACCATTTCACTACCATTAAGAAGGGAGAAACACCTCTACAAATACCGTGAGTCAGATAAAGTTTCCATTTTGTTTTATTATATTTGTCTGTCTGTGGTCGCCCTGTGGCTTTACTGATGTTTAAATGGCCCGCCGTGGCTACGTAATGTTTAATTTCACTTGCTATTTATGCAAGTAGGCCTAGTAGATTTTACGGAGGTAAAACTGCTTTATTTTGTTGTTGTTGTTGTTGTTGTTGTTGTTGTTGTTATTATCATTATTATTATTATTATTATTATTATTATTATATGGGTATTATTATTATTTATGGGTATTTTATTGCTTGGATTAAATGCATTGTGTTTTGATATTATGGGGGTTATATTGCTTAAATACATTAATTGCATATCATTTTAGAGATTGTATCTCTTAAATGCAGTGTTTTGGTGTTATCCCAGTTAACAATTTTTGGTTCCCAAAACGTTCTGGTTTGCGGAACGTTCCGTGACGGTTAGTTTTTGGTTCCCATGGAAAGTTTTTGTGACGTTTAGGGAACGTTAGTTCTAGTTTAGTTTTTGGTTATGTTCCCCTACCTTTGTAACCTTTAGAGAACGTTCCCCTAACGTTCCCCCTACCGTTGACCCCACTTTGGCAGTTCAGTTTTTGGTTTGGTTCAAACTAACCTTTAGGGAACCACAAACTAACGTTCCCCAACGTTCCCTAAACGTTCTGTGTTAGTGGGGATCCTGTAGCTTATATAACGTTAAGCTATGTATTGCTACTTTAACCAAAGATCATCTATAGCCTTCTAAAGAGAGCGCATTTCAAGCAGCGCCAATGGTATGCAACGGTATGTTCACACAGTTTTGTTTTCCTCCTTTTCTTTCCTGTTATGAACAGGGCATAACAGTAACTTTTTTTTCTGCCAATTCTTGGCTGAATTTTCTCCTGTAATCTTGACATAAAGAGCTTTATGGTTCATTTTAAACTTGAGTGAAGTTTCTGTGGTGAAGTTGATTACATATAAGCTTGAGAAAAAAAGGATTTAGCCAACCACAGCAAAGCATTTCAAGGTCAATTTAACCCACTTTTCTGCAATTGTCACTTCACCTAACACTGACTGTACTATGTTGTAAACTCCACCCGACTGGATCGCACCCGCTGCTTCAAGTAAATGTCTTCTTGAATCAGAGTTGGACACGAGTTGGAGGCCCACATATGTACAGTACATACATGCACTTGGCTGAAGGCCTTGTTGGGTTGAGTGAAGTTCTTTTCCTTTTGCCGCCCGTTTTGTCCAATAAAAGTCACAAATGCAGCCTGTAAAACAGCGTGCAACCTCACAAATGTCACCCACGAGACCAAGGTTTATTAAAAAAAGGCTAACCCGTCGTCTACTTTAACAGTAATCGTTTCTTAAGGATGTTTATCACATAATGGACCAAAGTCAGGATTCAAAGTGAGGTCAGTTTACTTCTCCTTTTTCTTGTTTTTGGCAAATTTAAGATTGTGGGTTATAAGCTGTTTGCACGATCAACCAATACGGTCGTTTTCTGGTAGTCGATCAACAGAAAAAAATGTTTTAATTGATTGATCGTTAAAGTAATTCTTCACTCAAAAATGGCAGAAAATACATATGTTTTGTAAATATGTTTTGCAAATGTTTTCAGCCTCTCAAATATAGAAATTTCCTGCTTTTTTTCTGTTTCATATCATATTCAACTGAATTTATTTGGGTTTTGGACAAAACAAGACATTTTAAAAATATCACCTTGGACTTTAAGAAACTGGGATGGACATTTTTCACTATTTCTTGAAATTTATTGTCAGAGTAATTGGTAATCAGGGTTTATGCGGGGTCATAAAAAGTCAAAAATTTCAAAATCAGACTTTTAGGCCTTTTAAAAAGTCCTACATTCACTGACGTATTGTGTTCTAGGACTTAAATTATTTTAAACCGGTCTTAATTTCCCTACGTCCATGTAACGCTACCTCTAACAGCTGGAACAGATCATACGCTTGCCTATAGCAGTGTAGCACAGCCATTTTTATTTCGCACCCATGTTATCCAATCTGTGGGGCCACACCGGGCGTGTAGCGCCGCGTCGGATCGCATAGCATCTATCTATCAATCGATCGAGCGTCTGTCGTGCCGCCCAGCTCGTAGAAATAGGTGTCTGGTGTGAATGGCCAGCGGCCCGATCAGGCACGTATCAATGCTACGCGACACTTCCACGTGCGGTGTGTTCCAGCAGTAATGCTCTTGAAATGCTCCCGAAGCGCTTTAGAGTGTTTCACGGTTTCTCGTGATTATAGGTTTTAAATTTCATTCATAATAGTCTTAAAAAGTCTTAAATTTAACTCTGTGAAACCTGCAGAAAACCTGGATAATGAAAGTAATCGTTAGTTGTAGCCCTTGTTTCTTCCCATTCTTCTGACGTGGCCTGAATGCAACATATTGCTGCCTATAAACACAATTTGTGGGATTGTGTTTCTTTGGTAAATCCAATTCACGGTATGCATGGTATGCACGTGGTGTCAATCATGAGACAAACAAAATGTATGTCTTGTTTGGTATTTAATTCTGCATTTCAGTGGCATGGCAGGAGCAAAAAAAACCTTAACGACAAAAGTAATTACTAAAACACCTTTAAAAAAAAAAAAAAAAAAAAAAAAAAAAAAAAGAATCCTAATTTATAATTGATGAGCTTTTCTCTTAAAAAGTTGTGTATACCACATGAGTAGGTAATGGAAATGGGCTCTTCCAGTAAACACTAAACTACTTGAAGGCAATATATGACTCAGCGAGATGCCACGGGCCTTCTGGGAAATGTAGGAATTAAATGATAAGACAGGTTGATTGAACATATTTATAAAGAGTGAAATACAAACGTGTGTGTGTGGTTTGTTCATTTGTCTAAACCTGACATGTTATAATGTGTCTTGTATATGCGAGTGTTTGGTATTACACAGGTGTTCACACGGTGTTTGAAAGAGTCCAAATCAACACAGGTCATGTGAGGCAGCACTCTGAGCCAACGCTCGCCACATGGTGCCGAGTGAACATGTTTATCTGCTGCGTAAATAAAAGCAGAGCAGAATTTATTCCAACGGTGTGAACATGCTGAACTGATCAGTCAAGCCATGTGTGTCCAGAAAGTCCCAACAGGTACAGGAGGTGTAAAACAGTGAATGTCTGTGAGGATGTGGAAGCAATTTAATCCTCTAAAGTTAACTGTAAAACCCCAGATATGAAATGGAAAGAGTGTAACAGTGATACATTGATAGTTTATCAATGCTATCAATATAGTCATAATCTGTGATTCTAAATAAATGCAGGGTCCCTACCAATATTCTAAGACTTAGGTGCAGCACCTAAGCCGTTTTTGGCAGCACCTAAGCAGAATAAAATCAATGTGAGCATCAAAATGAACTAAATGACACTCCGATACTCAGAAATACTTGGATGTATTGATTGTAGTTGGTCCCCTTTGGACTTCTTTAGCATTTATATTTTTCTTTTAAGTTTTTTGAGTGTTATTTATTTATTATCTGCTCTAGCTTTTCTAATGTTTTAGACATAGATATGGTAGTAATAATGGTCCAAAATCATGTCAAATTGCATTTTGTTTTTATTGAAAAACATCACATTTTCTTGAGGGAGGACCCCTAAACCCCTCCGCCAAATATGCGCTCCCAAGTCTTCAACAAACCCAGTGAGAATGCCGAAGGGTGACTGGATAGTTGATATTGCAAATAAATAATTACGTGAATCTAGGGCTGCAACTAACGGTTATTTTCATTGTTGAGTATTCTGTTGATTATTTTCTGGATGAATGGATTATTTTTTTGGTCTCTAAAATGTCAGAAAATGGTGAAAAATGTGGATCAGTGTTTCCCAAAAAGCTATACTTATTGTAAATATACTGTATTGATGACTGCTGTAGTTTAGTAAAGACTACTTTAAACAAACCTTTTGGGGGGTCAGTTCCTAATCAAATTATAAAATTCTGAAAATATTTTAGGGTTGCTTCTTGCTTGTTCAGTTTCCATTGTAAGTTCTCTGAGAATCTCTTTTTATATCCAAGCAAAATTGTTGAATTGCAACCCGTTCTCACTCCGAACTTGTAAAATACGGACGTTTGGACAGTGGCTGTCAGCGCCTGAAGCGACGAAACAAAGTGCCCTTCAGCGTGTTTGTAGAACGTACCGGGGAGAGCAGCATCTGCACGGGGTTTAGCGAGTAGTATGTAAGGGGGAAATTCCGCGTAGGGAGGTTGGTCGATGTTGGTGGATAGGTCAAATAACACAGGACTTTGACCCAGGAGATTGTGTCCTTAACCGTCCCGTTATTCCCACGAGTCACGGAAGCGTAAGCCCACCCACAACCTTTTCCTAAACCCAACCGTCCCCGCGAGTCACAGAAACGTAAGCCCACCCACAACCTTTTCCTTAACCTAACTGTGTCAAAAGGGACGCCAATAGTCCCGACCAAGCGCGTTTAGTTAACGCGCGCTATATGACGCGCGCTATATGACGTGCGCTATATGACGCTAAAGGAGACTTTTAGCGTCAATAACAACGACAAGCGTCACCTGACCAATAGTCTGTATTTTACGAGATGGGAATGAGAATCTGTTGTGTACTGTAACTGAAACTTTCAAACCTAATTGATATTGAATATGAAGAATAACTGAATCGAGACTTTGTGAATCGGAAACAAATCAATTTGGGAAATCATTGGCAACACCCAGAAACCCCTGAAAAACTTTTTTCTGATTTCAGAATTGGGTGAATTTCACTCACCAACACCACAAACTGGGTGAATCTGTTGTCTCGGTTACTGTTGATGCAATGCTCCCCTTTGTTCTGCTTATATTGTTCCAGCTGCAGCTTTGTTTTTCAGTGGAAAGAGAGACCATAAGTGGTGTCTGAACACGGCCCATCATCACACTTATCAATGCAAGGGGTTTGCTAGGGATGTGCTACATCTGGCATGTAATGCGACCCCTGCATCGCTCCAAATTACTATCCTATGCTGCTTTTACAGCTGTTTTTTCCCCACTGAAATTAGAGCTGAACAGCACTGAAGGTCATCAGATCAGAAAGGTTAAAAAAAAAAAAGAGGAGAAATTTCCCCAGGAGATTTGATATCTGCATCCAACCGCTCTTTGATCAGATGGTGAGCGGGAGTCTTTCATTTCAACTCACAAGACTCACAGACTCACTTTCAAGCATGTCTTCCTTAAGCACGATAAACTGAATTACAAATACACATTAAATATCCGAGAGTTAATGTTTTCAAAGACCTTAAGGCGGTTTTGATTCAATGAAAAATCTGTTTTTTTAGAGCTGACGTTGATGATAAAATGCTCTGCCAATAGTTTTGTTTCTTCAAATATGATGCCAAAAAATGACAAATATTTGCTTTGGCAGAAGTCAACATAATTTCCCAGCCTTGTCTCTTGACATTAATGTTTCAATCTTCCTGACTGATGCACCTGCTGTTTGGATTTAGTCTCTGTGGATTGTTTTTGTCTGACTTACGTACGCAGCGTTGATTGCTCGAATTATTTTATGCTGATAATAACCCCGATAACTGCTGTTGAACCTGATGTGACTCACTTTTCCAACAGTGCGTGTCTTCTTTACGTGGTGTGTGCACATCTGTTTGTCTCTTGTATTTAGCTGAAAGTGATGCAGATTATGTTGTGCAACTCAAATATAAAGTTGTTGAACTGTGTGATTGTGAAGCAGCCAGGGCGGAAAAAAACTGTTTCATGCTTGACTTGAGTAGTTGTCTAGTAAAGACATGTCTATAATTTTGCATGCTCTTTGAAATCCCTGATTGCAGAATACATTATGTTTTGCTTTAAAGGTCCAGTGTGTAATGTGTTTAGTTGTTCATTATCAAAATCTGTGTTGCCCGTTCTCAAACTTTTTCATGAATATTTACCACCACCATCAATTCGTAGCTTCCCGGCCCCAGGAAGTTGGAAGAAGGAAACATGGAGGACCACACGTATTCAAAATCCAAATCTCAGGAACAGGAGTCTTCTTCTTCTTTGCCCAGAAAAAGGAAAATGATATTGAAAAGAGCAAGAGACCAGCTTTTTGAAGCATGAAGGCTACCGTAGCTGTAATACCTATTTTGAACTGCGTGGTGCAAGAGAGTTGATTGCGATATATGATCTCAACGCTAGATGGGAGAAATTCCTACACACTGGACCTTTAAATTGTCTGCATGATGCAGCAGGTGCTTGGTATTTCAGTCTTTATGTTCTTATAGAGCTGGGCGATATGAAGAAAATCCAATATCACGAGATTTTTGACCAAATACATCAATGTTGATATTACGGCGATATTGTAGTGTTGACTATTGTTGCTTTCACAAAATATTAACCCAATGAGTTTTGATAAATAATTATCAGTAATGTGGATACAATGACTAAGTGGGTAAAGGCAAATAATAAAACGGCTAGTAAGTCTGGTAAGTTGAGAAACTTACATCACTTTACTGTAATGCAGCCTTTAAAACCAGGCACAGACAACACTTGTGTCATATCACGATATTACAATCTCCAAAATGTAAGACTATATCTAGCCTCATATATCGGTGTCAATATAATGTTGATATATTGCCCGGCCCTATTTGCTTGTTGTAGCTGCTTTTAACATTATATTGTAGACTGTAGTTTCTCAACCTTTTCTGGGCACTTTAGTAAGGCATAAAGGTTTTTTACTCTGCAGTTGTCAATTTGACTGTGACTCACTTTTGTTTGTATTTTTTCCAAAACGAGGACAGTGATCCAAATGGAAGAAATAATTTTTTTAATTATACATTTAACAAATTAAAATAATAGGCTTAAATCTCCTGCAATAGGCCATTTTCTTTAATGAATGGATTGTCCTCTGGGGCCGGTGCTTGGGGGCCTCCATCCTCTAGGGGCCTCTGAAACCCCACTAACTGTGGCCTCATCCTGTCTTTGCTTTGTTGTTGTAAAAGAAATCCATTGTGTGTATGTGTGTTCAAATACAAAACAATTGAATGCAGTGCTACTCTATTTCTCCAACATTTTGGGGCCTCTGCATTCTTTTTCCATGCTTGGCACCAGGTCCATGATGCAGCTGGAGTCTCAGTGGGGGGGTTAAGAGGTGTTGCCCCCCGTCAGACTGCTGCTCTGGACTCCGTCAGCTCCGTCTGCAGGGACTCAGCAGCCGGCTCCTCCTGGGCGCTCGGCTGTTTGCCTTTGGCAGCGAATTCAGGAGAGGAAACGGGGCCGATACAGAGCCACACTGTTGTTTTCTCTCACACTATGCATGGCAACGAAATGTATGCAAGACACCTAGAATGGGTCCTAGAGCCTAGAGTATAACGCAATAAAACCTTTTGAGTATTCCAGCGTTGAGACTTTAGATTCTGTTAGGACAAAATCCCAGCTGATTCGAGCCAGCACATCTTGATCATTTGAGATAATATCTACCAGCTCACTGGAAGGAGTTGTAAGTGTCAGCAGTGAGCGTGAGTCATCACTAAGAGTCTGCGAATTGTAGAGACGAGGCTCATTAATCACCTAAATAGCTCCTCTGAAAGGACGTAATGACCCACAAGAAGAGAGAGAGGTGGTGATCAGGCCCCGGCGTAAGTGAAAACAGAGCTGCAGGCATTTATGCAGTAAAGTTGAGGGATCTGAGGACCGATAACAGATATTCAATTAACTCAAAAAGCCTGGGACAAGACCAGGGATGTCTCTGAAATCCATATGTTTTGAATTTTCAAAATACACCGTGTTAAAATGACTGGTTTACCAAAATCTACAGTAGAAATGTAAAGATTTGCCGAATGCTGGGATGTTGCACTCATTAAACATTTAGCTAAAGCTTTGGTGAAAGTCACTTTCTTCCTCGCTATGCCTTTCATCTTCCACTTGAACTTTTGCGCTGTCTTCCTTCTTTAATCTTGATTCATAAATGTCCAGTTCCTCTCCCACTCAATTAATAAGTCTCTAAAATGACAGAAAAATTAAAAAATGTTATAATTTCCCACAGTGCAAGGTGACATCTTCCTTATTATTTTTTCCTTTTATTTTGTCACACCTTGTGATATAGAGTTTTCCAGGAACCAGCTGCCAGCGAGGGAGAGCTGTGAAACAAACGTCCTCAGTGTGTTTTTTTTATTTTTTCTTCTCATTTTGGAGGGGTGATTCACTAATGATCTTTGTCTTCAGGAGGGTATTTTCTACCGCTCATTAATCAGAAGGGAAATGGCTCTCTGTTAGTCATGGTCAACATTGTGTCTTGGCTATTTTTCACTCCATTTGCAGAGTCAGCAGCAGGATAACTCTTAAGAATACCAGCGGCTCGACTTCTCACCTCTGCTGTTTTCACTCACTCTCTTACATTTTACCACGTAAACTAATGGTTGACATCTTTTTTTATTCAATATGAACCATCAGAATAGCATGGTTCAGGATAGGTATGGTAGATTATGAAGTGAGTCCATTATAGGCCTTGGCGATATGGAGAAAATCAAATATCACGATAAATACCCCTATCGATACTGCAACGATATTGTAGTGTTGACTATTGGTGCTTTCACAAAATACTTACACAATGAGATTTTAGATAAATAATCATCAGTAATGTGGATATAATGACTAAGTGGGTAAAGGCAAATAATAGAACAGTTACAACAGTCTGGTAAGTTCAGAAAATGACATCACTTTACTGTAATGCAGCCTTTAAAACCAGGAACAGACAACAATTATGCCATATTACGATATCCAAAATCTAAGACGATATCTAGTCTCGATATCGATATAATATCGATATACTGCCCAACTCTAGTCCATTCATACATATTTTTTGAAAGATTTTACATTATTCCTGTCGTTTGTTTTGTCTTTTTGTATGTTTTCTATTTTGTCTTCATTTTTGTCGCTCAGAGCCATATGTTGCCAAAAAAAATCAAAAAAATCAATCAGTGGTTGGGCTCCAGTTTTAAATTGGTTTGACTTTCTGTAGGATTTTAGCGATGTGGCTCTGGGGATGACATTGGCTGAAATATCTCAATAACTATGTGGATTTCAAAACATTCTTTCGTTCAAGTTTCTCAAATGTTTGCTGCTTTTTTCAGTTTGATATTATTGTAAACTGAATAACTTTAGGTTTTGGACCATGGGCTCTGGGAAATTACGATAGGCATCTTTCAGTATCTGGCCTTTTGAATGATGAAACAAATATTTGATTAGTTGAGAAAACAATTGTCAGATTAAGTGATCATTTAATGATTTCAATTAATTTGTTAGTTGCAGCCCGAATTCTAAAGTTGGCTTTGCCAGCGTTAAAATGTTAGTCTTTTTTATGTTTTATTTTTTTAAGTAAATTTTTTTTGGTCTCCTTGCCGTGCAAGATAAAAAGTGGATTACCAAAGTCAGCAGGATTCATCCTCTTGGAAAACATAAATGTCTGTACCAAAATTCATGTCTATGCCTTTAAAGGTACAATATGTAACATTTCTGCTTTAAAATGTCTAAAAATGACCATACCTATGTTATATATTTTTATGAGTTGTGTTCTTACACTATCCCAAATGTTTCCACCAAATGTCAAACCCAGAGAAATCTGTTATTTTATTTTCAGACACGGCACGTTTCCTTTAGTCGCCCGTCAGTGGCGTCATATAACCTTTCACCCTCCAGTTACTCTAACTTCCGTCAGAACACTGGCACCAAGATGATACGTTCAGGAGTAATTGTAAATCATACAATGTCACAGAAAAAAAATACTTGTAACCGTAATACTGCTTTTTTTTTGCCATACAGCATCATTTTGTGATTAATAACACCCCAGTTTTTATCACAGTAATACAACAGAGACCTTATCTATTTTGAAAGTTCAATATCGATACCGGCTTGACGTTACTACAATGTGCTAACGTTGATGCTAAAGCTTTGTGGGTAACATTATGAGGTTACAACATCATTCAACACGCTAATAAAGTTATTTTTATATGACTGTTTCGACCACAGCTAACAGGACTGAGATAACCCACGAATAACATCACTAGTAACGTTAACGTTAGCTGTATAGATAGACGATTAATCTAATGCTAATTTAGCCAAAGTAGCACACCCCGGTCTGTCTGCCTCACTCCCCCGGCGCAGAGAGACTCAGTCGGGATGACAGCTGACAACAGCCCCGGGACATATAGCTAGCTAGTTACCGTTAGCCCCCAGTCAGCTATCAGCCAGCTACTTTCATTACAGCAACCCCCGGCCAGAACTTATCTCCAGTGCCTGGTGCTTACGACGCTAACGGCAGTTTAATTACATCCACATCCATAGCGGTAGCTATAGCTACATCTCTGTTGCGCTACCGGTGTAGCTATGTGCCGAATTTCCCCCCTTCGCGTTTAGCTGTCTTTACGGTTAGCTAAATTAACCCGACAAAAGGTGGGTTAAGCACCAAAACGAAAAGTTAAGATTACTGAAAAGTGAAGGGGAGATAATTCCGGGCAGCTGGGAGATGTTCTGCTGCTGCACAACAGGCATCGAACGTCCTGGTGATTTCCCCGACAATCCCCACTCACACCCGTCTCTTAGCCTCGTTTAGTAGTAGTAGTAGCTAGCTAGCATTACAACAAACCCCGTCCGCCCCGGTGTTGAAACCATCCAAAAGGTGACATTGATATGTGAAATATTTTGTGTTTTAGCTGCTGGCTACTGTTAGCTTGCTGGCTCACTAGCTAACTGGTCAGCTACAAATAAAAATCTAATCAAGAAAAACGTAATTATGTTGGGGAAACTGCAGCTATTTTATTACAATAACATGAATAAACGTTACTAAACGTAACGTGAATAAACTTGAATGGGTAAACTTGTCCGTGAACTGATGCATTCTAACCGGCAGAAAAGGTGTTTAACACTAAAAACTCCCATAATTCCACGCAACTTCCCAACGTCATCAAAAGTCCAGTTTTACCGTCCATTGTTTTGGTTGAGAGACCCCTAGCGGCAGAAAGTTACATTTTGTACGTTTAATAGTTTTAGAGATATTTAACCAATATCGCAAACGACAGATGTTAAAACCAACATGAATCATTCCTTCTGGCTTTAATGTCAAATGTGAATAAAGTTTTGGTTGTAAAATCATATTTGTATTGACCTTTATGTTTAGTGAGTGAGTTGTAGTTTGTTTTCTCTCTCTCAGTGAATCTGTCATGATGCAATAACACCCATTCATGTAAACTCCACTTTCCAAAGGTGACTTCATTACAGCAGGCGCAGTCAATCTGGCAGTTTTCTCTTTATGCAAAGTAGACGTAAAACTTTTGACCGAAAAAAAACTTTATGTAATCGCTTTAACCCCACTTTATTGGGAAATAAAACCCACAGTATTTACCTGCACTTTGTCACGTCCATTTGCAGTCTGGGTGTTGTGATCAGGCAGGAATGTGAGGCGTCTGTCAGCCTCCGCTCAGATTATGGCGACGGGCTGTAAATGATAATGGACAAAATACGCTACCGTTAAATGCTCCCTATTTGTTTAATATCAGCATTTGATAGGGCTGTGTGTTAACCCTATATGAGCTGTGAACAAAATCTCATAAACATAACTGCAGGAAGAGAAGCCAGCTGCTTACCTTGAATACCCCGAAACCCGGAGGAGCTTTCTGCTACAGGAAAAGTTTGTATTCAATATATGATCGTTGCTTTGTTAGAAAGACGGCTCACTCAGCAATTATACCAGTAGTCAGATGTGTACAAAATCCTCGTACTAATGTCTTTGAACTTAGATCATAAATATGTGCATTGCTCACTTGGTCCACTCTTTTTGCTGTTTACACAGTTTTGAAAAGAAACATCAGATATAATTGTGGGGTACCTGCAGCTCTATAAAAGTCTTAAGTATGATTTATGCTTCTGCGTTAAATCTACGTTGTGGCTACGTACGTGGAGATACGGACCCTACGCCGTAGCCTGACGTCCACCTCTCGGAAAACGTAACTACATATGTTGCTGCGACGCACATCGCTCGGCCGTGGCTTGGTAGCGTTGCGCTTCTCCCCCGACTTTTTTCCGGGTTCTTCATAAACATCATGAAATCAAGGAGAGGGTTAACTTTTCCTGCTACATTTCCCACTGTGGTCACAAAGCACAGGGGAGACACTTTGTTTCTCCCACTCTCCCTCCGAAGCTAATCCCCCGTCACTCTCTCACTCGCTCCACCACGTACTCCCCACGCACACATGCCAGCCCTGCTATTCTCTTAAAGAGATTGACGCTCTGCGTGGAGCCTTCGCAGAACCATAAATCACGCTTTATAAAGCACCAAATACTCATGGGCCATGGTGTCTTCTCCCTGTAGCTCGTGACTGTCGACAGTGTCCTCTAAGTCAGAAGTTAAATAAAATGCCTTGCTGTGTTTGCTTTACATATGTTTCTCTGTTTTACGGGGATAATTCTGTTGCCTGTGAGGAGGCTCTGCCTTGAAAGCTGAAGTCTGGGAACTAAAGTCTTTTGTGCGCAGATTACATGAAAGACTATAACCGTGATTGCCTGCAGCCTTGCTTTGAAAGATGGATAGTAATATGTATATCTGGCTATTGTTATGTATGTATTTGATAAATCCCACTGCCCAGAAATGAATATACTGTACACCCGCATACTATATAAGCACCACTACGCCTCTCAGTCAGGTTGACTGAGAGGTCAGTTTTTTCAATTTTACAGAGTCTCTGTAACGTGTCTGGATTGTTCAGGCCACAGACATTTTCTTCAAAGAGAGGAGCGCATGGCATGTGGCAGTCATTAGAGGATCTTTGATTCCTTCAGTTGACTCCTGGGGATTGGATAATCCTGTTTGTCGTACAAAATCAAAATCTGGACATTTTGTCCATAACAGGATAAGATCAATTACTTATGTTCTTTTGTTTCTTCAGTATTTCATTATAGTCTGAATGGAGGCAATTTTAGACTGAAGATGTTTTGATGTCCCAGTTTAGTTCTCTTGGTCAACGGAAGCCCGCTCTGGACTTTCTCTGTTGTACTTTTGAGATATCGAATGACGAATCACAATGGTTTTCTTCGGCATTTTTCCAAAGGGTGCAGGCGGTGATTGTAATTGTAAATGACACCACGTACTCAAATCTAAAGTCTCCTAAGTCGCCCAGTCCCCGTCTGTGTCCCTGACTTGTGTTCTTGGTTTGGGTAAAGGCGTAGTTCGGAATTAGGCACAGCCAACATCTGGCTTGGCTAGATTCTTGACCGTGTCATGTTTAGTATGTCCGATTAATTGTTGTTGTAGCCAGCAAGAACTCAGGTCACCGCCCCGGTAGTTTCATATTTGCTTTCCTCTTTATCTTTTTTTACGCTGATCCTGCTTTTGATTTCGATGATGGAAATTATAAGCTCATTTCAATCGATTTTACATTTAGCATTGAAATCGATTGACGCCTATCTATTTTTAGCTTGTCTCCCGTATTTAATACCAGTGAAAACGATACCAAAGACACATGCGCAATACTGACAGCAGAAGACCTCTCCAAGTTTGACTTGACTGGGAGAATTAAAAAATAAATGTGGCTCTTTTTAAGTTTGAATCAGGACGAGCGCAGTTAATTTTAAACAGCCAAGCCAATGAAATGTCTTTCAAGTAAATCAATTGAAGATCTCTATCAATTAATTTAATTGAAAAATGTTTCATTGGCCTGCCTGTTGAAAATGAATACTGTCTGTGTATGATGAAGCCAGAGATTAATGAAGACCATCTTCCTCTTCTCAGACTGAAGACAAACTCACCATGCAGATCAGATCCCCGCTGCTCGCTCCGATGCCACATTTCCACGGGCACGAAGACAGACACATATTAGTTTGGGCTGTGTCACACCTGCTTTTGCTTCCATTCCCTTCACTATTCCAGTGACAACAACAAAATTAATTTTAAAACTAAAATTGAATACATTACATCCATTACGTTCAGGGACTTTGACTCATAAAGAGCCTGAGGGAAACTTAGGAGGTGAACATCTAATTTAATTGCAATATTCACTTTCCATTTCATGGGAGTTTAGTTAATCAGATTTGAAAAAGAAACGTCTTCAGAATTGTTAAAATATCAAAAATCTGACTCCTATTTTCCACCGAGTGCACCTGCGCTGCATTCCGGAGGTGCCGTGACCCCCACAAGCAATCGCAGCCATTCAAGTCAATGCTTCCATTCACCCGGCGCGTCCCAGAAGCAATCGGGCCAGGTCTATTATCCAGCCAATTTACCAAAAGACACCTCCCAATATCGTATAATGTATGTCTCAATCCTCTTGGAGGTGGAAAAATATAAAAGACATCACAGATCTTTTTTTATAGGGACAACACCAGAAAAGAGAAAGCATGGAGTTTAATGGCAGGAGTGCTTGAAGTGGAAGGTAGATACTAGCTAATAAACACGCGATTGTTCTTTCGAGTACTTGTAGAGAAGATACAATCGAATCGGGCAGGCAAGACGCTCCTCTTCCGAGATGGTCCCGGTGTGGTGTGGCGCATGACGGAGGACGGAACAAAACTGTGGCGCAGCCCGAATGCAGCACAGACGTGCCTGGTGGAAGAATCCTTCACAATGTGGTCATGATTTCCAGATTTACCAACATGCATCTCTGTGAGATCTGTTTCAGTATTACAGCTAAATAACAGCTGGTCACTGCAGTTTTTAATCAAACACTGTTGGTTTCTTGGATACAGTAGTGAGTTAGCACGTCTTAGCTCGGATGGCTAACTTGGCTTGTTTACTTTATTACGTGAACGTCTTTGTCACTCTGACCATCTAGTCCAGGGGTACCCATTACGTCGATCGCAAAGGTAGTGTGGGTATATCGCATGGCATTAAAAACGTCTGATCTTTTGTGACACACGGGTCAGCACGCATGTGCATACAACAGCGGCAATTACTGCAACATTCCAGCAAGCTAACGAGTTGCCCAGTTAGCCTAACTTATTTCTACTAAACTTAAGAAAGGGTATAAAAATGAGATGGAAAAATGTAAGCCAAGATGAGATGGATCAAGTAAGAAGCCAAAAACCTACCACTTCCATACGGAATGGGAGGGGGACTTTTTTTTTCTTAATGTCCTATTCAAAGTGCGTTTGCCTCATCTGCAAATCTACCATTGCTATTCCGAAGAAGGGAAATGTGGAGCGCCATTTTCGGACTGTTAAAGTCTACGACACTGACTTTCCTCCCTTGTCAAATTTTTCTCAGAAAAACATAATCTTGCATGAACTGCCAGGCTGTAACCATGAAATCAAATAAAACATTTGAACTTGAGGCATTTTTATTGGGTCTCTGAAATGATGCAAAGTGCCTTTAAATTTATTTATATGATTTGTTCATTATGACAACCGTCACTGTTGTTTCAAACACACACAAATGAATCTCCTCAGCATTTTATCAGCCAAATGATAACCTCCGTTTCTGCTTTGTCATCATTTATCGTGTCAGATGGCCAGAGTGAGAACACAGAAAGTGTGTTTGAAGCAGACTGTTGCGATAGTAAATGATGCCTTGTTATCAGATGGGGAGGAGATCGTGGTTTTGCTTGAAAATAAATCTCAGTGTTGAGCTGAATTTCCTCTTCCAAATTTCCTCTGGAGATCGTCTGACTTTTCTTTGGACTAGCTGCAGCTGCTGATTCGGCTCATTTAGTGTTAACTTCATCAACGATTATCAGTCTTTTAAAGTGCAGAAACGCCTGGAGACATTTTCCTTGGATCGGGCTTAAGGCAGTTTTATTACACTGATAAATTAACTTTCAGCAGCCTCAACTCCCCAAATAAATAATACAGGATACATGCATATGGCAAAAACTATTTAATCTTCCCTGCAGAGCTCCAACTCATCATAATGTTGAAAAAAATAATGTGGATTTATTGGAAAGAATACACCCTGAAATAGTCATTAGATCAACTTTTTTGACATTAATGCAACTTTATTTTATTGAAGCAACAACTTTGATCTAACATTAAACCATTTTTGGTCATGAAAGCTTTAATTTTTAATAAGTGGATGACATAAAGTCTGATGCAGATTGTTCTTCAAGCTGTTAGATTGTTTCCCCGTCACGTCCTGCTGTTCACACTTTATTACAGATGTGTGTGTGTGTGTGTGTGTGTGTGTGTGTGTTCCAAATGATGAAGCACAATGATAACATCACATTTTTTATACTGTCACAGTACTCAAATAATACAAATATTTGAAGTTATTATAGGTATCATTGTGTAAATTGTTTGAAATACCACCTAAATTATTATCAGAACTTCCTGAATCTTTTAAGCTACCTTAAATCTTACAGAACAAACTGTGTACAATATTCAATATACATTTTAATTCTGTTTAACATGAAAGTACAATCCTGTCCAGTATGTATGTTATTTTTAGTTGTATTCTATTTTACTTAATCAATTGTGTGTCTCTCTCTCTCTATCTCTCTCTCTCTCTCTCTCTCTCTCTCTATATATATATATATATATATATAGTACAGGCCAAAAGTTTGGACACACCTTCTCATTCAATGCGTTTCCTTTTTATTTTCATGACTATTTACATTGTAGATTCTCACTGAAGGCATCAAAACTATGAATGAACACATATGGAATTATGTACTTAACAAAAAAGTGTGAAATAACTGAAAACATGTCTTATATTTTAGATTCCTCAAAGTAGCCACCCTTTGCTTTTGTTGATAACTCTGCAAACCCTTGGTGTTCTCTCAATGAGCTTCATGAGGTAGTCACCTGAAATGGTTTTAGCTTCACAGGTGTGCTTTGTCAGGGTTAATTAGTGGAAGTTTTTCTCTTATTAATAAAAAAGCAAAGGGTGGCTACTTTGAAGAATCTAAAATATAAGACATGTTTTCAGTTATTTCACACTTTTTTGTTAAGTACATAATTCCATATGTGTTCATTCATAGTTTTGATGCCTTCAGTGAGAATCTACAATGTAAATAGTCATGAAAATAAAAAGGAAACACATTGAATGAGAAGGTGTGTCCAAACTTTTGGCCTGTACTGTACTTGGAATATCTTTGAATATTAAAATAACTAGCTCAGGGCACCTATTGGGGCAGACTACAGTGGTCTACAGTAGGGCTGCACTATATTATATATATATATATATATATATATATATATATATATTATATATTTTTATATATATATATATATATTATATATTATTTAATTTTTTAATTAAAGTTATCGCGATTTCAACTGGCGCAACAAACACATCGTCCAAAGGCTGCAACATACGGTGAAAGCCACTACGATTTTTCGTATTGGTTAGCGGTGCCTTTTATGATCAATTTAATTTTGTTCAATAACAGAAAGTTGAAAAGGATTTCCTTTTGTTTGTTTTAAATTCAACAAGCAAATCAAATGATAAAAAAAGTAAGCTTTACCAGACCGAGACAGGCCAAGTACAGGTTCAGAACCCAGAGCAGAGCATGTCACTGGGCTTTTTCTCTGAGGGAAGGGCCTCCATCCTGGAGTGGAAACATGGAAAGGCAGAAATAGTGCAGTCGGGAAATTTTTCAAAAATATTCCAAGTACAGTACAGGCCAAAAGTTTGGACACACCTTCTCATTCAATGTGTTTCTTTATTTTCATGACTATTTACATTGTAGATTCTCACTGAAGGCATCAAAACTATGAATGAACACATATGGAATTATGTACTTAACAAAAAAGTGTGAAATAACTGAAAACATGTCTTATATTCTAAATTCTTCAAAGTAGCCACATTTTGCTTTTTTATTAATAAGAGAAAAACTTCCACTAATTAACCCTGACAAAGCACACCTGTGAAGGTAAAACCATTTCAGGTGACTACCTCATGAAGCTCATTGAGAGAACACCAAGGGTTTGCAGAGTTATCAAAAAAAGCAAAGGGTGGCTACTTTGAAGAATCTAAAATATAAGACATGTTTTCAGTTATTTCACACTTTTTTGTTAAGTACATAATTCCATATGTGTTCATTCATAGTTTTGATGCCTTCAGTGAGAATCTACAATGTAAATAGTCATGAAAATAAAAAGGAAACGCATTGAATGAGAAGGTGTGTCCAAACTTTTGGCCTGTACTCTATGTATGTATATGTATATGTATATATATATATATATATATATATATATATATATATATATATATATATATATATATATATATATATGTATGTATGTATGTATATATATATATATATATATATATATATATCATATGGGCGTGCGGTCTACCAACTGAGCTAACTGGGCGCCCAATATTGTTCTTTTAATAAATAAGATGCTCTGAATAGATTTGCCTGCTTCCAGCGTCACTAGTTCATGAGTCTTTAAAGAGGCGTTCAACATGAATGAGGGAAACTTGAACAGAAGTTAATAGTGCTGTTATTCTAACAGTTTGAATAAAGAGAAAACCTGCACTTAACCTGTTCACGGGCATTTTGTATTCATAGTTAGTCCAATATCGTGATGTACAGTATCCTTATAGGAGTGTCTAGCAATATATTGATTATTTCCATTAATCCATAATTTGTATTTTTCATCTTCCAGCCATCGTTCATTGAAACGACAAGCTCCCGGCACACGTGCAGTAGTGGTTTCATGGGGGGCGGTCACACATGCACAAGCGAGCAGGTTTCATTTTAGGCTCTCCAACATTTTATTTCTCCATTTAATAAACTATTCAGTCAGATAGGTATTTGTTGTGAAAGAAATACAGTTACAATTTCAAGCATTTTATCCAAAAGTTAAGCACTTTTCAGAGAGAGAGAGAGAGAGAGACCCTAACACCAGATACTGACTGGTTTTTGGACCCCCTTCAATACAGTAAAACTGCACATTTCAGAGTGGCCTTTTATTTTGTCCAGCCTAAGGCATGCCTGTGTAATAATCCTGCTGTCTAATCAGCATCTTGATATGCCACACCTGTGCAGCAAAGGAGAAGTGCTCACTAACACAGATTTAGAATATGTGAGAGAAATAAGCCTTTTGTGTATGTAGAAAAAGTCTTCGATCTTTGAGTTCAGCTCATGAAAAATGGGGATAAAAACAAAAGTGTTGCGTTTATAATTTTGTTCAGTATACCTGTTGTTTTTAAATGATAAATAATTCAACTTTAAAATGGCATTGCGAACTTCCTTTCAAAAAGTTTTTTGTTATTGTTTTGGTATTATTGTTTAGTCTTTAAAAATGTCAGAAATGAGTGAAAAATGGCCATTAAAACTTCTTTGACGTCTTTAAATTGCCTTTTTTGTCCGACTGACAATCTAAAACTCAGATGTTTATGTTACAATCATCACATAAACGGGAAAAGTAGCACATCTTTAAATTTGGAGCCGATGTTGTGTTTGACGAGTGGTGTGAATGTGACACTTCCAGGGAAACGGTGACGGCAGCGCTAGTTCACTTTATGGAACGGTTTCTTTCTTCTTTTTGATGAGTTTTCATGATATTCATGACATCTCCCAATAAATGCTGAGTCAGCTTCAGCACGTCTGAGAGCTGTGGGTTGCAGCAACGCCACAGACTCCTCCAAGCGTCTCCTCACTGTATGAAGTCATGTGTTTGTCTGTCAGTGTTTGGATGAAAAAGACGTACGTTTTCTCTCCATTTTTCTGATGAGTAATGAGCATCGCGGCCACGTTGTGTATGTTTAGTCGGGTTCAGATAATGACACCGCGCTGACCTGCATCTCACAACGTGTCCTTTTTCCAAGAAGAAACCTTTGTGACTAATTTGTGACTCACTGTAAAACACAGGGTCAGTTAGAGGAAAGCCACGAGGTAATGAAGTGTAAGTGAAACGTAACAATAACATGCAGACATGAGTGGCCTCAGTAAAACCAGCGCTGACATTGAGCATGTTAACCCTTGTGTTGTCTTCCCGTCGACCATGCAAGGTTTTGTTTTTCCGGGTCACAATTTTAGATCAAAACATTTTGTTGTTCTTTTTCGCCACTTGTCGCCACTTTCTTTCCAAGTTTTGTCACTTTGTCCGACGCTTTTTGCTGATTTTCTTTTCGTCACTTTTGTAGTAACATTTTACAATTTTTCCTGGCAATTTTTTCCATGTTTTTTTGAAGCTTTTTCCAACATTCTTGTCACTTTTTTTTAACGTTTTTTTTCAAATGCTATAACGTTGAATGAAACACCCTAACCCAATTTGTTTTACTTGTGAAGAGTAATGTTTGTACGGAACCATTCATGTTATTTTCTTTGACAATTTGGTTGACAGAAACCCAAATGTTCTGATATAGAAACTTTTTGTAATTGCATCAAATTTGACACGACAACAGGAGGGATAAAAGTAGATTTTTTGCCGATGGTTACTGTTTAACGTTACACAACGCAGCGTTTTTTTTTTTTCCTCTGGACGTGCACAAGTAGGTGGGGCTAGAGAGAAAAAACATACTGTGGGAATCATTTCATTTTGATAACCGAAATCAAAAGCTTATTTAAAATAGTGTCACCCCACATTTCTAGATAAAATAACGAAATGTGCATGTCTGTTTATCACTGATCCTGTAAATTAAGTCCTTTAATCACATTTATGTGATAATCCTGTTGTAAAGCAGTCTTGCTAATTGTAGGGCTGGATTGGACTATTCGGATATTTGTTCGTTGGGTAGGTATTAGATTTTCAATTATGGGATTCCGATATTCGTTTGTATTGTTTTCTTTTTCCGAATGACACTTACTAAAAGAAGCGTTCTGTCGTTAACGTTTGACATGACATGTTCATGACAGTGTCATGTCACTATTATGTAGATACCTTCAGGTAAAGTGTAACCTCGTTTTTTGTTTTTTTATCGCCATCGCAATATCAACTGCCGCGATAAACACATCGCAAAAGACACTGCGAGATTTTTTGCGTTAGATGAAAGAAAAAATCAATAGAAAACTGCACTTTAAAATGTAACTGTCATTCTTTTTAAGTGCTGCCTTTTATATTCTAATCAATGTTCATTTTATTCAATAAAAGAATGTTGGAAATGATTTTCTTTCATGTGTTTTAAAGTTCAACAAGCAACGTGTTGTACACAGTTTTTAGCAGAATACTGAAAGCAGCAGAAATGTAGGACTTTATTTTTATCGCAAGTAATATTGTTATCGTGATATTCAACAACGTTATCGCGTGTTTGCTTATTTTCCTCCTATTGTGCAGCCCTAGTCTGAACAGTGGCGGCTAGTGGGACACCTCGAACTGAGCAAACCCACGCTGTTGCCAGACTTTCCATGAGGTCATCTCTGGCCACTGAACGAGTTTATAGTTCTGCTAAGAGCCTCAAAGCTGAGCTGGAGGATGAGTTTTTACTGCACTTAACAGCGACATATAAACACTGGCCTGCTCTCAACGGTTAACTCGCAGTAAGGTGTCATTAAGCGAATCTGGATTGTATAAAAATGTTACTTCATGTGTTCCAGATAATTTGGGCTCCTTCTGTGCAGCTGAACACAAAGAAACTCAGTGTTGTGCCCCATCGATCA
Organism: Perca flavescens; assembly: GCF_004354835.1. Lineage (NCBI taxonomy): Eukaryota > Metazoa > Chordata > Actinopteri > Perciformes > Percidae > Perca > Perca flavescens. Next base: position 29,864,832 of record NC_041348.1, read on the forward strand.
AAGAGTGCCTCGCTGACAAATGAGGCGGCGCCACTCCAAAGAATTTCATTATTTTCACCAAATGTGTGAAGGAGGCACGCAAGCGGCGATCCTGCAGCTCCAAACCCTTCTGTCCTGCAGACGCTGAGCAGCAAACGCTCAACAAAATTGTCATTAACTCTGCAGCACGCCGGCGCTTTATGGCGTCTTTCAGCTTGTAGGTTTAGCTCAGCCTGTTTCCAGCCAGGCTGTTCTCATAAACCATTCAGACACATAGCTACAAAAGTAATGCACTGTAATTTGTGTGTATTTCACATATTTATTACTGCATGCACCACATTGACTGCCGCTGTATTAGAGCAAGAAGATCCATGCGGGGAGGAAGTTGGGATGGATGTTTGGGACATAAAACACAGGGCTTTCAAGCCGGGGAGTGGAGTTTATGTCCTGGAAGAAGTTAAGGAGAAAAGACAAGACTTTCACCCAGGAAACGAGTGTTCGTGTCCCTGGAGTACTACTTCAGGGGACCGGTGTGTTAACCCTAACCACAATCTTCTTTCTAATCTTAACTAGTTGTTTTGGTGTCTAAACATTGTAAAAACTGTCGTCGCTGCGTGGCGCTTACCTTTTTGTCGGCTAAACTCAACTGCAATGGCCACTGAAACGTCACGGTGCTCTGTACCCGGCTCACAGTCACCGTTTCTCGGCTAAATTTAACTGTCAGCGTTCGTGGTAATTTGGTAGGATATCATACGAACCCGTTGATGAGAATGTGTTGTTCCAGCAGCAGCAGGCAGCTGTTTTCACAGCTGGAACGAGCTCTGATAAACCCACTGGAGCAGCAGACAGACACAGTTAAAGACTGGCTGGTCGCTAACTTAAAGCTTCTCAAATGTGACGATTTTTTTTTAGCTTTTCTTTGTCTTTTGTGATCGTACGCTCTCAGAATATTAGTAATATTGATTGGTTCTCGTTAGTTAAAGCTCAAATCTACTCGTGACAATCTGTACAGCTGCATAAAACCTTTCCACACTTGTGGCCGTTTTTCAGGAGAGGTGATGTAAATGTTCTTAGTGCCACCCACAAAGCACAAAGATAGGTTCAATTTCTTTTTATTAACTGGGAGAGGCTTGCCTGAAAATCTGACTGAATTGTACATTACTTTTCACGATCCTCTTCCCCGGGACTGTGAGAGATTCTGGACTCTGGTCCGACTACTGCTAGAGACGAATAATAAATTATTAAAACATTTAGTTTTAGAGACATTATTAGACATTATTACTGTTAAAGAGTTTGTGAAGCTCCTGCTCAAACTTGTAGTTGTGCAGATGGGGAAAAAAAATCCTTTCTAACACGTTTATTAGAGCTACAAAGATTAATCAATTAGTTGTAAACCATTAAATAAATAGCCAACTACTCTTTTTTTATGAAAAACTTCTGATTGCGGCTTGATAAACGTGATTATTTTCTAGTGTCTTCTCTCCTCTGTGACAGTAAACTGGATATCTTTGAGTTGGGGACAAAACAAGTCATTTGAGGACATCATATTGGGCTTTTTGGGAAACACTGATCCACTTCTTTTTTTTTTTTTTCACCATTTTCTGGCCTTTTATAGATCAAACAACTCATCAATTAAATCGAGAAAATAATTAGAGATTAATCGATAATAAAAGTCACCGTTAGTTGCAGCCCTAATGTTCATCCTCTTCAGTAATGTGAAGAGGAAATCCTTTAAGCAAAGAAGCAAAGATCCTCTTTGGAACCAGAAACGACAACAAGGGGAAATGTGGTGTTGATTATGTAGAATCATGATAGTAACCTTTGACTTTTATTGATCGTATATGAGGATCATGTGGTGAATGTAAGTGACCTCAGTGTCCTGCAAAGTGGTCCTCGTAGTGTCTTTAATCAAATTTCCACTCAGCAGAGTGAGTCGGAAGAAATGTGCGTGCAGTTTACAGTTTATTCCTAATGACCTTCAGTCGTCAGCAGTTAGAGGGAAAGAAAATGTCCCAAAACATTTCATCATGCTCAGATATGTTTTGAATTTTGCCACCATGAAAGATCGTATCTCAGTCTGTTTTCTTTTGCAAGGCCGAGGGAGGAACTTCAAAGCTGCTGATATACTCGAGGCTCGGGGACAAGGCTGTTCCGCCATCCTCTTCCCGTTCCAATTAGACCGCAGGAGGTTTCTGATTAAAATCACCACAAACTCTGTTTCCTTTTTTCTCCTGATGCTTCACCAGCGTGCTCTATGTTTTAACTCAACAAATGAGTAAAAAGCTCAAGTAAAGTCTTGAATTAACAAACCACCTTGTCGATTACCCTCCTCCAGAAAACAGTCGGGCCTTTACACATTATTATTATTATTATTATTATTATTATTATTATTATTATTATTACAGAAGGGCTAGAATTTAATCTGCAGATTATTTTCTCTATTACACATCAACAAGTGGTATAAAACAGCCTCAACAGCTTCCCAAAGTCATGTCTTTCAGTTCCTTGTTTTATATCTGGCCAATAGTCCAAAAAACTACAAATACATTATTTACTTACTTACCTACACTTACACGTGTTCAAGAAGCTTATCATATCTGCTGAAACTGCCCCTCTGTTCGAGTAGAACTACATTAAGCAGACAATTAAAAAAGATGCACCAATCAGAGCCAGGTGAATAACTGCATGTCAATCACTGCTCATGCACATGCATTCATTCTCCCTTGTGGGGGGAGGGGCTTAGGAGACCGTTTTGGGCTTTAGCTGAAAGGGGGGAGGGACTGAGATGTTGTCCATGTTCAATTTTTTTTTTCTGGATCTTCACAGTCCTATCTACGGCACCTTTTAAACGTGCAAATTTCTGGCATTTTTGCTTGAAAAATTACTTATAGTAAACTGTACCGAGTTGTGGACAAAACAAGACATTTAATTAACATTTTTAGCCTTTTTCTGACATTTTATAAAGTGTCACTCGGAAACAATTCCACCATGTTTGTACATGTTCAGTTAATCTAAAGTAAGTAAAGAGATAATCCGTTAAAGGAGGATTATTTTAAAGTGTAGAAGCAGTAAATCAACACTATTCATGTTCAATAAACACATGATGTGATGTGATGTGATGTTGAGGCCATAAATATAATTTCCCCTCTCTGATAATCTAAACTGTCTTCATGGGATCGTTGCCTTGTGTCTGGTAGCTACAGATGAGTCACACCCCAGAAGCGATGAACTCATCTGTTCAGCCGCACGTTGATGATGAGGTGTTTCCATGCTGGTGATCCGATGTTTACAGCTTATAGATGATTAGTGCGCCTCACTCGTGTTCTCAGCTATTAAGCCACTTTATGTTTGTGGCGGTGATTCAGGGGGAAACTATCTGAAGAGAAAATAGCAGCGAGCGAGTCGGTGCCAGTGGCGTTAGCCAATCCTCAGCAGCTCCCGAGTTCAGGGTCGTAAAAAATTTCCCGACTGCACTATTTCTGCCTTTCCATGTTTCCACTCCAGGATGGAGGCCCTTCCCTCAGAGAAAAAGCCCAGTGACATGCTCTGCTCTGGGTTCTGAACCTGTACTTGGCCTGTCTCGGTCTGGTAAAGCTTACTTTTTTTTATCATTTGATTTGCTTGTTGAATTTAAAACAAACAAAAGGAAATCCTTTTCAACTTTCTGTTATTGAACAAAATTAAATTGATCATAAAAGGCACCGCTAACCAATACGAAAAATCGTAGTGGCTTTCACCGTATGTCGCACCCTTTGGACGATGTGTTTGTTGCGCCAGTTGAAATCGCGATAACTTTAATTAAAAAAATTAAAAAAAATATATATATATATATATATATATATATATATATATATATATATATATATATATATAATATAGTGCAGCCCTACTGTAGACCACTGTAGTCTGCCCCAATAGGTGCCCTGAGCTAGTTATTTTAATATTCAAAAATATTCCAAGTACAGTACAGGCCAAAAGTTTGGACACACCTTCTCATTCAATGCGTTTCCTTTTTATTTTCATGACTATTTACATTGTAGATTCTCACTGAAGGCATCAAAACTATGAATGAACACATATGGAATTATGTACTTAACAAAAAAGTGTGAAATAACTGAAAACATGTCTTATATTTTAGATTCTTCAAAGTAGCCAGCCTTTGCTTTTTTTTTGATAACTCTGCAAACCCTTGGTGTTCTCTCAATGAGCTTCATGAGGTAGTCACCTGAAATGGTTTTACCTTCACAGGTGTGCTTTGTCAGGGTTCATTAGTGGAAGTTTTTCCCTTATTAATAAAAAAGCAAAGGGTGGCTACTTTGAAGAATCTAAAATATAAGACATGTTTTCAGTTATTTCACACTTTTTTGTTAAGTACATAATTCCATATGTGTTCATTCATAGTTTTGATGCCTTCAGTGAGAATCTACAATGTAAAAAGTCAAGAAAATAAAAAGGAAACACATTGAATGAGAAAGTGTGTCCAAACTTTTGGCCTGTACAGTAGGTTTTCACATTATGTTTGCTCTGGTGCATCATATAATATTGATATTTTTTTCAACATACTATACTATGACATTTTTATGACTTTTATTTGACATACTATAACTTTTTATATTTTTATTACATACTATACTATGACTTTTTTGTATTTTTATAACATACTATACTATGACTTTTTATATTTTTATGAAATACTATACTATGACTTTTTTCATATTTTCATGACATACTAAACTCATAACTTTTTTCATATTTGGACGACATACTATACTGTGACTTTTTTTCCGACTTACAGAGGCTTGCAAAAGTATTCATACCCCTTAAACTTTTCCACATTTTGTCACATGACAACCACAACCGTAAATGTATTTCAGTGTGATTTTATGTGATAGACCAACACAAAGTGGCACATAATTGTGAAGTGGAAGGAAAATGATACATGGTTTTCAAATTCTTTTACAAATAAGAAACTGAAAAGTGTGGCGTGTAAAAGTATTCAACGCCCCCTGAGTCAATACTTTGTAGAACCACCTTTCACTGCAATTACAGCCGCTAGTCTTTTGGGGTATGTCTCTACCAGCTTTGCACATCTACAGACTGACATTTTTGCTCATTCTTCTTTGCAGAACAGCTCAAGCTCAGTCTGATTGGACAGGAGTTTGCATGGGACAGCAATTTTTAAGTCTTGCCAGAGATTCTCGATTGGATTTAGGTCTGGACTTTGACTGGGCCATTCTAACACATGAATATGCTTTGATCTAAACCATTCCATTGTGGCTCTGGCTGTATGTTTAGGGTTGTTGTCCTGCTGGAAGGTGAACCTCCGCTCCAGTCTCAAGTCTTTTGCTGACTGGTTTTCTTCTAAGATTGCCCTGTATTTGGCTCCATCCATCTTCCCATCAACTCTGACCAGCTCCCCTGTCCCCGCTGAAGAAAAAAGCTTCCCCACAGCATGATGCTGCCACCGCCATGTTTCACGGTGGGGATGGTGTGTTCAGGGTGATGTGCAGTGTTAGTTTTCCGCCACACATAGCGTTTTGCATTAAGGCCAAAAACTTCAATTTTGGTGTCATCTGACTCTGACCACCTTCCTCCACGTTTGGTGTGTCCCCCACATGGCTTGTGGCAAACTGCAAACGGGAGTTATATGGCTTTGTTTCAACAATGGCTTTCTTCTTGCCACTCTTTCATAAAGGCCAGATTTGTCGAGTGCACGCCTAATAGTTTTCCTGTGGACAGACTGTCCCACCTGAGCTGTGGATCTCTGCAGCTCCTCCAGAGTTACCCTGGGCATCTTGGCTGCTTCTCTAATCAATGGTCTCCTTGCCCGGCCTGTCAGTTTAGGTGGACGGCCATGTCTCGGTAGGTTTGCAGTGTTGCCATACTCTTTCCATTTTCGGATGATGGATTGAACAGCGCTCTGTGAGATGTTCAAAGCTTGGGATATTTTTTTAGAACCTAACTCTGCTTTAAACTTCTCCACGACTTTATCCCAGACCTGTCTGGTATGTTCCTTGGCCTTCATGGTGCTGTTTGTTCACTTATGTTCCCTCTAACAAACCTCTGAGGCCTTCGCACAACAGCTGTATTTATACTGAGATTAGATTACACAGGTGGACTCGATTTACTAATAAGGTGACTTCCGAAGGCAGTTGGTTGCGCTGGATTTGATTTAGGACTATCACAGTAAAGGGGTATGAATACTTTTGCAAGCCTCTGTACTATACTATGATTTTTTTATATTTGTGTGACATACTACTTTTTTTTGGGGATATTTTTTCAACATACTATACTATGACGTTTTAATTACTTTTTTATATTTTTTCAACACACTATTCTATGACTTTTTTGTGATTTTTTTTTTTTCATACGACGTGTGATATTTCTTTGACATACTATACTGTTTTTTTCCGACTTACTATACTATGGATTTTTATGTTTTTTCGACATACTATACTATGACTTTTTATATTTTATGACATAATATAACTTTCTTTGTGTTTTTACGACATACTATGAATTTTTTTGTGATCATTTTGACATGCTATACTATAGTATATACTGTATGTTGCAAAATTATAAATACTCTGAGTTTATATTTGTTTGACATATTATACATTTTTTTGTGATATTTATTTTTTATATTTTTACGGCATACTATACTATGATCTTTTTTTGTGATATTTTCATAACATAACTATGACTTTTTTCGTGAAATTTTTTCATCATACTATACTATGACTTTGTATATTTGTATGACATACTATGACTTTTTAAGTCCTGCCTGTTCTAGTATATTATTTTTTTCTTCCCCCTGTCCCTCACAGATTCTGTGCAGACTCCTGAGGAAATACAAAAAGCACACAGACGTAAATTTTCAGTAGTTTTATTGAAAAATGCCTCTTCTGTTTTCAGAAATAAATAAGAAAATAAGGCTGTGGAATTCACAATCTGCAGTTTAAACATGAAGTAGCAATACCACTTCCATAGTGTTGCACGCAGGTTTTGACTGCATTTGATACTGAGAAAATGACAAGAATTACAACAACTATATTCTGGTTAAAACAAAATGAAATGTAACAAAAACACATGTACTAAATATACACCACAGACATGCAATTCCACCTTTTGTTAAAATGAGCTGTGACTGAATAAAGAAAACTGATAAATATTAAGCTAGAGATACAAAATGAAAGCGGTGTTTAACTGCCATAATGAAACTGAACCTGGGTTAGAAGACGACGCTGAATGAGAAGGATTATATTGAACATAACTGGATGATCTGTTATATTGAACATAACTGGATGATCTGTTATATTGAACATAACTGGATGATCTGTTATATTGAACATAACTGGATGATCTGTTATATTGAACATAACTGGATGATCTGTGAACAAACATTTTCTGTCTTTTTTCTTTAGCTTTGTTACAATGAGTGCACTGTTCAACACTGCTAGTTCAAACAAACTGGATGCAAATATGTTACAAGCAAAAGACACCAGTGGAAAAAGAAAGCTCACAGGTTGTTTTCTTTTCATGGATTCTTAACTTTTTTTTTTCTTCCTTTTTTCAACACTCGTGCCCAAACTCCCTCCCCTCTGTCCACAGCCTTCACCTGCCACAAAAATGAATATTCACATACGTTTTAAGGCATTCAAAGGTATTTTTTTCCAATAAAGTCGAGGTGTCAAACCCCGTTTTTTGTGTGTGTATAATGTGCATAAATCCAAACAACAAACCGGTTGAACAAGACAAAAAAATAAAAAATATAGAAAAAGAGAAGATGGCTTGTCTTATGATGTTAGCCTGCTGGATGCCTTTCTTGATAGTGATCTCTTTCGACGCTGGTTATTCGACAGCTCTTCCTCCTCGGGGTCTGGGACTACTTGGGTGTCGGGTTCAGGTGGATATTGGCCTGCTCGGAGATAGCGTTTGGGCCAATTGAGCATACGTTTCTCAGTTTGTCTCAACATGCACAAAAATGTTTTGTGTGTGTGACTGCTGGCTAAAGCACTGCTGGTTAGTAAACAGCAGGGGCGTGTCCACTGTCCAGTCGGGGACATCACTAGTTAGTCTTTCTTAGGACCACGTGTCGCTCTCTGTTTAAAGATGTTGATTTTGTGTGAAACTTACTAATCCATTGCAGCAGTTCTTAGTGCATCAGGCTGCAGGTCATTATGATTACATACAGCTTATACACTTCAAATCACACGGTTTAGAATTCTTGATGCTAAAAGAAATCTAGTAAGCTAATCAGGAGTTGATGATTGGTTAACTAGTTCTTGTGAATTTGGCCAATCAACTGTCAGATTTGAGTGGGTGTGGGATCAGGTTGAACACGCCCCTGCTAACCCTCTCAGTGCGGTTATGTTTTCCCTTTCTGTTAGAAGGAGTTAGTCACTCAACCATTATCACTGCTGTCATTACCCCCCCCTCTTCAACAACTCATTCATTTACAAAATAAAACAAAACATTTTCTACACAGAAGTCAAGTTCTTCTACCACCAGCCTGGAGAAACATTTGGTATTGCATTGTTAGTATTTTATATAACATACAGATACAGTATAGCTGGTTTGGGTGAAAAATATAAAATAAAACAAAAGAAGAAAAGAGAAGTGGCTAATCTAAACATCCAGGCTCACAGGTGCAGAAGTGATTGAGTGTGGCCCTGAGCCGTTTAAAATGGCTACAAACACGTGGGCAGTAAAAAAAAAAAAAAAATAATAATAATCAAAAAAAAAAAAAAAAAAAAAGGCGTTTTTGTTGGCATTCAGCAAGCAGCAGGTTGTTGATTTGCAAGGGCACAAGCTTATAAACTACAGATGTTAAAAACTAAATGTAGTGGGCTTGATTTAAACATTTACAAGGCACAAATTAGTTTATTTACACGTCCCATCGAGAGATATGCTGTTAACAGAGTTGCTGCTGCTGTTGCTGGTGATGCTGCACAGGTTTCTCTGTTACAAATCCACCTTTTTGTTAGTATTTGTTTGGGTTGTTTGTTGTTGTTGTTGGGTGCATGCTCCTCCAATGAACACAACACTTTCTGTGTTTTTGGTCTTTGGCTTCAAGATGCAAACAGGCCACTAAACAGGTCGGTGCCATCACCGCTGCTGCTGCTGCTGCTGCTGCTGCTGCTTTGTTCTACTGGCTGTGAGTCGTTGTTAGTTTCCCTCTTTGTTGTTGTGGTGTTTTTTTTTCAGCATAGTTTGTTAATGGCTTCCTTCAGCGGTTATCCTTTTAAACAAAAGAGTGTTTCAGTTACAGGACTTTAGTTTGGTTCAGTGAAAGCAGCACAGGCGGCATACAAAGTGTACTACGGTGAACCTGAAACAGGCCGGAGATGGAAGGTGTCAGTGAGCTCAAAGCAGAGAAGACCGCGAATAAACAACTTCTGAGTGGCTCTAGTGATTAGTGACTTTTCACACATGCGTTAATCCTCCAGAAGCATTCCAACATTTTGAGAGATCCTTGTTTGGTGTCTTAAAGCCCCGATACGCTGTGAAACCACTGCTGCTACAACCTACAAACTAACCTGAAAATGAGACAGAGTATACTGGCTGAGTGGTGTTTTTTTTTTTTTTTAACACAGTAAGATTAGTAATATCACAGTGTAGAAATAAAAAAGTAGAAGTCCTGCTTTCAAAATGTTAAAAGTTAACCAAGATTTTATTAGACAGCGTATGAGGGCCTTTAACCAGAGTCATATCAAAGGACAGATACAGTGGTGCTCATAAGTTTATGAACCCATGCTAAAGTTGACTAAAAAGAGGAATAAAAAAAAAATCATCTTTTGGAAATTGAGCTTAATGCCTTAATTAAAAAATGAGGAAAAATCCAACCTTTAAGGACACCAATTTTCTTTGTGAATGAATTATGTATCAGAAATAAATAAATGTTCTTCCTTAAAATACGGGGGGCTTAAGTAAGTTCAATTCAATTTTATTTATAGTATCATAACAAGAGTTATCTCAAGACACTTTACAGATAGAGTAGGTCTAGACCTGGGACAGACCCAGGCTCTAGGTAGGCGGTGAGTCAGTCCACCCCTATGTTGGATTCCCATAGTTATTTCATGGATCCAGGATACTATGCATCCTGATAAAGTTCCCTTGGCTTTGGAATTAAAATACCCCCCCCCATCATCACATACCCTTCACCATACCTAGAGATTGGCATGGGGTACTTTCCATAAGATCATCTCTCAATGCAAATCAAACCAGCTATTAGGCTAACTGAAATAAAACCATGCCAATTTTACATAGGGGTTTACTGACTTATGCCCCCCGTATTTTAAGGAAGAACATTTATTTATTTATGATACATTATTCATTCACAAAGAAAATTTGTGTCCTTAAAGGTTGGATTTTTCCTAATTCTTTTAATAAAGGCATTAAGATTCTTTAATTCCTCTTTTTGGTCAACTTCAGCATGGGTTCATAAACTTATGAGCATCACTGTAACATTCTCATCGGTTTGTGTCCGGTGCTGAGATGGATTCATTTCGTGATTAGCCTAGCTTAGCACAAAGACTGGGAGCAGATGGAAAGTGCTAGACTAGCTCCACCCAAAGGAAGATTTAAACAGGTGAAGAACTAGAATAAACAGGTTTTCTTTGTTGAAATTCTCAATACTTTAATGAATAGTGTCAACACAAGCAGCTATTAAATAGCTTTAACTAGGTAAGATATTCATTTAAATCCGGGACAATCTTATCAAGACTCCACGGCTCCATTTTATCTGCTACCAAAGCTATCGGACAGCTTTCAAGTTGTTGGAAGGTGTACTTTTTCTCTTTCGATGGAGCTAGGCTAGCAGTTTCCCCCCTGCTTCCAGTCTTTGTGCTAAGCTAGGCTAAACATGTCCTGCCGTCTCTGTGCTGGACTCATGTTCTCATTTGATTTGGAGCGGAGACAAAAATGTTGGAGTGTTCCTTTACGGTTTCGTCCCAAATTGAAAAACCCAACACCAGCTGATTGGAATAATTAGCGAGATGTTATTGAATGAAAGCAGGCTAGCTGTAGCTACGTACCTCCGTATCCCTGGCCGTTGTAAGGAATCCCGACACACTGAGAAGAGTCACAGTATCCAGGAGGTCCTGGAGGCCCGCGGACTCCGGCGTAGCCTGGACGTCCGGGGGGACCACGAGGTCCGGCAGAGCCTGAAGGGCCGGTGGGTCCTGTCCTGCTCTCTCCTGGTGGACCTGAGGGGGGGGACACACAGACAGTAAAGCATTATGTACTGGAGGAAATAAGGCAGGAGACACCCAATCATCAGCTGATATTTGCCTCGTTGACCACCATTGAACTTTCTGCAAATTGACAGCTGGCGGTGGCCGATGTTTATCGCTTGTGCGGCCAGTGTTGGTTAGTTGTTGTACGCTGCTACTGCAGCTGCTGATTGGCTGAAGAAGAGTTTATTATTGGTTTTACAAATTTAAGTGAAAAGAAAAGTCTGTGTGGAGTAGTACACTGACTCAGAGAAAAATCAGCAACAAGAACATTATATTCTGTATGAAGAACACAAGGTGAAAGACTGCCCTAATTATGTTTCTGATCGCTTTTACATTTAGTTTTTGTTGGGATATATATATATATATATATATATATATATATATATATATATATATATATAGCAGAATTTATCAAATTGATTTAGGTATAGCCTTCAACAATTTTAAATAAAAGAAACTAACTTTAAGAAACATTTGCCAGAATGATTACCGACTCAGCTAAATGAAAAAGGAGATTCAAAGCATTATTTATTTTACTAAGCTGAAACAAATTAATCGATTAGTCAACAATGATCCACAGAAAATGTATCGGCAACTACAATAATTGATTAATTGTTCAAAGCATTTTTGGAGCATAAATGGAAACCATTTTCTTCTTCTCAGCCAGGAGGATTTGCTGTGTTTCTGTCACGTATGTGATATTAAAGACATTGGATGTCATTACGTTGGCTTTAGGCCATTTTTTTTATTATTTTACAGACCAAATGATTAAGCACTAATGAAAATAAAAGAGGACCCGAAGAAGAGATGATGCAAAGACACTGGAACGTTCACCTACATCCGTCAAATAACTTAAATCCCTCCCATCCAAACTTGGCCTGCAGCGCCTGTTTATCAAGTTTGTGAAGCTTTACTAGAGCGTTTGAAAAATGATGATTCTCCGAAACAACGAGTGATTCTCCTCCATGGGTTTGGGTTTTTATGATCCTTTGAACAATAGAAAGGCGTTTATGGCGCTCATTATTTCAGAGATGACTGTTATATTCTTGTGAAGCTGCCCAAAGTAAAAACCCCGGGGAGGGTTTTGTGATCTCCAAACCAGATAATTAATGGCTCTGTGTTCATCGTGCTCACGTTTCAGCTGGAAATAAAACAAATGAAAAGCTGTTGTAACTGCTGCTGACAGTCTCGGGCACAACATTTGGAACATAGGGGGAAAAAACTAAACTATGAGAGGAAAAAAAAAACTGAATGTGCTGATCCTTTTTCCCTCTCTGCGTTATGTCTAGACATGGACAAAGCCGGCTTGGAACGGTTCCCTGTCGCTCCTCCTCCTCCTCCTCCTCCTCCTCCTCCTCCTCCTCCTCCTCCTCCTCCTCAGCATGTGTTGTGAATGAATGAGTCACTGCTGTCCACTTCCTCCTATACCAGGACGTTTCCCTCTCCACTCCCGCTGTTTCCACAACTTGACCTTGTGTGCTTCAGACTGGATCGTGGGGCTGCTGGATGGATGTGGGATTAGTGGAGCTGCGCCGAGGCTCCGGGCACGATGACATCATGATTTCTGTGGTTGTTGTTTGAGCTGATTTTAGCAGGACGAGCTGCAGCTTCAGTGAGGAGGCGAGGGGGGGGCTGCGCAATCACGGAAGGCTTGTATCGTGTGTTGTCATTACTTAGAATTTCTCATGCGGGAGACAGAAACTACACACTATAGCTTTAATCATAGTTAGAGCTGCAAAGATAAATTGATTATGATAATTGGTTAGTTTGACTTATTTTTCTGTGGAAATTTTTTTTTTTTATGTGAATATGTTCTAGTTTCTTCTCTCCTCTGTGACAATAAACTGGAGTTGAATTTTGGACAAACAAGACATTTGAGGTCATCTTGGGCTTTGGGAAACACTGATCCACATTGTAGAGACCAAACAACAGCCGTTCATCGGTAGCTGCAGCCCTAATCCTTATGGTAACTAACTACTACCCGCTCTGTGGTATGAGAGGATCTGAAGCAATTAGTCAATCAATCCATAGGTCGATCAACAAAATATCTATCAAATGTTGTGGTGATTGTTTCAATCATTTTCAAAAATCTCCAAATTATCCCCGATGGGAGGATGTTATGCTTTTAGACTATCTGGGTTTGTACTTGTTGGTTAATCAGATTCTGTGGTTGCACCATTAGAAACATAACTTTAAAAAAAGTATTCACTTAGGAGCACTTGGGGTTCAAAGTCTTTCTTTTTACACTTGGACATGTGACTGGATTGAACTGCCTACCTTGTGGTTTTGGGGCTAACACTCTACCCAATTTACAAGTCCATATGTATGGTTTTGCATGTTTTAGCGCATTACCAGCAGGCACTTTATGTTACCACTGAACAGGTTTTACAGTTGTGTTTTAAAAAGAACGTTTTTTGATTTAGAAACTTTATTTTTATTATATTAACCTTTTTTCTTTTCTTTTAAAGATCATTTTTTGGGCTTTTCCGCCTTCAATTTTGACCGGACAGCTAGGTGAGAAAGGGGAGAGAGAGGGGGAAGACATGCAAGAAACCGCCACAGGTCGGATTCGAACACCGGACCTCTGCGTCGAGGTATCAACATCTCAGTACATGTGCGCCTGCTCTGCCCACTGAACCAACCCAGCCACGCTTATGCCTTTTTCTTGCGTGAAATCAAACATCAGCCTGTGCAGCAGACAGTGAGATTAAAATGAAGTGGCAGACATACCAGCAGGTCCTCTCTGCCCTTTCTGTCCGACTCCTGATGTTCCTCGTTCACCTTTCTCTCCTGCAGGACCTGAAGGAAACACACAGGATCACAATCTGTCTGGTCACAATATTCCTGTTAAAGTTCTAGATTAATAATGATAAAAACACAAAACCAAACAGCATTCTAAATTAGTGTTGATACAGGCCGACATGGAGGACTGAGGACAACAATAAGAGCTTTTCTTCACATAATCATAATCAAGGGTCAACTTTTATAACCAGTTTGAACTGATTCATATTAAAACATACTCTGGGCCCTATCTTGCACCCGGTGCAGCGCAGTGCAAAGCCCGACGCAAGTGTCTTTGCTCGTTTAAGATGTTTAATTAACAAATGCACCTGTGGCCATCTGTGTCCCACGGGCATCCTGGTCTTACAGGGAGGTGTGTTCAGGTGCATTCTGGGAGTATTGCTATCTTGAGGCAGCAGGAAGTGATCGCACCATTGACCAACAAAAACCTGGTCTAAAGTTAATAACGCAGCATTTCATTGTTATTTTAATAGAGCATTAGTAAAATGCTCCTAGGCTCGTTCACAGCGAACACACACTATGCTTGTTACACACACAGGGACGCACAGCAGTACACACACACACACACACACACACACACACACACACACACACAGGGAAGCACAGCAGCACACACACATGCAGAAGATTACAAATCAAAATATTACGGTGCAAATCCTCCATCATAACAGCAATGCTCCAAAGTCCAAACGGCTTTTAAAGGGAATGAGAGATGATCTCTGATTGGTTGATTGCATGTTACGCCCAAAACACACCTATGATCACGCCGTGCGCTCAGATCGTTAAAATAGGGCCATCTGACTCCTCATTAGGGCTGTCAACAAATATTCTAAATTTGAATATATATTCGAATAGTTTTTTAAAAAACGAATTTCGAAGGTAAAAATTAATATTCAAATAATAAAAAAAATAAATTTGGAAAAAAACGCTGGCGGTAGCAGAGGCTGTCTGCTTTGCTAGCGCGCCTGAAAGCCGTTACATACCGGACGCAGCCCAGCTGGCGCATACAAATGTGACATCATGAGATCGCCGTGACTATTTCTACCTGCGCTGGTGCTCGCGACACTAGCTGCAGTCTTCTCCTGAACAGCGGTGGCGCTAATTAGAAAAGGCTACCGACGTTGCTCTTTCTACCGATTAGAAGAAAAAGGTAAACGACGGCAGAACTGGCAGCAGCATCGCTTCGATGTGATTCACTGACCTACTTCGTCGGATCGAGCCTTTCATTCACCATAACAGAACTCATCTTAACCCGGTAAGTTTACCAGAGAGACCTGCAGTCACTCGGAGAGTCCTGACATCCGATTGTCGGCGAACTCATTCAGGCTCCTGTTTCCGCTTTGTTGCGCCGCTGAAAAAAAAGAGCCTTGCGCGACCTCGGCTCGAGCGCCATAAATCGGATGCGCCGGCCAGATATTACATAATTTCTAAGTCACAATGTCGTGCGCCACGTTGGATGCATGCGCAACCAGATGTTTGAATAGTTCAAATATTCTGTGTTTTAGAGGGAATATTCGAACGTCATTTTTGAGCAATTTTGACAGCCCTACTCCTCATCAAGGACGTACACACCCTTAACTTTAACCTCATTGTTTCATCTCTCATTCAAAGTTTCGGCGTTCTAACCGATAAAAACACTTTAAGAGTTAGATATTTTTCAGGCTGGCAGGAATCACGTGATGGTTTTGTCGTGCTGTGAACACACTGATGGTTCTCTAGTGGAATAAGTGATCTCAAGTATTGGAGGAGGAAAACAACCCTCAGATTCTCTACACCAACTTATTGCATAAAAGCTTCCACTTCTAACAAGCCTCGTCCTCCAGTGTGTTGAACTTCATGTGATGCAGCTTTATCGTCTCCATTTTCTGCACAGATTGAGTGTTATCTGGAATTCTGCGGTTTAGTTTCATGCTTTTGTTCAGAAGACATTAAATATAAACTTGTTGCTTATTGAAGATTTAGTGATGAAGCCTCGTTAGCATCGTGTGATGGTTTTGTGCTTTTTAAATAATCCTGCTGCAGTGTAAATGGATCATTCCAGTCCTCATGATGAAACTGTGTTAAAGTACACTCTCTCGGTCGTACCTCTCTCTCCTGGCTGGCCGGGTGATCCTGGACTTCCAGGGAAACCGTTCCTTCCTGCTGCGCCGGGCTCTCCGCGGGGTCCCTGCCTGCCGTCGGCCCCTGGAGGCCCCGGTGGGCCCTGGTTGTTGCTGCGGTACTGGCCGTTGGGGATCTGGTTCAGTAACGTGTTGATGCGAGTCATTTGTGCTGCAACAACAGAGGAGAGCCAGGAAGAGAACAGTAAGTGGCAGGACCCTCAGAATCATCGAGACTGTTTGGAGCCACAAACGCTACCAAACTTACCGCCGACCAGCTGCTCGCAAACTTGTCTGGCAATGGATCGCATCATGTTCTGAGGAGCAAAGTCGCCCTGCAGACAAACAAGAAGGAGTTCAGTTGAAGACATTTTACAAGAGGTTTGCTAGAAAAGTTAGTGGTTTCCTTAAAAACACGTTGCTGATTGCTTTCTGTATTGACTGATCTCCAATTTTTGTTTTAAAGTATTGCTGCATTTCCACTGCATGGCTCAACTCGCTCTTTTTTTGGTTCCAAGTGAGAGTTAAAACACTCCAGACCACTGATTGGTCAAAGAGAATCGCAATTAGTGTGACATGAGTCATCCTGCACAAAGTCACCTTTTTTAAAATAGCCAAGTTACCGTCAATGGCAACCGCAACTCTTTATTAACTCGACCCAGAACGTAACAAATGGCAGCCTGCACAACTACACCGTACAATTGAGAGTGCAGACGTTCCTCTGTTTGGTTGCTGATTAAAGGATCCAGTGAGTGTCATGTTGAAGATGATGTTACGGCAGTTTAACGCGGCGTCGCTATGGCGATCAGCTGAGAATCCCACCTGCACTGAGGAAGGAACTATCGGCAGTCGTATAACAAAGAGAGAAAAGTACTGGTACCAAAACAGTGAGTGGAGCCGAACCGTGCAGTAGAATGATTCATATGTTGTATCTGTGGAGCTTCTCTTGTGTGATGGAACTTTGATTGTGAACTACATTTCCCATGAGGACTTGCATTAAAAAAAAAAAGCCCAGCTCAGAAGATCTGAGGTTCCCTTTTGTCAAACATTTGTCCGCGACTGAAAGCTTTCTGATAAAATTAGATACATGTATGATTTCTGGAGTGCAGTGATCCTCTCAGAAAAGTTATGTAGTAAGTTCAGATGTACTCACTCTCTCTCCCTTGTCTCCCTTTGGACCGACAGCACCCTAAAACCAGACAAATGAAACCGCTCAGTTGTCAGAACCATTTCAACTCCGGCTGGTCGTACGAAGCCGCCATGATGGCGAGGACACTTACATTAACGCCAGGGTCTCCGGGGTTTCCTGGTTTTCCTGCGTTACCTGGTGCTCCAGGAGATCCTGGAGGTCCCTGCGAGGAAAGACAGAAAAGCACCACGAGGTTGAGAAGACGAAAAACAAAAGCTTGAACATAATCGTTATCACATTAACCAATAAAAAAAAAAAGCCTCTTCTCTGCTCAGAGCACAAAGCCCTTTGTTGATCGGTTTCGATAAAAATCTTCTTTGTTATCAGAACAATTGGAGTTCAATCAACACCATGAGCTTGTTAAATGTGTGTGAGTCATGTTTTCTGCTCTCTAAAAACCAACGCTAGTTTGTCTTTGAGCAAGGCACTTAAATGCTTAATTGCTTCAGCTGGGTAGACGCGCCTCGCTGCGCGGCCAACAGTGCATACATGCGTCAAACCATTAAAACTCTTACCATGGGCCCGGCGGGGCCTCTGGGTCCCGCTGTTCCTTCCTTTCCTTGAGGGCCCTGGAAATACAAGATCCAGACTGAGAACCTGAGCCGATACTGTTGATGTGCGAAGGATTCAGAGAGCATGGTTGCTATTAAAAGCAGCCCGTCATACTCACCCTGACTCCAGCTGGTCCGATGGGGCCGACAGCACCGCGTTGACCCGGTAAGCCCTGCAAACACAAGAACACGAATCAAAGCATGCGTTTTCACTCCTCCGACCGAACATTCAAACTGGTTTGTTTTAGCACCGGATTTCTGCGTGTCGAACACTGAATGTCATTTGCTCAGAAACCCCGCTTGCTACTTTTATTACCAATCCTCTTTGGTCTTTGATGCCTCGGCATCAGATTTACAGGCAACGTAATTTATTCCAGATCTGTTTTTATTTGCCAATATAAACTAGAACATGCGTGGTCTGCAAGTCATTAAATGCATGTTGCTATAGCATCTGCTCCAACATGCTCACCTGCAGCCTGCTCTGTCAACAACATCCATGTGGAGTTACACTCACTGAGGTTGTTTGAAAGAAGAGATGATCCGTCAGTCATGACTCCACAGTGCGCAGCTCTGCGCAAAGCTATAGACTTAATCACCGTGACGTCACGCCAAGACAAAAATCCCTTCCAGGTAGACAACCGGCCGTTGATTTGAATTGTGGAGATATATGAAACCTGCAAACGTTTCTTTCTGTTGTCATTTTCAGCCGTAACTGTTACCGTTAAAAGATGTAGTTGAACACGGAGGTCTGACCTGTCGGACGTCTCTGCTGTTCTGTCCGATGTTGCTTAGCCAGCGACTTTGATAAACCAAATCTAGTTGAGCACGTCCACTACAATTGGGGAAACCGTGAACAAAACATTTCCAAATCATGTTCGACTCTGCTTCTGAGAAATCTCTGTGTAATTACTACTCTGTCGGCTAAAAGCAAGAACACGTATCTCTCCTACGTCCACGTAAAGAAGAAAAGCTTCACTCTGCATTTAAGGGAGGGTTATTTGAAAATCCACTGAAGGAAAATCTCCAAAAGGACAACACTAAACCAGCGCTGTTAATCAGGGTGACTTGTTCTTGGCTCCTTCCTCCCGAGCTGGAGAACTGTCTGAGTCGGAACGGGTGCCAGACTAGTAGTCAATCTGTGAATTATCCCCGTCAATGTTTAAAATCCAAAAAAAACAAGATTTGTTTTCAGCCAGAGCTGCACTTACTTTCGGTCCAGGTAAGCCCGAGTCACCGCGGTCTCCCTTCGGTCCAGGGCGGCCCTGAAGGCAGAAAACAACATGAATGAACCTCATGAAGAACAGAACTCTAACACAAGATTTAGAAGCCATGTGTTCTGCCAGCGTGTTACTGCATCCAACAGAAACAATTCATCCAATTTGAAAAAAATCACTTCTGCGAGGGAAGACTTGCTAACATCGGCTAGCACTCGTAGCTTGCTTAAGGTAGCAGGAAGAGGCGGAGGGAAGTGATCTTTCAGACTACATGGAGTATGTTGATCTTTATCTGACACAGGTTTGTGACCGTTAGAATCTATGGCTCCGACCATGGCTCGGAAACAACAGCAGCCTGACTGTGTATTGATTAATCCATGGCGCTGTCCGTGGTGCTGAAGTAGCAGACAGATTTGTAATTGCAACTTTTGAGTCTCTCTCTCTCTTCTGTCAGTTTTGTCTTGGATCTGTAATTTCCTCTAAGCTATAAAGATGGGAGGTATTAAAAAATAAAGAACCAAAATAGTTGTTCATGGGGCGGTTCACTGGTCGCGGGTGAACGAAACAAACTGTTAACTAATAACAAATTGCCTACTGCCCGGTGGACATTGGGTCTAAATGCTTCCTGCCATTTAAAAGCCTTAAGATAAAAGAGATCCAAATAAATAAATTAAAGATAAGTTTTAAAGATAAAATAAGTAGAGTCCATACAGCAACATCGCTGCAGGAGATTCTCGTAGAACATGACGAGCTACCACTGAGTGCAACGGAGCTTCTCCACTGGCTCGGATTTCCTTCACAATCGTAAGCAGTGATGTTGTGAGGATGCTGAAAAGTAGCCTCTGTCTATTACGTTATCTTACTGACAACTCCACCCACCTAATCTGCATAATTAGATCCAATCACAATGCAGAGAGAACTGAGATAACAAGAACGCTTATTTACACCAGGTGTAAATTCATTAAGTCATGTCATTTGAAAGGACAGACCGGTTATGAATGTGTTTTTGTTTGGCTGCAAAGTCTTATTTTTATTCCCATACATTTTGTGTAATCTCTAACCCCAGCCCGCCCTCTCAAATCAGCCCTATCAGTATGTTTTACATGTTTACATCTCAATCTGCAAAGTAACTATAGCTGTAAAAGGAATATAGGCAGGAGTAGAAAGTCAGATACTTCAGTAAAGTGCTATCTTGTGTGACCTTCCTGGAGACAGATGGTTTAATCTCAGTGCGTCCTCATCTCATACATGGAAATCCAAACTGTGATTTATGAACATGCACTGATACTAAGGCCTCAGGTCTTTGTGGTATCACTTCTTTCCCTCAGACATGAAGGAATGTGAATCTCTGCCACAGATATACTCCCAGCTTGTAAATTCCCTTCATAATAAATCACCAAATAATCCCTGCTGCGGTGCGCCGAGTAATGCTGGGATTTATGTTTAGCTGCTGAAAAGGGCATCGCAGGGAGTGTGTGTGTGTGTGTCTGTGTGTGTTTAGAGACGTACAGCTTCTCCTGGAATCGAAAGCCCGCTGGGTCCTTGAGGGCCGGGCAGACCCATGGGCCCAGGTGGTCCGTTATCTCCACGTGGGCCGATCGGTCCCTGTAAAATAAAACAAGAAGTCAGATTTGAACACGGGAGGAATTTGTTGTTGATATCTGCCGATATCTCTCGCCCCAGGTCAGGACAAAATACTTTTCAATCCGTGGAAAAGACCAACAGGAGAAGAGGAATGCTGCTGCAGATCGAACATCATATCAGGCAGGAAAAGGCAAAAACACTCATTCAATAAGTGGAATCAGATGTGTTCGCTGTCTTCAAAGCTTTTGTACTTTAAACAATCTTTTTATTTTTTTTTATCAAGGGCTGATAGCTGAAGAGTGATCCAGCTCAGAACAAACTGTCGGGGATTTCTTTTCTTTAGTGTTAATTCAATAATTAATAAAAGGTACTCACAGCGGCACCGGCCTCTCCTCTTTCACCTCGGGGACCTTTGTTGCCGGGGGCACCCTGAGGAGGACAAAACATTTGTCACGTTAACGCAAATATCAGGGGGCTAAAGTATTCCAATATCACTTTAAAGAGTTCCTGATAAGTAGTCGAATCACAACAATAACTTTAGGTATTATTTATTCATTAAGAGTTTAACGTTAATCAGGTGTGGTGTTAGTTGGATCTGATTTGATTGAAAGTAACCAAAAAATCTTCCAACTTGTGATATAAAAGAAGAAAATAGTGCAGGACCCTATGACTTACAGTAAGGAGCTGCTTGAGAGAATAGCTTTTCAGGCCTTTAACATGTTAATTCATAATTCATGTACTTTCAAGAACAAAAGGACTAAGACTGGTGAAATGTTTCTTATAGTCAACAAATCCCTTTCAAAAGGCCAAAATATGATTTATCCATATTGTTACATCAGTGGGGAGGAGGAGATCAGAGGTTTATCCATCGACTGTCAGACAGGTCGGCCTTCTCCCCTCTCTTAAAAGAATTTATAAGGCTTTGAGAAGAAGCTTCCCAGTGTTAATGTGGCTCAGGGGGCAATATTCTCCCTTGTACAACATGTAGTATATAAATACCCATAAATAACCGGACTGGGGAAAGCTTTTATAAGTAGGAATACCGAAGTGGAAACCTGTTCCATTACTGAATAAAAAGCATGAAAATCCCACTACGAGTAAACACACCCGAATCTCTGACCGAACTGTCGGCAGTCGAGTTGCATCGTCAAATAATAATACAAAAAGCCTGCTTAACCGATAAATAAATTACGCTATGTTACAGAATTTTCTTGAATGTTTTTTTGTCCAGACCGACTCTTACCATTGGTCCCAAAGGTCCCGGCGGCCCGGAGCCCGCTGAGGTGCAGGTGCAGGAGTTAGGAAGAGACGGACACTTCAGCTCATCTCTCTGGTGGAGAGGGAAACAGAAAAACAATCAGAAACAACAGAGATATGAAGACAGTCGCTGAGTGAGTCGTACGAGCCAAAGGAAATCCATTCCAAGTTTCTTCTGATTTCTCTTGGGGGGGTTTAACAGCTAACAGTGTCCGTGTCGCAACATTAGCAGCAGATGATTCCTGCAGTCAGGGTTCAAAAACTTTAAGAGACCTAAACTGTGAGTGAGCATCTTGAAAAGGTGTCTAGCAGATCTACAGCGTTCCCCTTAAAACAGTATAGACTGGTGTGACACAGAATTCAAGTTTGTCCCTGAAAACTATTTCAACACTTGTCCCTCCGGAGGTAAACCGTTTTGTGTTCAACCTACGGACACTGCTGTAGGTTCAACACAAGACACGGAGCAGAGCCAAGATTGTGATTAGACATGGTCCGATACCATTTTTTGCTTTTTGCTCTTTGTAAAACATGAACAAACTCAAACAATGAATGCCACAGAACTTTCTTTTATTATCCAGTTTGTCAGTTATAACGGAAAAAGAACATAAATAAACTACTTTAATGTAGATTTTCTTTAGGGCTTTATTACGTGGTATCGGATCGGTGTATAAACTTCAGTACTTCCCGATACCGATACCAGCGTTTTAGGCAGCATCGGAGCCGACACCAGTATCGGTATACTCTAATTGTGATTGGACGTTTCCCGCTACCAGAACAAATCTGTGGGCACAGTGACAGCACCCTGGGTGATTTGTCCGTTGAAGGAGGCCCATTTTCTGGTTGAGGAGAATTCAGCGCGACCAAGGAATTAAGCTTAAGTGAAAGTCAAACTCCCGGAGAGGACTTTCAAGGACAGCCAGGCAGGAAGAGACATAAGAATACTGTAAGGAAGTTAAACTGCCTGGTCAGTTAACAGTAGGCCTCCATGCAAATAAAGAACTACAAATGTCACTTAAAGCTGATGCTTTAACACCGATAAAATCATTTCCTGAGTGTGAAACTTCACTGTTGGCCCGATTTTGTGACCCCAGAAAAAGTTTTGTAGACAAACAATCTGCAGCCTGTAAGAAACCTGTGCACCCCTAGAAACTAGAAGTTTGTAGTTGTTTTAAGTAGTGGTCCCAGAAGAAAGTTGATGAAATCTTTGGTCATCAATCACAAACGGGTCCTGAATTACACTGAGAGCCACTCGTTTAATGAAAGCTAAGTTTGGGTTTTGTTGATTTTGAACAAATACTCTAGTACGTTTTTTTTTTTAGGATTCTCCACTGACACTCTGGATCTCATTTCTTTGCCTCCTGTCGTACATGTCAACATGAAGATTATTGATGATCATGTCTTAATCTTTGTTACATTTTCTCCTAACAAGTGGAAGTAATTAAGCATCAGCTTAAGGTCTAAAAAGTACTCATAAATTAGACACGCACCCGATGAGTTTTTTGGATATATTTAGTTCCACTCTATATTTCCACGCAGTTTGGATCATTTAATAACTGTCAGCAGAGCAGCCCAATCAAGCAGCTGTCTTCGCTCCGCAGCAATTTGAGATAATTCACCAGAGTTGAATCCTTTTCAAAAATCTTTTTGAACGTCCAATTTGCAGACATGCTACGCTCAGACAAAGCTTTTACTTGTGACGTCGTCTCCGGAGATTTCTGCTGGGACAGTCGTGAGAGAGGTCAGCCACTAAACAGCAGCCAGCACTGTGCTGCATTTTAAAAACGCTATTTAACTGCATGCAAACAAATTTCCCTCTCTTTTCAGCCTCGCTGGGGTCTTGAGTAACACCAGAAGTTCATGGAAGAGGGAAGAAAAGATGAAGGGAACTTCTCTACAATGTTCTTTACTGCCTACAGATTATAATCTATAGTCTCTTCAGCTTTTCTATTTCCTTTCTCATCCCCCTGCTATACATCCAATCACTTTCCTACACCGCTGCACATACAGCTGAGTAAAGTACATTTATTCAAGTACAATACTTCACACAATTATGACGAAATTGTACTTCATTGGAGTATTTCATGTTACGCTACTTTATACTTCTACTCCACTACATTTGTGACAGCTTTAGTTACTTTCAGATTACAATTTTACACAGAAAACCTACAAGTTTCTAAAATACTACACTGTACATACAGACGTTATGTACAGTGTGTTATTGGTACTTTTACTTAAGCAAATGATCTGAGTATTTCTTCCACCAGCTGTTTGCTAACACGTTGGTCAGATGTTTACAGCTCGTTGCCTCTCAAGGGGCCAAAGTGGTCAATTAATGGCGGTGTGATAATTACATCCCTATTGAAACTTAATAAAAATATTATTAAAAAATTAAGGACTCTGCACACATCAGCCAAATTGATACTAAACTGGAGCCTCGGGAGATAGAGCAATGAGACAGGATCAGAAACAAACCTATGGACTTAAGACACTAGCTGCTGCTCCAACTATAACTGTGTGCTCCAGATCCTATGTTAAAACACTAGTTAGAACAGAAACAACAATGGCCGTTGTAAAACTGCGTGGCTCTTAACAACATAAAGTACAGCCGGTCAATGGACATCTACATCAGACGGTTTAAGTCTCTATTTTCATGTAAATTGGAAAGATATTAGGGTTGGACTGACCGTATCTGATGTGCTTGTCTTTTGGCAGTGAAGTTTAATCCTAATGTTTCTTTATCTAACAGAAATGAAGGCCAAAACCAAGAAAACACCACTCGGGTTGTGAAACATTTAAGAATTAGCTAATATCATCTATATGAATCAGTATGTTCTGTCAAATGCATCAGTCTTAGCATCTTCTGCATCCTGAAAGTCACATTGTGTTTCGTATTATATTTCACGCCCTCTTGTATTTTCATCAGATGTATCAGCTGGCTGAGACTTCTGCATATCACATAATATGCTGTTTATGTTCTTCTGATTCGAGCCAAGTGAGTCTGATTACCCTGCTTTGTGCTTTTGATCTGCTGCTAAGTCTGACAAATCAAGGACACGGTCCGTCTGGTCAGAGCTGTTTGGACCTGTCAGAACAAACGCACTCATGTACCTTTTTAACTCTCAGGAGGCTGGGATTACTTCCGCTCTTAGCTGCAACTCAAATGTGCCATTGAAACATGTTTGCATTGTCCCAAAGTGTGAATGCTTTCTTGTCTGTAGAATTAGTTTGAGAAAAACCAGGTGGCCTGAGAGTTTTTTTATAAGATGATCAGTTAACACATCCAGGATGCTCCACAGATGTCAAAACAAACAGGAAAAAATGCAGTTACACAGAAGCAGATGTGAGTTTTTAGAGAGTTCTTTGGGGGGTGTTTAAAATGAAATCTGCCTCATCGTATCAGGATGACCTAACTACGGCCACAAGCGTAGGAATTTTCTCCCAGGTTAGAAAACTGAAAACAAACTTGCATTGAAAGCATATGTCTATAATCAGGCCTTGAAAATACAAAAATTCTTTGCTTCATTTAGCCAATAATTTAGAGAGGAAAATCTTTAGTGTAGAGGCCAAAAATCCCAGCAGCCATTTCTATATTTTGTAATCCAAATGGATTTAAAGAGCAGAGGAGATGCTCCCACCAGCACAGTGATTATCTGGATATTAAAGTCAAAAGCTACAGACAAAAATGTACCGCCATTCAACTGTAAGCTGCAGGTTATTGTATGTTAAGCATGTTAGGTTAAAAAGAACCTGTGTCCGTGTTTCCCTTACCATAGACGGGAGGTCACAACATCTGTCCCGGCTGGTCCAGCCCAAGCTGCAGACAATATCGAACATCTGGAGCTGGAACTGCGGAGAGAGAGAGAGAGAGGGAACAAAAAAGAAAACATGGACATGGTGTTGTGGTACATGTGTCTCTAAACGCCCTTCACAGCTCCCAGAAGACAAATAGAAAGACAGCAGAGAAATGCAGCACAGCCGAGTCCCATCAGCCCCAAAAAGACAGGAAACGGCTCGTGTTGCAGCCATGTTGACGGCTTAACACCCCTCGGGGATTATGTTCATTTTAAAAGGTCCATTTTGATTAAGTTCAGTCCCTGATTCGGTTAGAGAACTGCTGATATTGTGAAACACCGACCTGTGTTCAGTTTTAAGCATTAACTGATGTTACAGAGAGCTGGGAAGGAGTTCAAGGATGCTACAACAAAATCACGTGTTTAAGTGTTGCTTCAAATTGACTGTGAATCGCACTCATCTCACAAAGAGAAGGGTGAATTTGGGTCCAACCAGCGGCTAATGTTAGCTAATGTGAGCACACACTTCTGTGCATGCGGCCGAGTCAAGTTAACAACTTTAGGGAATCCTTCAAATGCTTTTATCACAAGTTATATGTATATTATGCTGCATTCATGTGGTGTCGGAATCACCAGAGGCCTCACGATACGATATCATCACGATACTTATGTCACGATATTATTGCGATTTTAAACATATTGCAATATTCTGCGATATATTGCATTTATTACCTTTTTTCCCACCCAATTTCAAATGATGTCCCCAAAAGAAAACTTTGTCAACATCTGTTTTATCTAAAAAGATACATTTCTCTGTTTGTTCATCTCACTTCAAATTTTCTTGCTGCAAAATGAGATTGTCAAGCAGACTGACTGACCAACACATATATCATAAAAGATCAATACTTGGCGTCTGTGTATCGATACAGTGTTGCCACGGAAATATATTGCGATACTACGCTGTATCAATTTTTTTCCCCCACCCCTAGTAACACTTTACTTGAAGGTTTCGACATAATCGTGACATGACACAGTCATAACTATGACATGACACTGTCATGAACGTGTTATAAAGGTTATAAACAAGTCATAAACGTGTCATTTGGTTTTTGTCATGACAAGTAGACATTGTTTGGGTTGTCTTGATTATGACAACAGAATGAAGATTACACAGAAGTTGTCTTGGTCATGACAAGTTGACATAAAATTAGTTTGGGAAGTCTTTGTCATGTCAACTTGACATAGTGTCATCCTGTTTACTGTCAAGTTGTCTTAATAAGGACACTCCAAAGAAATTTAAAGTCAAGTTGTCATGACAAAGAAATTCTCTGGTAATGTCATCCTGGTTAATGTCAAGTTGTCATGACCAAGACAACTTCTGGTGATGTGACTTTGATTAATGTCAAGTTGTCCTAATCAAGACTACCCAAACAATGTCATCTTGTCATGACAAAAACCGAATGGCACTTAATGACAGAAGTCATAAACATTTATGACTTGTTTATAACCTTTATGACACATTCACGACAGTGTCATGTCATAGTTATGACAGTGTCATGTCACGATTATGTCGATACCTTCGAGTAAAGTGTTACCAAAAGTTTTGCTACAAACTGCGTGTGCTCTCCCAGCTGCACGGTGAGCCACATGCCTTTACAACAACGGGTCAGCTCTTGGGGTTTTTGCTCTGTTGAAATCTGATTTCTTTTCATCGTTGCAACTGTTGTTGTTGTTGTTTGGGTTTTTGTCGTATTTACAGACTGCCAAACATAATCCTCCTCGGTGCATTAGCACATCATTCAAATACTAGACAGACAAATTTACAACTATACGTAAAATCCATTATAAATTCACACTTGAATATTTCCTTCCTCCTCTCTCGTTTTGTGCGAGCGCAGCAGGATCAGAGTTCACTTACAGTTGCTGATTCTCCTTTGGAGCCGATGGACTTGGACATCTTGCCCAGAACCTGGTAGCCATCGCTGGATGTGTTTCCAGCCTCCTTGATCTCCTTTTCAACCACTTCTTGGCAGTCGATGTTGAGTTTGACGCCGGTGGACGAAACCAGGATATGGAGCTTCAGAGAGAAAGGGAAAGGAAGAAAGAAGAAAAAAGAGGAGAGTAGATTTTATTGGCACATTCTTTGTTCTACAACCAAGTCTTATGTCTGGGTTTTATCCTGATGGCCTGCAAATTATTAGGTTAAGAGTCTGAGCTTAGGGAGGACGTGCTCTGTCGTCTCCGCTGTACTGTTTATTGAAACGCTGCTGGAATGTAAGAGAGGGAAAACCAGCGCTGCTTTCTATTCATTCAGAAGAATAACTCTGCTGCAGAGAGAAGGAAACCAAAGTTTGGATCCAATGCTTTGAACTCCTGTTGCTATTTGCAATCTGGGAATTTACAACAAAATGAAATTTATTCACCTCATACATAAGTAATTTAGTTGTGCGCTCCAATTTAAAGATGCCAAAATCCCTGAATACTGCCGCTTTTATCACCACCGTTTTTATTTCCAGGAAAACAGGAAAGGATTTTAAAGGTTACTTCATCAACATACCAGTACTCATGTAACATTACAACACTTTTCTGTCCCAACTCCAAAAGCAGAACTCAGGAAATCTGATGATAGTTCTGATAAATAAAATTCTTTGTCACACTTTTTAAATCTGTATAACTCATGAACACCATCACATTCAACTCGTCCAAAACAACAGTAAGATTACTGGTGGTGGATCAGAGTCCACGCTGCACTCGTTGTCCTCTGTGTCCGCATCTAATTACCTTTAATTATTTTAATTGCATGCTCTTGCATCCTGTCTTTATTTCTTCTTGTTCCTTATGAAATAAAAGCAAACTTCCCCTACAGAGCTCTTCCAAAGTGTTTTTTCTACCCCCAGTTGCTAAAGGTTTATCGTAAACTAGGAGGGCACAAGACCATGGCCTATCTCGTATTGTTAACAAAAGTGAAAAATACTTTGTGTATCCGCCCCGTAATTCGGATCCGATCCAAAACCTAATAGGCTCTTCCGTGGTCAATGCTACACCCTTCCACACCAAGTTTCATGATAATCAGGCCAGGAGTTTTTCTGTAACCCTGCTGACAGACCGTCAAACTGAACCGAAAACATAACCGCCTTGGCGGAGGTAATAAGATGTATCGTTATTCTTGTGCAATTATTCAAAACAACTTCCCCACAAAAAGTGGAAGTAAACTTTCGAACTTGAAAATCAGTTTTTGGTGAATGACGCACCGATGCAACGCAATTGATCGGTATTGGTGCCCCGACATAACTGATCCACATTAAATACCGTTTCTTTGTCAATTTCATTATGGAGTTCAGAGTTTCAGGCTGCTGACACAGCTTTTTAGTTTAGTAGCACTGCAGCGATCCCTGACCTCATGTTACCTCACATTAGAAAAGATGCCGATTACAGATTTTAAATTCTGGAAATGAAGAAAAGCGATTATGTGGAATCAGAACTTGGCATTTTCAGATACTCTGAGTTGAGGTGTTGGAATCACATAATGTCCTAAAAACGGCACTACATCACGTTCTACATCAAGTTAAGTAACGTAACTGATGATTTTAACCCAAACCACAAACTTCTTTCTACACTTAACTAAGTGGTTACCATGTTACCAAACTGTGATCATTTTACAACGTTAACAGCGTGTTTTTTAAACTGCAACTGTGAACGTTCTGTTGTTTAGATACGAGGACTGAAGACGCTCCTGTGGGTCGTATCAGAGGGGAGGGACAAACGGCCGATATCGTTGTATGGCTTCAATGACTAGTGGAGTAGAGAAAGAAAATGTATCCAAGTTCTACCACTGTATTTATATTAAAGTTTCCTGAACTGATGACGTGGTAGGGTAGAAGCCGTAATTTCACGTTTTTGTGACTTCACCACAGATTCAGACAGCAGATTATGTGGAGCAGGAAAAGAAAACTATTTACTGTGGATTCATCGTGTCTGGCTGACACCTCGTCTACTTAATAAGGTCAGTATCGGGGGCCGGGCTGAAGCATTCTTTCATAACAGCAGCTATATCTTTGCTGATCTTTTCTGCTCAGCCACATCTCAAAGAGTCCTCCCTTTGCCACATTAAAAAAAAACTGGAAATGCAAGACATTTTTGGAAGCAAAATCTCCCAAAAATTCCTTCCTTCTCATCTCATTGGAAGGCACATAGAGGGATATCGCAGAACTTCAACTCTTAACTGTAAAATAAGTGAGGCAGCAGTGGCTTCACACACACACAATACCACAATGCATTTCTCCTAACTCAGATCTCCCTCGCCAAATCTCATGATGTCATTTTGCGGTAAACCTTTACAACTATTCCTCGAAGCCGGTCAGAACGAGTCCAGCTGTAAG
Source organism: Perca flavescens (assembly GCF_004354835.1). NCBI lineage: Eukaryota > Metazoa > Chordata > Actinopteri > Perciformes > Percidae > Perca > Perca flavescens. The sequence continues at coordinate 29,894,914 of NC_041348.1, forward strand.
GAGGGAAAAACGTTGCTCTACAAAGCCGAGGGGGCCAACCCGCTGGCAGCTGAGGGGGCCAACCCGCAGGCAGCTGCGGCTCGCTGCTCGTGGTCAGTCGGCGTCCGCGGAAATGCAGAGTCATGTTTAACAGACCGCAGGGAGCAGACCCACCGAGACGTCCAGGAAAGAAGCACAGCCGTGTTTCCGCTTACACTTTTTTCAGGCATTTTATCTGATGCTCAGCAGCTTTCAAAAAGTCAGCAGATACTGAGGAAGTTTCTGTGTCTTTAACACCTTACAGTACACTTGTCTGTAGGGCTGCGACTATCGATTATTTTCAATGTTGATTAATCTGTCGATTATTTTCTGGATTAATGGATTAGTGGTTTGGTCTCTAAAATGTCAGAAAATTGTCAAAAATGTGGATCAGTGTTTCTCAAAGCCCTACATGACTTCCTCAAACGTCTTGTTTTGTCCACAACTCAAAGATATTCAGTTTTCCTGTCACAGAGGAGAGAAGAAACTAGAACATATTCACATTTAACAAGCTGGGATTTGCTTGTTTTTCTTAAAAAGAGGACTCAAAACGGTTAATCGATTATCAAAATAGTTGCCAATTGATTTAATAGTTGACAACTAATCACTTAATTGATTAAACTTTGCAGCTCTACTTGTCTGCGGGAGTTTAAAGGATACGAGTATCCAATAACTGCAATGATATGGTCATACTGAATCTGCCAATATTTAAATGTGATCAGGTCCACGGCTTTCACTCACATTTATATCCCTGTCAGGCTGGAAAATCCTCTGAGATTTACAGGAAACTCTGATACACTGTTCCTGTAAAACACCAACTGATGTATTGGCCTCTTAATATTATCCGCTATTACTGGCATTTGACCCGCCAAAATAAAGGCGGTGCTCAATACAGAACTTCATTCAGTTTTCAAGCTCTTCTTCCGTCTTTGGATGTCTTTTGAGCCTCACTTTGGGTTTTGATTTGATCTTAAATAAACATGACATTAAATTTCAACTTCTATTTTATGCAACTTTGTGACCACCGTCACACAAATTGTCCTGCAGCCGCAAACACGAGAGCACCAAATGTGGATTAATCCGCCACTTGAAATAGTCCCCAACAATGCACTATTTCTTCCTGTTTGATAAAAACTGGAGTGGGATCTAATGAGCTTGGAGCTGAGAGCCACAGACAGGAAGTCAGAAAACGTTGAGAGACGGACTAAGACGTTGTTGGTGTGGGTCTTTGTTATGGGATGTGTTGACAGTAAGGAAAATATAGAATAACACCAGACTTATCCTTTAAAGGTGATTTCCAAAAGTATCTAAAGAGCCTGTAAAACACTTCATCAGGTCCATTTTTCATCAAAAACATGGACGTAGAACAAAGTCAGTCCGTCCTATTGGACTCCCTCCAGATTGTTTAGAATTGGTCTGAAAGACATACAACATTGTTGGAAATGTAAGACAGAGGACAACCAATTACTTAATGTCCTACGGTCCTGTGATAAGATCCAGGAATATTGGACTGGGGTACATGATAACCTATGTCGGATTGCAGGGACCCAGGTTCCATTCAGCCCAAGATTATTTGTTCTTGGAGATGGGTCAATCCTACGAGGGATGGATAAGCACATAAGAAGCTGGCTCCAGACTAGTTTAACGATAGCCAGACAGATTCTTTTAAGAGGATGGAAGAATGAAGGGGTGCCGTCAATTTAAAAGTGGGCTCATAAGATGGCTAGGGTGGCGGCGTTTGAAAAAAATGTTAACATTCATGTTGCAAGTTGTATGTTTTGTATGTTAAAAAATAGTTAATTGCAAAAAAAGTCAGTCCATTATTTTCTCTTGTTACTGTGACTACCACTTGTTGCTTCTACCATCCTTCAAAAAGGAATGTTTAAGCACTAATGTTGATGTCTGGAAGCCCTGTTTGAGTTACCGGCTGCAATAGGAGGATGTTTATACAAGTAAAGATGAAAGTGGCCATCGACGCTGCTGAGGTAGTACAGACTGCAGATGGAACCTCGGGTCAGTAGGACAAATTTAGCTGCAGTCGTCCTGAAGCTCTCTGGCTTCAGTTTTCCTCTGCCCGAGTCACTGTTTCAAATCTCTGGACCGGGGAAGTGAAAGAGCATTATTTTCCCATCTCGCTCTCTCTCTCACCGACTTGGCACTAGCGATGTCCTGATCAAGCTCTTTTAAGCCTGACCCAAATCCAAGTCTCTCCTCTCATTTTTTTTTACCTGTTTCTGATACAATTTTAAGACTTTAAAAATCTTATAATCTAAATGATCTCATTACTTTGTTTTGAAACTTTGAGCTCCGATTCGCCCTCTGGATCAAACATCTCGCAGATGTCCCCATCACTCAAAGCATATTCACATTCTAACTTTGTTTTTTTGTTGATCTCTGAGTCTCTATCGAAAGTCACTGGCAGGACTGTTAATCCGTTTCTCTGCAGTTGGCGCAGATCATTCACAGTTTACACAGAGTTCACAAGGAGGATCTTTACTTTAATCCTTGTTTTGTCCCATTGGACCAAAGAGATGCTCAGAAACCCTTCAGGTATCCACAACAGATCTCAAACACACCTGCAGGAGGATTTCACTGATCCATACTGTGCCGAGTTAGCTGGTTGGTAAAATGTCGCGAGGGGAAGGAGGATTAGCCGAGTCAGACGCGGTGATGTGGTGGACCTTGACATGTCTCAATGAATCTGGCTCAGAAACAGACCCCAAACATCCGGCTTAAGCAGACTTTCTAAATCATGTTTGATTCTGCAACGCGTGGACAGCGAGTTCAAAATGTCCCAGTCAGCTGCGAAGGTTCTCCAGCTCCACTGCCTGACAGGCTTTTAAATCTTTAAGTTGACAAAACGATTCTTCAGTCCAGTTTTATTATGGCCTGGGGGTTTCAGAGGGAAAGCTATCAAAGGTTGCAGCCTTCATGACGTACACGTGTCCTCCCCGCAGCACTGTCCTTAAAGCTTGACACTGATCTGCAGACAGTTACCAGATGTATGGCCCACTCTGACCTCTTTGTGGAGGGAATGAGGGCAGGTAAAGGACGTATTTCACCCTCAGGGATCAATTCTGCATCACTTTCTCTCTGAAGGTCCCGAGAATGTCATCACGACTGAAACGTCCCTTCTGAAAAAGCCTCTTTTAATTTGGAGCTGAGATTTTTAATCTTGTGTTAAAACTCAAAAGTACTTTTTTTTTTCATTCCACTCTAGCTTTCATTTTTCCTGCCTGAGGGCAGATTGCATTAGAAGACGACGAAGAAAAATACCTTCTGCGTCAAAAACAAATCATGGCTAAACCTGCCCAGAGGAGCAGCTGTCGCCACAGTCGAGCAGGTGATATCTAAATCACAGACATGAAAAACTGTCCAATGAGAGACAGACTTCCTGCTCACACTTACTGCCCCAGCAGTTGCAGCGTGCAGAGACATGCTGGGAGGTCAAACCAAACCTCAGAGCAGCAAGAACTCCCTTGTGGTGGGCTACCAGAGGCCTGCAGAGAGACGGATGGCGGAGAAGCACCGCCTTCCTGCTGGCGCTCCTCAGCCGTTCTGATGTCATTGTTTAATAGCAATAGCAGTGACCCAAGATTTTCCAGGCGAGCTTCCCAGCAGGGACTGCAGTGCATTATTTAGCGCTCTCCCCCTCTCAGAAGAGCTTATGGATCCTTGTGAAACTTCTTGTGTGATTTTGTTGCACGCTGCTTCCCCGCAGCAGTACACCAAGAGTGTAAATCGCTGTCAGCGCCACAGCTCCGATCGTCACTACACCGACTGTAGAACACGTTTCGTCTCGACAGACCTCATAAAAAATGTTCATCTTTTTGACAACTTAAACCATTAAAAATATGGTGACTCCCCCGTCTTCAAAGAAATTTATGTCCGAATCAACAAGTCCTCCCCACCAAACCAATCTTTAAACTCTTACCTTTTAAAGTTTGTGTGATGAACACTTCAATTCAAGTGGAAATGACAAGCATTATTGTCCGTCGCTCCACCTTTGGCTGGATATAAAAACAAAAACCCGGACCAATTCAACAAGAGGCCGACTGTCTGCTGATACGTTTTTGTAACTTCCAGAAGATGCAGACGGCAGTCTCATTTTGTGGCGCTCAACCTTCGCGTGGACCCTGCAGTTTACAACCTGCAGGGGACCATCTGTATGTCTGAGCCTGCATAACTCTTAAGGAACACGTCTGTAGTTGCATGTGGGGTGCTCTGCCTGTAATATACAACACGTTTGGAATCTCAGGCATCCGCAGGATCTGTATGACCCCGGGACGTCCTGCAAGAACAAAAGCAGAGGTATTCAATTGATGTGTCACGCCGCGGTCATGCCTCGAACTAAAGAACGATATATAGTTCAACCACCAAAGACACGTCTGACTTTCTGTGTCGTTCAGTAACACTTACATATGATTGAAACCCAAAATACCCACACAAATTGCTTTCCAGGAATCTTTTCTGCACGATGAAGGGTTTCTATCTGATACAGCAGGTTTGTCAGTTCAGCCTTGAGTGTCCCATAATCTTTCACCGTTAATCCAGCACAGATTAACCACATGCAGCTCCGGTGTGTGGCCTCAACGCTCTGCTGGGTTTTACCTTGTGGAAGCTTCCGTGGAACATCCTCTTCACTTGATCGTTGTTGAAGGTGACCCTCTGGATCTCACCGCGCGTGTCTTTGTTGTAGAAGGACAGCGTCTGGCTGGAGGCTGAGCAGAGAGACGGGGACAGACATGTTACACACTGAGGTCAACACCTTCAGCTAAGAGTGTAAAGTTTGTTTTTTACTTATTAACAGAAACATTGTGCAGATTATTCTGCAAACAGGCTCCTGAAAATACAGATGGCTTTTGTTTGGGAGTCTGGTGGATTTCTGCTTTTTAAGCCTCAGACCAATCAGAAACATATTTACATACTAGATAAATCTGCACGTACTCCTGCAGGATCCAGCTCAGCACTACAATGATGTGATCTTATTTTGTTACTTAAATTAAGTCGAGGGACTTGCAAGAGACGGATTGTAAAAAGAATGGTCGAAACGGAAGAAGTGGAGATATTCTAACTTTTAGTCACTTGTATGAATCAAGCTCCAAAAACACTGGATCCTACACTTTCAATAATGCAATTCGATAGCACCTTTCGTTAGACCCTCGCTGCCTGGTAAATGGTCACATCTTTCAAGCTCTGCAAACAAACTTAGAAAATGTGTAGTCTCTGGGGCTTCCTGGTCACTCACCGGGTAGAGCGGTTACCATTCACGCTAAGCTGCTGCTGCTAGCCTTGTCTGGACACATGGATGTTTCCCATTGATTACTGCACTAAAACAGTAGTATAGTTCATCTTAAACATAAATATATACTGATCTGATTACAGCAAAGACAACGTCAGCAGTATTGACGGCAAAATAGGCTCCAGAATATTTCCTTCTGGGTTGACAGGTGCAATATTTGGAGAAAAAAATTGTATTACATTTATATCTGCATTTATGTCAAAACCTAGAGACTTTCAAACAACAAAATGTCATTTCTTAATATGTATTTGTGTCAAAATGAGATATACACGTCACGCTTGCGTGTATCGTGAAAAATAGGCGTTGGTTCTATTTCTAGCATGCGCGTGTTTTTGGCAGACAAGACAGCTCAGTGTTATAATCAGGGTTATTTTCTCAAAGCTCCTCCAGATTCACAGAAGACATTATACAGCTACTCCCACAGGCCAAACAACTCTCCTTATGAGGAGTAAATGGTGAAGTGTCCCTTTTTTAAAAGCTGTTTTACGTGAGTTAAGAGTATTACATTACAGTGGGACACCGTTAAATGCACTGAATATCAAGTTGTTGATTCCGCTCAGCACTAGTTCACAGCTTTAAAGTAAAAGTTTGACAGTCTGGGAAATTTGCTTTCAGGCATAAAGTACGATGAAGAAGTTTGATGCCACTCTCCTGTCAGTCATTATATATGAAACAGAAGGCAGGAGATGGTTAGCTTAGCTTAGCACAAAGTCAGAAAACAGCAGGAAACAGTTACCTTTGGCACTGTCATCTAAGTCTCTGCCAGCAAGCAAATACACATAATTCCCAAAATGTCAAACTATTCCTTTAATAATCCAGATTGTTTCTCCCTCTGGACTAGTATCTGAACCTCGGGTGTCGTCCAAGTTGTGTTACTCAAGAACCAGAACAATCGTCTCTGGAGGAGTTCCATTGAAGCCCAGCAGAAATTCCTGCTGACAGACTGAAACCGAGTCTTTACGAGAGCCAGCTGAGCCTGACCGAAGACACAAGATTCTTGTGGGGGGGCAGAAAAGGAGTCGACCGAAGCAGCCGGAGGGCTACAGCCGGCTCATTACACCCCACTCAACTCTTTTCGTGAACACACAATGAGGTACAGCTGCTCAGCATCCACACATTCCCATGCCAGTACCTATTACACATATACACACACACACATCGCTAGATAAGAATAGAGGATGATATTTACGGTCGATGGTGACGCCGGTCTCTGGCTTGTGATCTTTGTTAGACACCTGCCAGATGTCGAAGGCCTCGGTGGGCGAGTCGGGCAGGAGGCGGAGCATCAGGATGATGGTGTAGGCGTGGGGAAGACCGTCAGGGTGGACATCACTGTTCAGGAGAAGACACAGAGAGACGACATGTTACAGGGTACCAAAGTTCAAAAAAGAGGATGTTGTGCACATCCATGTAGTTGCTGGTGAAGGACGAAAAAAAATGAATGTTCAAAAAAACTGAGTGAAGTCCGCACAACAGCTGAATGCTCCGGAAAATGATTTTAATTGCACAAATGAGGCACACACAAGCCAGCAAAGGCCTTTATGATATTACAGGGTACCCCCAGTACTCAATCCGGAGTGTAGAAAATAACAAAAGCAGATGCTTTTATATATGGAACGAATAAATTCTCTTGCAATGAAGTGTTGCTACTTCTACATGAGTAAAAGGACTTAAATATATATCAGAGCAGGATGTTTCTCATTTGTCCCTCTGATTTCACTACACATTTTGGAAAAGTCAAACTTGGTAAACAGTCATCTCTCAATCTGTTTTCCACCTCTTTGGTGTTGCATGCAATGTTCTGAATACTGTGTTGAGTGGCGGGCGGCCAGCATTCACAGTCGTGTTTGTGGTTGGGTTTGCACTCAGTGGCCTGATGGAGGCTTCAGAGAGAGAGAGAGACAGACAGACAGACAGACAGGTGCTGCGCTGCATGACCTCACAGAGCGTCGTAAATCCACTGACCTAGTTTGTAAAGAGAATGAACTCAAACTGTCCGAACACATCTGGGCAGCGTGTGATTCTCATACATCTTCGAGTCATGCTTCAACAAGAAAATGGTAGACAATAAAAGCAACTAACAACAATAAAAAAAAAAAATCAGTCAATCATTAAAATGGCATCTTCCAACTTTATTGGTTGAGTTATTACACATGGGGAGGGACTGAAACAATGCACACTAGTCGTACTTTGTAATACTTGTTAGATTGCTAGCACAGCTGAGTTGTCCAAGTTACCCATTTCCAAGCTAGCCACTGTTCCACTACCATCCTACATACAGTATCCCCACGCAGGTGTCTTTGCTAGTTTAAGACCGACGCAGTTGTCATTTTCCTGTCCAGCGCCCGCGTCGTTTAAATAGCAAATGCTCCTGCGCCCATCTGTGCGCCCATGGGTGTGCTGGTCTTACAGGGAGGTGTGTTCAGGTGCATTCTGGGCGTGCTGGTCTTACAGGGAGGTGTGTTCAGGTACATTCTGGGAGTATTGCTATCTTGAAGCAGCGGGAAGTGATCGCACCATTGACCAACAAAAAACTGGTCTAAAGTCAATAACGCAGCATTTCATTGTTATTTTAACACCAAATTAGTAAAATGCGCCTAGGCTTATACACAGCGTGCGCACCCTATGCTTGTTACACACACAGGGAAGCACAGCAGCACACACACATGCAAAAGATTACAAATAAAAAGATTACAAATAAAAATATTACGGTGCAAATCTGCCATCATAACAGCAATGCGCCAAGGTAAACGTGCCTGGCTTTTAAAGGGAATGGGAGATGATCTCTGATTGGTTTATTGCATGTTACGCCCAAAACACACCTCTGATTAATGAAGACACTAAGTACAACCCTTTAGGACCAGGCGCCCGGCGCACAGACCCTTTTTTCCGCCGTCAAACTAGCAAAAGTGGATTTGGACACGCCCTAAACACACCTGCACCAGGCGCTTCACACCATGTGCTTCGATCGTTAAAATAGGGCCCTATGTGTTTCTTTCTTAAACGCTGCGTGAAAATGATTTAGGTTTTCTGTCCTAAGATAAATCGGTATCTTCCTCTGTACTGGGCAACATAGATTTGAACATCTCATACATTTTAAATCAGTTAAAACTTTTTACGGGAGCTTCCTAAGTTCCCCAGTTTAATATGATTTTAATAGGACACATTTAGGAGACCCTTCAAAGGGTTTTTATATTCTCAGCAATGTTTTCCCTAGGGTAAAATGTTCAATGTATGTTTCCCTAAGTCAATATGTTGAAATCACCTCCAGTTTACAGCCTACTGATGTTATACTTCTTGAAACCTATGCCCTCATATTTGCTGTGTGTGAAGATAGCCTTTACCAAACTCGTAAAACGTTACTTTATTTTAAGAGACATAGGGATGCCCCGCTTTTTCAGCATTAAGCATCTGCAGCTCAGATGAGAAGTGGGTTTACTAACAAAACTCAGAGTCAGAGTTGGTGAATGCTAACAAAGCAATTGTATTATTTTTGCTTATTTTTATTATCCAGTACAGCTGTAGATACCAATTCATCTTAGATTTGGGCAGAACCCCTTCGAATCATAATAAAAACATGGATAAAAGAGATTTCTGTGAGAACAGAAAGTTAGCGGAAAAGAAGCTTAAGCGTGATTTATGGTCGTGCGGAGGCTCCACACAGAGCTTTCGTCGTTGCTTACATATGTGGACTGAAGTTTGTAATTGTGCGTTGGTGTGTGTGTGTGTGGGTGAACAAGTAAGAGAGTGAAGGTGATTATGTTCAGAGTATGTAGTGACTCTAGAGTCCTAGTGAGAGAAACCTCTGTTCTTTCTGACCACGGGAGGAAATCTGGAGCAGGAGAAGTTAACCCTCTCCTTGATTTCATGTTTATGGAGAAGGAGAACCAGATAATGAGTTGGGGGGGAAATGCAACACTGCCAAGCCTCGGTCAAGCGGCCAATCACAGTTGTTGTGGTCTGCGTCGCCGCAACGTGTAGTTACATATCTTGAGAGGTGCATATCAGGCTACGGTGTAGGGTCCGTATCTCCATGTCCCTACGTACGTACACACGGCGTTGATTTAACGCAGAAGCATAAATTGGCCTTAACATGAAGGTAGGAAGAGACTGTGGCTCTGACGCAATACACGTAAACTAGCAAAGACACTCGCAGAATGTTTAAAATCAAGAACAACAAAGTAGACAAGATGCAGAATGGCCAAATGACAAGAAAATGATGGTATTAATAAGTAAAATATAAACCCATTCAGATGTGTGTAATAAAAGCAACTGCTACCAGCGGTTCTTGGATTCGCTGAGAGGTAATCTCAGGCCCCAGAGCAGCTTTAAGTTGCCTTGGACATACTTTAGTCTCAAATCTACAATCCAAAGCAGGTCATCCACAGAGAAATGAGATTGGTCAACCAAACTTCAGACAAAACTGAAGTTATGTCATGTGAGACTCACCTTGTGGGCTGAGTCAGGAAGGCGTTTTTGTGGAGTCGGTATGCTGTGTAGCTGTTGAAGGAGCCCGGCTCCATGGAGACACCTTTAACGTAACCGTAGGTCTTCTCTGTCAGGTTGAACGCCTCGAGCATCCGGAAGCCTGAAACACAGCAGATCAGGAGCGTTGTCTTTAAATGAGACATCGCATGCACATCTGGCTGAGGAAGTCCAGACACATTTTAAAGGACAAGAGTGATTTCTGTTTGGTAAGTGATGATTTGTTTTCCCAAAATAGCTTCCTACGTCAGTGTTTGCACTTACCAGGTGAAGTAAATCCATTCAGGAAAATCAGGGGACATGCTGTGGAACAAGAAAGAGAAGAAAAAAAAAAGACCACAAATTCAGCAGCTGTGAACACTGAAAAGCACCCTAACCCTCCTGATGTCCTCGGGTCACCCTTTTTCAAAAACCTTTTATACCAGAAATTTTGGGTTTCTTTTAACCAAATTGTCACAAAAAAAAGTGACGTGGATCGTTCAATACCGTGCTCTTCACAGGTAAAATAAATGATCAGTTCACTACTTTTATTGAATTTGGGTGTTTTGATAAAAGAACATTGAAAAAGGAAGTTACAATATGAAACTAAAAATACAGGGCTGTTTTTCTGACACCATGAAAAGTTGTAAAACCTTTTAGAGACACAAGGTTCTCACAGGACAGCGACGCTACAAACATATGATGACCTGATAGAATATGATGCATCGCTGTAGATTAAACTACCCAGCAGTATATAAAGGTGTTAAAATGAGCACAGCCTTAAACATCTACAGCAGGAAAATGCAACAAACACATTAATGCAGCAGTGATCAATCCGGTAGAAGAGGAAAACGAAAAAAAGGCGAAAATCCGGAGTGTAGAAAATAACAAAAGCAGATGCTTTTATATATGGAACGTATAAATTCTCTTGCAATGAAGTGTTGATACTTCTACATGAGTAAAAGGACTTAAATAATGTTTCCATAACTGGCTCTTTTATATATATATATATAAACATATATCTATATATCTCAGAGCAGGACGTTTATTTTTGTTGCAGTAGATAACGGTGCTGACTCACATGATGTGGCGGTCTCACAGATGAAGTTGATCAGGTTTTCTTTGATGGTGTCGAAAGCGTCAAAGTCGTCCACAACAAAGACGTGTCTGTCGCTGGGTTTGCTGCCGATCCCCTGCAGCTCTACGAAGTCCACATCGGCAACACCGATGGCGAAAACACTGTAACCTGAAGACGGCACGTAGAAATACACTCAGAATGTCATTAATACCAGATTGGTTGGCACGTTAAGAGGTAATATATTAGTTTACTGCTTCGGTTTTAACTGCCTCCAGTTGCACCTAATTCTGTGAAATTATCCCAGAGCGGAAAAAAATCCACACACATCTGAACCAGAGTATTTTCAGTAATATGGCATTCAGATTGGTACAAGCTGTTTCTCTTCAGTGTGTTAACAGAATGTACTGTCCAACAAATAGTTGAAACGGGGCCGTGGATGCTAAAAGTTCACATTGCACTGACAGAACTTCAGTGGTCATGGGAATATAGATTAGGCAGTCATAAAGAAGCTAGTAGAAATTAGATTTATGTCCCATGTTGACTGAGATACTGTTGTATATTCTTGTGATAAACTGTGGATCATTATCAAGGTAATAACTGAATATTCCAAGAGGGTTTTTTTTACATTTTCTTCGAGTTTGGACTTTGAATTCATTTTAGTCTAGTTTTAGTTTTTCAGAAAGATTTAGTTTTAGCTTTTTATTTATTTAGTTTTTTCCATTTCTGTGGTTCAATCTGTTTAATCAATTCGTGGTGTCTCCTGTTTTTCAGCAGTGAAATATTATGACTAAAAAAACTGAAATGATTTGCGTTCATTTGTATTTTATCTTTAGTAGTTTTTTAAGCTCACAATATAGTTTCAGTTTAGTTTTTCTTGAAGGTTTTAGTTTTTATAGTTTCAGATTACTAGAAAGAGTTTTTTAGTTTGGGTTTCCTATAGTAACCCTGAAGCGTTACCTGCGTGCTGCAGCTTGGCAGCGTTCTTCTTCACCTCGTCCTGAGAGCGTCCGTCAGTGATCGTTACCACCACTTTGGGAACGTTTCTCCTCATTCCATTTTCGAAGGAAAAGGCCTTCTCGTAGGTGTGTTTCAGCGCCGCTCCTGCTCAACAGAAGAAAACTGTGTCAGAAAAACAACTGACTGACTGACTGACTGTCCGACTGTCTGTCCATCTGTCTGTCTGTCTTTGTGACTGACTGTCTGTCTGTCTGGACTGCGTGTATGTGATCCAACCTGTCTTGGTGTTTCCTCCTCGGTAAGGGATGAGTTTGAGTGCAGACATGGCGACCCCTTTGTCCTGATAAGCGTTGAGCCTGAACTCGGTCTTGGCTCCGTCGCTGTACTGCACGAACGACACCTGTTTGGAAAGTCACGTCACTGACGTTAGCAAGAAATCAGCTAACGTATAGGGAGACCTATACACCTAACATTAGAGCCTTGATTTTTAAAGTAAAACACACAAATGACTACTCTATCAGTTCAATTACAAGAACATGGTTGTGTAATGCAAGAAAAAGACAATCATGTTAAGTTAAGTTAAGAAGATTTTCCGCAAGTGTCACTGCTGAAAATATAATATACTGGAGAATTGTATTAATAGCGATAAATATACCTGATAAGAAAGCTTTTTAAATTGTTTCATGGCATATAAATCAAACACCTTCCAGCTAGGATCTTTTCTGGATTAGTGAACAGAACTTGGGAAACGGGTTAAAAATATTTCTTATTTTGTAGCAAACAAAATATTTCTTTATCCAGATGGACGTCTTTAGGGATTTTGGAGAGAAAAAAACAGCTCGAAACAGCTGGAAGTATTTTTGAACGTTTTTTTTTTTTTTTTTTTTTAAAGATGCTGAGGGATTTATCTGTCAGAAAGACTGTCGACAACGCACGAGAAGGAAAAAAACTACTTACAGACTTAATATATAAACACAATGTAGTATGAATACAGGTTTTAAAACCAAAGGTTTCAAGCAGTGTAAACGTGTATCAAGTTTTCACACTGAAAATATCTGTCAAACGTAAATGAAAACGTTTGGATGTCAATCAGACATCTGTCTCGGTTTATATTTTTATCATTTCTCCCTGTCTGAAGTTTTTCAAAACATAGTTTGAATCAACTCTCAGACCTTTTGTACTTATTTGTTATTTTATTTCTTATTCTTACTTTTATTTTGTATTTAAAAAATGTTTTACTTCTCTATTTCTCTATACTTTTTTATGTTTTGAGTTTCCCCTCTGGAGATTGATTCATATTTTGCTGTATGTAAGGACTTACATTTAACCTGCACATTTTGGTATCAATATACCATTAAATATACAAGTCACTCTCTCTGGAACGGTTTCAAAATATAAAGTCATCTACTCTATCACATAGCTGCAGGACTCAGTTGAAAAACCTTTAATTAACCTTTGAATAACTTAAATAAGTTTCCCCCTTATTCAACTCTCTTTTGTCGTTGCTTGTTTTGCTGTTATTCTAGTAGTCTGAAGTTTATGATTAAACTCTATGACTCTTTTTTTTTTTTTTTTTACATACGTTTATGAGCCCCGATGGCGTCCCCTTCCTCCCCTGGACACATCCATTGAGCTTTATTACTGTATGTTTTGATTGTGCACATAAAACCAAAACTTTTGTACATTGTACTGATGTCAGAGAGCAACCCTGTCTTGCTATTGGATGAATACCAACCTGCATTCCTGAGGGTCCGATGACATCGAAGGCAGCGACCATGCCGGAGACAAATTGCACAACTTTGGTGAAGCTCTCCTCGCCGATACTCCAGGAGCCGTCGATGAGGAACACCACATCTGCCTTGGCACCTCTGCAAACTGCGGCAAGAAAAACAAGTCAACGTGGAGCTTTAGAAGTCGGCCGGCCAGACCGCAGGGCAGCATCGCAAACGCCAGCAGAGAATATGGCATCGTCACACGCCATCATTACTGTTTGTGAGCTGGAGCGCGTGAAAAAAAAAAAAGTCAGCTGAAAGCGTTCAGCAAAACAAAATGATTGAGAAAAATGACGTGAGAGTAATTATGGGCTTCACCGATTAAAAACAACAAAAAAACATCAAGCAACATTTGGTTACCAGAAGGGTTGAAAGTGAGCTCTCGTTAATGGGTTCCTCTCAGACCAAAACGAATTGGACAAAAAGCTTTGAATAATTTTTGCCTTATGTGATGCAGCTCACTTTGTAATCTTAGATATGTAAAACAACTTTCACACAGTACAAGACACAAACAGATGACAGGTCTATCTTCCTTTTAACAGGCGTGTTCCCCTTCACGTGCCCTACAGAACATGTGGCGGCTATTAATTCACCGCTGGAACCAGTCCGATCCAGAAGGAGTCGGCGTTCAAAGCGTCGCCCGGGCCAGAACACGTTGCATTGAGGAGTTTCCAATCAGAGCTGAGCTTGAATGAAAAGACTCGGCCAATTCAGTCCTGGGAGGATCCAGGTTTCACACAAAGAGGTTTTGGGGAGAGCGGATACGTTGGACCTGCTGTTTCTGAATGTGGCACAGCATTACGGAGTCCTGGGAAGATGTTTTAATGTCTTTTACTAACAGCAGCAAACCTTTTACTAAATCTGATATGTAAAGATTCCATTTAAATTTGATATATCATCAACAGTGAATTAGAACAGCAACTAACGGTTATTTTCCTTAGAGCTGCAAAGATTAATTGATTAGTTGTAAACTGTTCAATTAATCGTCAACTATTTTGATAATCGATAAATCGGTTTGAGTCATTTGTTATGAAAAAAGTTAACATACTCTGATTGCAGCTTGTTAAATGTGAATATGTACTAGTTTCTTCTCTCCTCTGTGACAGGAAAATGAATATCTTTGAGTTGTGGACAAAACAAGACATTTGAGGATGTCATCTTGGGCTTTGGAGAAACACTGATCCACATTTTTCACCATTTTCTGACATTTTAGAGACCAAACAACTGATCCACTGATCCAGAAAATAATCAACAGAATAATCAACAATGGAAATTATCGTCCGTGCAGCCAAAATGTTAAAACTGGAACAGTTTTGGTTGCCTAAAAATGTCTGCACTTTAGCGTTTGGTAGCACCTCGTCAACCAAAGCTAGCTAGCGTGTACAGAGCTGGTTGAAAATCGGCAGACTTTCCCTTAACTTAACTGTTAACTTAAAGTGCTCATATTATGCTTTTTGGCTTTTTCCCTTTCCCTTATTGTGTTATATATATTTTTTGTGAATTTTATAGGTTTACAAAGTCCCCCCCCCCAAAGGGACTTACCATCTCCAACAGAAAACACTGTTCACCAACTGCTCCAAACAGCTCTACTGTAGTCCAGCCTTTACTTCAGAGACAAACGTGGTCACTTTGGAACACACGTTATAATGCTCACCTAGCTGCTAGCATGGCACGCCCTCATACTCTGCTTCTGACTGGCTAGTAGTCCTTACCTAGGTACTGTCAGGGCACGCCCTCATACTCTGCTTCTGACTGGCCAGTAGTCCTTACCTAGGTACTGTCAGGGCACGACCTCATACTTTGCTTCTGACTGGCCAGTAGTCCTTACCTAGGTACTGTCAGGGCACACCCTCATACTGTGCTTCTGACTGGCTAGTAGTCCTTACCTAGCTACTAAGCATGTCCGACTCCCAACAAAGATGGAACAGAAGTGAGATGTCTCACTCTGTAGCTAAAACAGAGAGCTCAACACACAGGGTGAAAAGAGGAGCTGCAGCAATGTGCAGTACAACACAAATATGATGATTTTTGAAAATTAAACCATGTAAACCTATTCTGGTATAACCTCGAAAATAAAATTATGAACCTGAAAATGAGCACAATATATGAGCACTTTAAGGGAAAGTCTGCAGATTTTCAACCAGCTCTGTGTACTCCCGTACATGCAGATGAATGGCGGCAGTACCTGGAGATCCGCGTTTACCCACCGGTGAATCTCCACTGGTTGACTCGTGTCCGAAGGCTTTTTATTTGACAGCAAAGGATTCTGGGTGCCTTTAGACACTTACCTGCCCATCCTGGGGGGATGGTGGGTGGAGCCGTTGGGGCTGGTGGGAGCGTTGGAACTGGAGTTGGCTTCACCACTGTGAGAAAGACAAAAATAAAACGTTGCAAACTGCCATCGACATATTTGTAATAAATACAGAACAACAGTAAACATGTGGTGTGATGAAGTCATTGTTTTGGCTGAAGTGAGATGACGTAAATCGAGTGTTTGGATAACGCAGAGTGTTTGAATCTCAGACACTTTACAGTTCAAGTTTTTACCGGACGTGTTAGATAGAGGGAGCTTGGCGCTACAATCGTGTTTTTCATGTTTCAAATGCAACACTTACATGTTCTCTCTTTTGTGCTGACTCCCGGACCCTCCAGGTTTGGAGTCTGAACGAAGACCGTGGCGTGGTACAGAGCATCAGGAGAGAGTCCGTCAAAGCAGTACTGAGGAAGACCGGCGGGGATGGTGATCTCATGTTGTCCTCTGCTGGAGGCTGCAGGAGAAATGGAAGATTTGTATTCCACCAATCGGTCAGATCTTCTATATATCAAAATCAGATTAACTGGATTATTCTGAATTAAATTGCACTGATATTTTACATATCACACCTAACAAATGGAGATTTGTTTTCACAACCCCCTTAAATGAAGTCAAAGACAGTTCATTGGAAAGATCCTTCACACTCTCGTCCTTCGTTCGGCTGTCATCTCAACCTTTGAGAGTGGTAAGTCTTTCCAGAGTCAGAAACCATCTTTGAACAAGCAATGTTACTAATTTTGGCAGGATAAAACAGGCCCCCAGAAGGGCGCCTGGATTTAAGGCCATTTGAAGAGACGTCTGTGAATCAGTGGATGATTTTTTTTTTTTAGCGTCACAATCCCCGTAAAATGACTCATTTCACTATCAGAATCTGATCCATTAGGTTCGATAACATTGGGAAAGTCTAGAAGAGCCGCACTATTCAATCATTTATTCCCCATTCAAATTAGCAGAGCACTTAACCTGGAAGGGGGTCAGCCCTATGTTCCCACAGCCCTACGTTCCCACATTTCTAAGAATTTTCTTAAAATTAGGCCCTATGTTCCCACATTTCTAGGACATTTTCAAAATTAGGTCTTGTGTTCCAACATTTCTCTTCAATTTAAGCCCTATCCTCCCACAACATTTTGTTAGGGTTAGGGGTTAGGGTTAGGGGGATCAAATCTGATACAAATTGAGGAAAGGAAATGTGGGCTAATTTAGAAAAATATCTTAGAAATGTGGGAACATAGGGCTGTGGGAACTCAGGGCTGTGGGAACATAGGCACGCTCCCCCTGGAAGTAGCCGGCTCAGTCAGTGGAAGTCTCTAGTGCGTCTGCTCTATGGGTGGCACAGTGCGGAAGCACCGCCAATCATCCGGGTCGTTTTTATACATGGCAGTTGAATTTTTCTGGCTTCACGCACCACTGACCAACTCTGTCAAACGCTGTATCCAGGTTTTATACATGGGATAAACAGACGTTTCACCGCCTCTTTTAAATTACTGCAGCAACAGTATAGTCTTGTACTAAATCAAAGTGGTAAAATGTGTACTAAAACATGGGACACCTTAGCGGATAATTTTTTGTTCATTAAAACATTTTCATGGAACTCATCGATCATATTGAAAACACTCAAAGGGAAACGAGCATGTACGGTAACCGTAGCCAATAAGTAAAAGATGGCAGGACACTGTGAGGCAGAAAAGCTCCAGAGTTTGTAGTGGATGGCTGAAAGTTCACAGGTCCAGCCATGTAAAGCACACCCAGTGGGTTTTAAACCATTTTTCAGCTCTGAATCATCATGAAAGATTAATCTAAGTGCTGAAAACTACTCCGATAATTATTCATTATATGTATCTCCAGGGGTATGATAGCATTAATGATAATTACAATGACTCAAAGATTACTTACCCAGCCAGGTGTTTACACTTCTGGCTTTTAAGACTAACAGGCCTGCTGGATTATAATGTTGGCAATTTCAGGCTGTATTTCAGCTTCGCAAATGCAAAAAAAGATTTTTATTTGACAGCATATTTCCGTTTTTTTTTATATAAAAATGTGGTTTGTTAAACAAATCTGGCATCTTTAGTTACTTATAAAACCTCTGACAGTTAAGAGTTATCAGTTAAGTTTGAAGCTCTGAATTGCTTTTCTTGTTCATTATTTTCAATTTATCTTATCGGATTTGCTGCAAAACATTTTCCTATCTCTTGTTTTAAAAACTGCTTGATGAATAAAGTTTAAATAAAACTACTTGTGACTACAGTTGTGTCTGTTACAAGCCACCATGAGAGAAGAGAGACTATATTTGAGCCTTTGGGCATGTGTTCATGTTTGTAGTTCTGTCAGTGTTGTATTTTTCTATTATGTTGCTAACAGAGGAAAATAAAAATAAAAAAAAGTTAATGCCGCTTCATCTGGGATGAACAACACCCAGAAACTGACCCTTCCACTGAAATGTTTACATGTCTGCACGTCTGGGCAGTGATTCATTGGTAATAAGGTTTCCTATTTACACTGCACGTTCTAGAAAGCACAAACAAACAAAGCATGTTTATTGCAGAGGCAGCTGCCGTGGATGAGGTTTGCTGCTTTTCAGCGTTACAACTCTTAAGTCAGAAGGATTTCATCGTTCTCTGTCAAATGGCAGTATCCAGCAGCTCAGCTGATGCAGTACTTTCAGAATGAGCTCGGTAATATCAACAAGTTTTGATCGAAGTCACCTAATATAAATTGTTCTGGGAAAACACACATGCCTCTCGCTCAGATCTACTCCAAAACGGTGGCCCTCGTTTATCAGGACATCAGACACGCGCAGATTTGTTCGAGAGTGATGTAGACAAAATAAAATCGCTGAAATATTTCAGCTGGATATTTGAATTCTTTAAAACTGGCAGCCACATCTTGTTCTTCTTCGGACTACTTTTCATGGCTTTTTGTATGGAAGCCCATTTCCGCCAACGTGATGAAAAAAAAGATCCTGTAAGTCATTATGAGAAACTGGAAATGATAACTTAGTGTCTTTGGATAGCGTAGTATCTCAAAATAATCCAAACCTTATTTTAAGAAACAATAACTTATTTAGATATTTTAAGTCAATATTTTGAGATACTAAGTCATTAATGTCAGATACTAACTCATTTTCAAATACTAAGTCATTATTTTCAGACTAAATTATGATTTTCAAATATTAAGTCATTATTTTGAGATATCAACTCATTATATATTTTTTTTTTTGTTCAATCACAATACTTCATTTTTATCCTATTCTCTTCTCTTACTGGTGGAAATAGGCTTCCATACTTTTGAAATTTGAAGAAAATATGAGCGGAGAAGACCTTGACACTTGGTCCAAAGACAGTTTTTCCGCTTCTCGCGACCGAACCACTGTTTGCATTTCCACTTGAGAAGAAACAGTTGAGTGATTTAATGGCCTAAAAGCACCGTCTGCTGCCTCTCACTGGGACGGATTCTCAGGCGGAGGATTTCTGATCCTCTGGTAGTGGTTACAGCTATCATCTGTCTCACGCTAGCAGACCCAAATTTGTTCTGGCAACCCGTCATAGCGGCCCGAATGGCTAATGACTACCATATAGATATTTAAATATGGACGCTCCCTCCTTGGGTTTTCCTTTCTCTTTAACCGCTAACCCGTGTACATGTGCGAATACGTACCAGATGGGATTCAAAGACCCTTCAGTAATTGAAAAGGATGTAATCTTTGCAGACAGAAACACAATTAAAGCTTGGTGGTCGGACGCTTTCAATCTCCGCCAGAACTTGCATTCTGCTTCAAGTAATAATTACAAGGAGGAGGCCGAAAGATAAACAGTCTCCGAGAGGAAAAAAAAAAAAAAGGTCTAGACGAGATCCCAACAGCCGACATAGTCGGCTAAATGCTGTGAAGGATCTGTAGCAACCATGGCCACAGAGGAGACCTCATCTGGAGATATGCCTTCAAAACATCTGCTGGGAGTCTTATTGCACACAATACTGCATGCATCACCTCAAACAAGTCACCTCCGATCAGGATCTGAGTGTTAAAGTGGACCACACCATCGCCATCAGGTGCACACGTGAACCTAAAGCAGCTGTAGCAGGTAGTAGTATCAGTAGGGTCGGAGCAACGCGTTCTTTTATCTCGTTTATTATGAAAATGTTTTGTGAGATTCGTTAATGAGAACAAAATGTGTTGTGGCTGTTCAGGTCTTTCTCTCCTGTAACTTATTGAAAGTGGAATAAAAGCACTGTTAAATAAAAATTAACCAGCCACAATTTTGATAATCTTTTAATCCTCCTTAAAAGTCTTAAAAATGCAACAACAACAAAAAATGTGTTGGTTACAAGTTCTCAAAAGTGAGGATTTGCCGCTGTAAAGAGTCTGTTAATTGATAATATCATATGGAAATGAATGGCTGGAACTGTGAAAAAAAAATCTATTAAAAAAAACGTTCTCTCCCCTAAACTATCAAAACAGTGTATAAACTAAGAAATACAGCAGCGAAAACTGGACTACTAGACCTCCACGCTCAACAGAAAAGAAAGAAAAAAGCAACAGAAAACTAATCTAAATGGTAAGAAGCAAGTAGCAAGTTTGGCAATAAACAATTTAACTTCAAAACGAATCCTCTGGCTTTTTATTATTGCTGGTCACAAGGCTGAGCCAAATTCTTTGGTTGTGTCTGTAAAAAAGGCATTTAAAAATGGTCCTAAAACAATAGGGTGTATGGTAGGTAGTGTAACTGGAGGAGACTTACTGTCGGCAGGGTTGAGTTTGATGCGGTACGACGTGGCCGCTCTGTGAGCCGTCCATTTGATGCAGAACTTGTCGTGGTCGACGTTGAAAGTTTCAATGTTGGTCACGTTCAGGTAGACTGCGGAGGACAGAAATTCACAATTCAACCAATCAAACGTATCCAAGAGACAGGCTTGTGGAGTAACAAAATACATGGAACACTGTTATGTAATTAGGAAACAAATAAAACATGACTGTATTCTGTTAAAGTTACAGGAAAAACACGTATCAGTAGAAGGACTTTGTTACTGTACGTACGTGTTGTTCCCTGTCCAGGGAGCGGGGCACTCATGCCGCTGGTGTACTGAGCCACCACTTCAAGATCGTAGGTGGTTCCAGGTAGCAGGTTGTGCAGAGTGTATGACGTCACGTCACCCACAAAGAAATCTATGGTCTGGTCAGTCCCTGGAAAGAACAACAAATTCAATAATAAAGAGGGATGAGATTGTGCAGGACTGAATCATGAATGATTACAGCCACTCATCTCACAGTCAGAAGATTGTTTTCAGAAATGTCTCAACTAGCTTGGAATTATTTTGCAGTTTGGGACGGAAGCCAAGTTCAACAACGACCCGTTCAAGAACAATTTTTTCCCAAACTGAGTGAAACAATCGCAATTATTAGCATTTTCCTGAGTAACATGCAGTCTTTAACCTCAGACTTTGAGCCAAGACAGAGGAGAAAAGTATGGAGGAAATCCTAAGAGCTACGGAGCTTGCTTGTCAACAGATCCATCTGCAACTGAGAAAATGCAAACCTCTGATGAAGCTGCGATTCAGCTCAAAGTTCCAGAAGACAGTTATGTATTATTTACAGTGAGGAAAGTAAGTATTTGAACACCCTGCTATTTTGCAAGTTCTCCCACTTGGAAATCATGGAGGGGTCTGAAATTGTCATCGTAGGTGCATGTCCACTGTGAGAGACATAATCTAGAAAAAAAAAATCCAGAAATCTCAATATATGTTTTTTTAACTATTTATTTGTATGATACAGCTGCAAATAAGTATTTGAACACCTATCCATCAGCTAGAATTCTGACCCTCAAAGACCTGTTAGTCTGCCTTTAAAATGTCCACCTCCACTCCATTAATTATCCTAAATTAGATGCACCTGTTTGAGGTTGTTAGCTGCATAAAGACACCTGTCCACCCCATACAATCAGTAAGAATCCAACTACTAACATGGCCAAGACCAAAGAGCTGTCCAAAGACACTAGAGACAAAATTGTACACCTCCACAAGGCTGGAAAGGGCTACGGGGAAATTGCCAAGCAGCTTGGTGAAAAAAGGTCCACTGTTGGAGCAATCATTAGAAAATGGAAGAAGCTAAACATGACTGTCAATCTCCCTCGGACTGGGGCTCCATGCAAGATCTCACCTCGGGGGGTCTCAATGGTCCTAAGAAAAGTGAGAAATCGGCCCAGAACTACACGGGAGGAGCTGGTCAATGACCTGAAAAGAGCTGCGACCACCGTTTCCAAGGTTACTGTTGGTAATACACTAAGACGTCATGGTTTGAAATCATGCATGGCACGGAAGGTTCCCCTGCTTAAACCAGCACATGTCAAGGCCCGTCTTAAGTTTGCCAATGACCATTTGGATGATCCAGAGGAGTCATGGGAGAAAGTCATGTGGTCAGATGAGACCAAAATAGAACTTTTTGGTCATAATTCCACTAACCGTGTTTGGAGGAAGAAGAATGATGAGTACCATCCCAAGAACACCATCCCTACCGTGAAGCATGGGGGTGGTAGCATCATGCTTTGGGGGTGTTTTTCTGCACATGGGACAGGGCGACTGCACTGTATTAAGGAGAGGATGACCGGGGCCATGTATTGCGAGATTTTGGGGAACAACCTCCTTCCCTCAGTTAGAGCATTGAAGATGGGTCGAGGCTGGGTCTTCCAACATGACAATGACCTGAAGCACACAGCCAGGATAACCAAGGAGTGGCTCTGTAAGAAGCATATCAAGGTTCTGGCGTGGCCTAGCCAGTCTCCAGACCTAAACCCAATAGAGAATCTTTGGAGGGAGCTCAAACTCCGTGTTTCTCAGCGACAGCCCAGAAACCTGACTGATCTAGAGAAGATCTGTGTGGAGGAGTGGGCCAAAATCCCTCCTGCAGTGTGTGCAAACCTGGTGAAAAACTACAGGAAACGTTTGACCTCTGTACTTGCAAACAAAGGATCCTGGGAACAAAGATTGTAGGTAGGTAGGTCAGAAGGTAGGAGACCTAAAATAGCCTTGGATATGAAGGTATGCCAGTGTTGAAGTCTTCGTGTTGACAGAGAAAGCCATCCAACACGTTCATACAGTTCACAATGGTGAGGGAGGGCTTCATCCCTCCGGTTGTCCTTGGGTCAAATTTGACCCATTTCCAAAATCACAAATATCACAAATTTGGGTTTATTTCAACCAAATTGTCAAAAACAATGACTATGTCTGTAGTCATGTAAAATAATACTTGCCACGCAGTGATGACAGGGCTTCAAAAGCATTCATTTATGCTTTATTTACACAGCCAACATATAACATAACACTGTATGCTTTGTTTGAAAAGGTAAACAGCCAAAAAGGTTGGAACCACTGCCTCAAATCCTCAAATTCACCTTCATCCTAACCTTTTACCAGCCGAGAGCAGCGAGACGTGTTCATAGACTGTGTGGATGTGTTGATGTGACGTATAGTCTCACCTGCAGGAGTGTAGATGAGCTTGTATCCCTGGACCGGAGCAGCCACCGGATCCCAGGCCACTCTGAATCTGGTGTACCACTCATCTGAGACACGGAGGTTCCTGGGACTCAACAGGCCGACTGTGACAGAGAGGATAAGATAAGATAAGATAAGATAAGATAAGCCTTTATTGTCTCCTATGGAAGAAATTTGTCTTGGGCATTTGAGAGAAACGAAATGGCGACACATCACACATAAACACGCAATAAACATACAGTTAACCTACATAGAAACATAATCATACATTATCTCATCCACTGCTTCAATGAACATATAATAAACCTCACACAATACCCCTCCCTCGCCCCCCCCCCACACACCTTTCCTCACAATCACAGAACAGAAGAGAACCCACAACACATCCTCCCCCTATATAGCACTTCATTTTGATATTGATTGCACATTTCCCATTAACTCATGCTGTGGTCAATAACGTCTGTATTGCACAATGCCCAATTGCATAATACCATATCAAAAATAACATAGCATATATATATAAAAGTATTGCACCAATACCCTATTTTTTTTTATATATATATATATATATATATATATATATATATATATATATATATATATATATATATATATATTATATACCCTAGTTATATTATATAAAAAGTAATTGTCTGAAGCTTGTCAATATCACCGAAATATCAAAGATTAAGTCTGTGGCAGCCTATGCATTTTGAAAACAAACATAAAAACTGAACACTAAAGCCCTTCCCGGATGAACATTCCTACCTCCTAAGTATTGAATCGCTGCTAATTCATGTCCCTCTGTTAATAGAATTCATTATATTTGATACACGTGTTTAAATTTTGGGTCTTTGCTCAGGCTTTAAGCAAGCCGGCTGGCCGGCCGCTGAGTTCTGACTTGGACCGACACCTGAAAGTGCCTGGCACGCTTTCTTCGAGTCTGTATTGTTTGTGTAACTAATGCTACTGCTCCCCCAGTTTGGCTCGTGTGAGATCCCAGTGGTCGGAACCCCTCACACTAACACGTGTTGGCACTGT
This sequence comes from Perca flavescens, assembly GCF_004354835.1. Lineage (NCBI taxonomy): Eukaryota > Metazoa > Chordata > Actinopteri > Perciformes > Percidae > Perca > Perca flavescens. The sequence goes on from NC_041348.1 coordinate 29,919,345, forward strand.
TGACTAATGTATGTCTACGGTATTTATTTTCACTGCGCTGACTCCTCTCTGCAGCACCGCTGGCCTGTAGGGCTGCGAGCTGTCGGTGAGTTTAACTTAACGGTTGCATCAGCAGCAAGGCGGATCAGAGAGAGCGAGCCGTGACACAACGTTCGCAGGTTCAACCCCGGCAGCAAGATACAGACTGAAAGGACTGACTTCTAAATACTTTCAGTTTTTAGAGAAACATGTTGAAAAGCAGACTGAAGTTTCTCTGAGACACTTTTAGGATGAAATTCTTTTCTCGAATGTTTGAAAGTTGTGCTCTGACATGTTTGTTCCGCACCAGAGCATGCGAGCGAAGTGAAGAGGTGAGAATTTCCGCTCACAGCCGCTCCCTGCTGCTTCGCTCAATATCACTCCGTGCTCAACATGGATTTCACCCACGCTCCACTCAAATTGATTACCTCTCTCTTCACAAAAGAAAAAAAAGCCGTGTTGTATTTCTCAGATGAACGGCGCCCGCCCTTTCACGCCCAGAGATCTGCCAGCAAAAAGGTACACCGGATGACGGGCACTGGCGGCATGGAGAGGGAGGGCGGGCGGCGTCCATCTGCATGTTCTGTGCTGCGGTGACGCAGAGACGGGCTTGGGCATGCTTCGAACTAGTGGTGGGAGTGGTACCGGAATGGGAGGATAAGGCGATGCTCCAAGATTTAAAAACTTTGCGTTCTATCCGAAATCCTCCCACTTGCTCACATGCTCTGTTCATTGCTAAAGCTAAAAACTCTACTTCTGTGTTGCACAATCACTTCCTCATAGCTCCAAAGCTCCACTGGAAGTTGTCTGTTTGTGATCTATTGGTAGTGCTACAGATTGATGGTGGAGAAGTGGATTCTGTCTTTTGGAGTAGATCAAGATGTTTCTTCTCTGTATACAGTTAAGGTCCAACTAGGTGATTTTTTTCTGTTTGACTGGAAGCTAGTTAAACCTTGTATGCTCGCCAACATTAGTACACAGTATGGAGCTTTCGTTGTGTTGCTGTAAGGCTGAAATCTGTAACTTTCAACACATTATCACCTTCTCCAGGAGCTTGTTAAAGACCAAAGACTGCAGACGTGTTGAAAAACCTGCTGTTTAAATCAGCCACTGCAAAACTAGTGAAGGCTTGTCTGCAAGAGTCGTTCTTCTCTTGCAAACAGAACAAAAACTTCTATTTTTAATCTCTAACAAGATGTCTACACAGTCTATTTTCTTCTCTTTTAAGCACTTAACCCCAGTGATTGTGTGTTGGGTCTCAGGCTACATCTACACTACCAGGTTTTCATGTTTAAGCGGCGTTTTGAGACAAGAACCATCTCTGTCCCGAAGGTAGCAGAACTAATCTCCGTCCATATTAACTCGTCTGACAACGCATCACATGACCATTTGCGTACATTGGGGGCAGAGCTTCTTCTGAAAATCCTGAGTCTGTGTTACTAAGATGCGGCCGCCTCACCTGTACGTCCGTTTCCATTGAGGGACCCCCCGGGACCCTCGGCATAGATGGCCTCCACAGTGATGTTGTACGGGGTGTCGGGGAACAGATTCTGCAGCATGGCGTTGTTTCTGTTCCCCGGAACCACAGTCTGAAGATCCAAACATCAAAGAGTCAGAGGTTTCAAACGCAGAAGAAAACAGGAAAGCAATAACGAGTGTTTTTACATCCAGGGAACCCTGAGTGACAGGGAGGTTGTTTCTAGAAAGATGTTGGGATGGTGTGTTTTTGGTGTGCCATGTTTTCAGGTAATTGGTAGGCTGAGCTGTTCATTTAGACTGATTGGGAGCACCCGGGCTAAGTGCAAATAGGGTACGTCCCACAGCACTTAAGTTGCCTTAGACCTCATGGAGAGGCTCTCGTGTTGGGTTTGTTTTCTTATTAACTTTCCACTGACATCACATCTCTTTTGCAATTTGTTTTTGTTAATTAGATTTTCTACATAGACCAGTTCATTTAAGCACTTTTTTTGGTGCCTCTTGGTCAAATGGCAAATTGAGGGCTTTTAGATTTTAACCAGCAAAAAACAAGTAGCTGAGTTTTTTTTATGCAATTTTAAGGCCCGAAATGTCATAAATAACCTCAGTACAAGAGATTGACTCACACATCTGTTCTTAAGACTTTGTAGTGTACAAGAACTCTGTACTTCTTATCTGGGTCCCCTCGTAATTTGCACACTGGTTAAACAAAGCTATGAGTTCATAACCCATTCAGTAAGATATGCATGCAAATCTGCCTGTATTGCATAAATGCCTCTAAACATCCCTTTATAGTTATGTATAGTAATTATAAAGGGAAGGCATTCGACTGTAATGTGTTATCTATTTTTTTAGTTTTTATTTGTTGTTTAAACAACCTGATGTTTTTATGACAGTTTTGTTTGTTTTGTGAAACACTTTGTAACTTGGAGTTAGAAAAGTGCTCTATAAATAAAGATAATTATTATTACTTTACCTTCTGGGCCTTAAAAACTGTTTTCCATTCCTTTAGCAGATTAATCTCTAATAAACAGGAAGGAATCGTTTTCCGTCCTGAAGCAGAAAATTGCAGTTGAGTTGGCTTTTGGAAGCTGTGTACAAACACAAATCTTCTCTTTTAGCCACAGATGCTAAATTATAATAATTGCGTGCATTTATAAATGGTTAGAAGTTCCCCCGACAGTCCTCTGTCTGGAGGAATCCTCTCATCTCCGTCCCTCCGCTGCAGTTAGCTGACTCATACGGAACAGGTGTTTCACCAACGAGTGGAGGGGGAGCACATCTGGGCCGTCTCCGCCCTCCCCCGCCAGTCCAACTCGTTAGTTAGGACTATTAATAACGTTATTACGGCCCAAATTGCAGTCGAGTTTGTTTAACAGAGCCTGTAATTAGTCTCACTAATCGGTGATTTATAACCTGAGCGGGCCAAGGGAATCCTGAGATGTGACTTCATCGCATAGTTTGCATGAAACATCACGGCGAAAGGTGAACGGTAAGAGTGTATCAAGAGTTTATCCAAAGTAAAAAAAAAAACGTCATAACCTGAAATTAATCTCTCATCACTGCTGGAACGTAGAGGCCCGAGTTAATGGAATAAGCTTGAGATTTTGTATTTTCTTTGTCTTAACAAACAGTCTGTCCATATCTGCTTCTTAAGTTTTTTCACATTGAGCTATAAATGTTTGGGTCTTTACTGTCTTTAATGTGTGCGTTGGATTTGTTGCTTTTCTGGACAGTCAACTGCAGGCTGGGCATAACTAAAATCTGCTAAAGGCAGCTTGTAGGAAAGCATACATGGTCGTGTCTTTTCTCCAAAACCATCAAGAGACAAAAATATATTACTTCACTAATAAATGCACCGGAAAGAGATGTTAAACTAGTTTAAAGTTGAAAAAAACTAAGTAAGAAATTGCTCACAGATTGTGACATACTGGAAATGTAGTGAGCTTCTGTTTACAGAACAGAGATTAAACAGGGAGTTCAGATTTGTTTTGAAGTGGGGTTGTATAAGTTACTTATCCATAGCTGCTCTACCGCTGCCTCCAAAGGTGAATTAGTTTGTGTTACCGTGTGACTTTGGTGTTTTAAAGCTTTGGTTAGATCGGAATCACCTAAGTCAATACTTACGAACTCGGTGATGGGGTCGCCGGTCATGGGAGCGTAGCCGATCCTGTACTGCCTCACGGGACCCTCTGCGTGGTCCCAGCCAATGGTGAGGGTGCTGGTGGTGGCATCAAACACACGCATGTTCCTGGGACCGGCACGAGGCACTGCAGGACCAACACATTGAGTTACCTCGTGCAACGACATACTTACTGTATACAGAGATGACAGCAAAACCATATCATAACATCAGTTGGCAAGATACAACTGGATAAATGAGACTTGGATTAAACTGCATGAGTCGTGTTAAGAGTTTGTAAACGGAAGATTTGATGTCGTTTTGCTTTTGTTAAATGTGCTCATCTATTACTTCAATTCATCAAGACTTTTCTCCATTTTTGGATTCTTCGTTGGCAGTGGAGGCATGTGACAAAAACAAAGTTTTCGTCTGTCTTGTTCGGACAGACCTGCCCCCACTGCTTAAAAAAAAATCCTAAAAGAAACACTGGAGTAATTCATATGCAATTTCAATACACATTGTATACAATATGCATGTTGGGGGTTAATTAGGCTTCTTTGGTCCTGTTTGGTCTTTGTAGTAGCTGTTTGTTTTATGACAAGCACCAAACGTAAATCATAATTTTGACATAACACGGAATCATAAGCCGCCTCTTATGATAAGATTTGTTTAGAAAAACTCTTACGCATCCACGCATATGAGTCAATGTGGACGTTCACGACGGCCAGCATGAGTCAGTCACTTGATTGTACACAGTGTCAGCGAGTGAGATTGTACTTACGTGTTCTGCCGTTGTCTTTGACTGCTGATCCCTCTCCGTCGGCGTACATAGCCGTGACACTGACCGAATAAGGAGTATCTGGGATCAGGTTGTCCAGGAAGGCATTGTTGATATTTCCTGAAACCAGGACCTTTGTGGAGAAGAAACCCAAGGGTCAAAAGAATGCACAGACGTCATCATCGTGACAGCCTCAGAGGGAAGGCTTTGCCTATTCCAATCAGCCTCTTCATGCATTACATGAAGATCTGGCAGTGGTAATGTACATAATGACCTCACCGCTCATCCCATTCTGCTGCCAGAGTTTTCCTGAAACACTAACAAAAGGCCTGGGAGGTTAGATGCCAAACAAATCATTCATTCAGTAAGTGGACTGACGGATAAACAGTTTCTGCTAGGAAGCGGCTGGAGAGCGCGGGGTCTGTCAGCGACTTAGAGCAGGTTCAGACACGTAGCTCGACGTGTTTTCTAACAACAGGGATAACTGCAGAATGCCTCTTGTCACTGGGATTATCACGGCATTCGTCCTTGTTTGTGGGCCATGAAAATCGGAGCGGTTACATCATGGGAAATATATCTGCTGGTTGAACTTGAGTCCACCCTCATCCAGAGCTTTTGTTTTGGTTAAAGCAAATATGTCAGAGGGGTTTTTGACCCAAAGCTTCTGGCACACCCGACCATGAAATGGGTTTCTCAGTGATGATGGTGTTGAAATGAGATCCCACAACTGGAAGCATATACTGTATATGCCTGCTGGCCTGGGCTCAAATCCCTCCAGTTAACTCCACAGTAATGCGAATGGATTGGCCGTTGTCCTTTTTAAACATGATGAATGACGTTAAGACTGGAGGTGCAATCATATAGTCATTTCCTGAAGGCAGAGCTGCTCTCGAGGGTTGAGATGTAGCTCACTGATTGAGGTAAATCTCAGTGAATGAATGGAGCTAAACAATCTCAGTTCTTCTGGGTAATTAATGGGTTTTTAAGAGGCGTTGTGTTGACTGTGTCAAAGAGTCGACTTGAATGATCCACTGAGATGGTATTCATGTCTTTGTAAGTACAAACATTTTGAAAACAATAAGTTCAGCCTATCAAAAAGATAAGTATTTTCACTGATGACTTTCTGTCTTCTAAGCTTTCCTTATTCATGATAGTTAACTATAGATTACATACAGTTTTTTTTTAAACAGAACAAGTTAGTTCTCTATTAATATTGTCAGTCACATAGCAAGTGTAGTGTACTTACAAGTTATGTAAACCCCTCGAGCGTCGTGCATATTGTGAACTTGACTTCCCGGAAAATACAATCTCATTTGAAGTCAGCATAATATTAAAATATGATGACAGTATTATGAAGCCTATATTGCTTTGCTGGTATCTTAAACATGTTATCTAATCCTGATAAGGTTAGCTAATTAGCCTAGATGACATGTTATTAAAAATCCCACCATGCATAGCAGCCCGATTAGTTGAGGTCAGGCATGACCTCCAGTGGTTAAGGTCAGAATAGCCCATTGGTCAGGGGATAGGACCTGAACAAATGTGGTTCTGGCACCTTGCACGAGCATTAACACCTGCCCAATCCTAGCGCTTGAATGCTACACAGGGCGGGTCTTGCGAAGAGAGCAAATGGGATTCATAAAAGTTTGTCTCTTTTCTGTTTCAACTTCACAATGCCGCCGTACACAAATCCAGCTCCAAAAAGAAATGGTTTTCCCAGTTTGGTGTGGGAGAACTTCAACTCAACCACATCCAAAACCTTTGGGAAGAACTGGAATACCAACTGTGAGCCAGACATGATCACCGACATCAGTGTTGGACCTCACTAATGCTTATTGTGTCTGAATGGGAGCAAACCACTGCAGACAGATTCCAAAATCTGGTGGAAAGAGTGAAACCGGTAGACTGGTTATAGCTGCGCATTAATACACATGGTTTTGGAATCACATGGTCAACCATCACATGTTGGTGTAATCTTACAGTTTCCACATAGTTTTATCCATAAAGTGCTGAACTTTCTACTCTGACATCTCTTTTTTTGGCTGAGCCCACTTAAGTTCAACTCAACCAATGATACCAACCTAGAATTGTCTCTTTCAAAGGAGCAGTCTCTTAGAAGTAAAGTAATTCCACTGTTGATTAATATGCTCACAGCAGCTTCTACATCTGTGATGTAAAATGAGGCCAGTTTGAGCTCTATTATACTGAACTTTGTATTCCTGAGCTCATCTTTGAGTCTTCTCTGTGTCTCTGTGTCTTTGCCAAACCAACTTCCTCTCAGACAAAAACAAAATCCAAGTTAATGTAAATATAATACAACAAAAGTGAAAATACATAGAGGAAGTGGTGTTTACAAGGGATAATAAACTACTCAAAGTGGTGAGTACGGGGGAGTATAAAATGTACAGTAATATTGGCTTCACAGCATCTTCTAAGCAGATCCTAATCTTCAAAACGGCCAAATTACATCACAGCCTTATGGCCCCAAAAATGTCCACCATAGGAGCTTGCACTGATGTCAGTCACAGATGTGTACGCTGTGCAATATTTCCAAACTTCAGTCATTGAGTTCAGACTCTTTCTGGGGAAATAAAGCCCCCTTTTGTCTTCACGCGATCCAGATATTTGCACTGGTGCATGAAATCAATGCTGATGGAGAAATACAAAAAGCTGACAAGTCATGATTTCCATTTTTAAAGGCATCACTCTAATAACTGCTGCTCAAACATCTGTGCAACAGAAACGCGAACACTTAGTGAAACTTAATAAAAGGAACGGCCAAAACTGACAATTTTTTGTTTCCATGAAATATGCCGACCCGGTGAAAGGTTTGACCTTACGTTGATTTCACTGGTTTAATCAGATGGGTAGAAGAGATGGATAGCTGTACAGTTTGAAAAGAAAATCCAGAGGTGGGATAAAGTCCTACAAGTTTCAAGTATAGTCTTAAGTCAGGTCCAACTAGTCCTGAGTCAAGAACAATGTCAAAGCCAAAATGTCCCAAGTCAAGAACAAAGTCAAGGACAAAATGTTCAAGAACCAAGTCAAGACCAAAACATCCCAACTCAAGACATACAATTCATACAAGTCCCAAGTCAGGTCCAACAAGTCCCAATTCAAGTACCAAGTCAAGGACAAAGTCAAGACCAAAATGTCCCAAGTCAAGAACAAAGTCAAGACCAAAATGTCCCAAGTCAAGAACAAAGTCAAGACCAAAACATCCAAGAACCTAGTCAAGACTAAAACATCCCAAATCAAGACATAAAAGTCATACAAGTCGCAAGTCAGCTCCAACAAGTCCCAATTCAAGTACCAAGTCAAGAACAAAGTCAAGACAAAAAAAGTCCAAGAACCTAGTCAAGACTAAAACATCCCAAGTCAAGACCTACAAGTTTTAAGTAGAGCCCCAAATCAGGGCCCACAAGTCCCTGATCAAAAGCTATGTCAAGGCTAACAAGTCAAAGTCAGTGAAAATCTAAATCAAGTCCAGGTCCAGGTCGTAAACTTTGTGTCATGTACCTTTCACCAAATCAAGTATAAAGTTATGACATCTGAATGCGATAATCTGAAGTTATATCAGTTGTCTGTATGCTGGTCTGCAGAGACAAACGCACCTTCACCTTCTGTACCGGCACGTGATTGAAGTGATTGGTTGCCATCAGATTGATTTGAAGTGATTGGTTGCCATCAGATTGATTTGAAGTGATTGGTTGCCATCAGATTGATTTGAAGTGATTGACTGCTATCAGATTGATTTGCTGCACACTTTAATTTGGGGAAGACATTAAGTCAAAAGGCTAAAGTCCAGGTGAAGTCATGAGTTATAAGTCTTTTTTGATTTAGTCAAATCTAAAGTGACTGGACCCATAATTCAATTCTGACTTGAGTCCAAACCTCTGCAAAATCAATCTCATGTGGCAGATTTTCTCCATTTATATCACTGGAAATTGAATATATTTGGGTTTTGGATTGTTGTTTGGACAAAACAAGCCATCTGAAGATGTCACCTTGGGCTCTGGGACATTCATAACTTTTCTTTGGCATTTTAAAGACTAAATAAACAATTGAATAGTAGATTTTTTTTCTTTAAAGAATCGACAGATTAGCTGATAATGAAAATAATCATTAGTCGCAGCCCTATCTGTCATGATATCTTCTTTATCTTAAAACAAGCAAGACAAGAACTGCTTGTGGGATGAGATAATTCCCCCTTTTTTCCAACATCATTCCACTTATCTCAAGAATTTCCTGGAGACACGTCACATCAAACAAGAGTTGACCTGCAGCTTTTGCAGGTTGATTTGCAATGAAAAAGAGATTATCTGATCTCACTAGCAGATATTTTAAAGTAAAATAACATGCCAAAGTTTGTTGGTCTTTACAATGTGTAGCTGTAATCCTTTGAGAGCAGCGATCTCAGGGGAAACCACATCTTTCTGCCCTTGAGGCAAGTTCTGCCGCTAATGACAGTTTGTGTTTTAACAGCCTGCAGAGTTACTCACCGACTCAGAGGGTCTGGCTCCACTCAGGGGAGAATACGCCACCCTGTACTGCTGAACCTGGCCTGAAGCGGGCTCCCAGCGCACGTTCAGGCTGTTGGGGCTGGGGTTGTACACCTGGATGTTCCTGGGTGGCGTGCGTGGGACTGTGGGGTCACAAAGGTTAATAGAAAGTGAATTGAGAAAGAGGGTGGGGGAGTGTTGACTTTCTTTACTTAGCAACCAAACATCAAAATGAAGGGTTTGTTCCAAGTGCGTCCCATTTATGGACCCAGAAAATGACGACTAATGCTGATAGATTTACAAACACAAGTGATTACATTCCTGAAAATACCCCTGTTGGTAAGTAGTGCTAAACAAAAACGGAGCGAAATGTCACGCCAATGATTAGTTTTCCAGTTGCAATTTTAAAAAGCTAGAGGACCAATTTGAAACCAAATCATTCAAACTCTTTACAAAAGGTCAGAACCCCTGTGAACTTTTCAGTTTATTAAAAAAATAAATCTGTTACTGTCTGTTGTGCACGGTTAAAGTTTAGGATTAAAACAAGCTGACTTTTTGTTGGAATAACTTACAAAACTTCTGGCTTTTATCAAGAAAAAAAAAACATTTAATGGAAGAATAAAGTGTATTTGCAGTGGGAGACAATGCATCACAGTCAAACTTGGGGTTGAACTCAAATGCTGAGTGCAGCAGAAGTCCCCTGCAGGAGAGTCATTTTTATAGTGTCTGAAGGTGTAGAGAGAAGTAGCACAGTTTGGGGTTTATGCAAAAGCCCTTAAGTTCCCTTTTAAACCAAACCAGATGTGCATATCCCCCTGGTATTTGGAGCCTTACCCAATAAAATAAAACTAGATGCACTTGGTAGATTTAAAATTCCTAATGTATAACCACAGTGAAGAAAATCTGCATTTAATACCTTTGAAATACAGAGTACACAGTCTGTCAGACTGTTTTACTTCTATCATCCAAGGACAAAATTAACTTCTATCCTTCAGAGAGATTAGGTAATCTTGTTCTAATTTAGCGTTATTAATCGTTTTATATGAGTAAGCACAATTTCTCTCCACATTTTCGTTTTTTGTCTAGACAAATTGTGACAGATTCATCCTGGGACGGAGACCATGAAAACTGGACGGAGTTACTGGTAATAAAAGATCATTACTGTCACACACAAGTTCATATTCATTGACAGACGGACTCACAAAGAGACCCGGTATGTCACGGCTGTGATGGAGAGGTCGCCTAGCCTGCCAGCAGACATACGTTACTGGTTTATCTCTCGCTGAGGCCCAAACATGTGACTCTTAACAAGTTCTACTCATTATTCCTCATTGTCATTCTGTATAAATTAAGGTTTCATCGAAACAATAACAACCTTTTCAAATAAATAAATGACAAATGTGCATTTAGCATGAGCAGCGATAGTTTCTCAAACCCGGAAAACACACTGCTTTCAAAATACGCAAGGGTTTTACTGTGGTGTGTTGGTGGCAGACAAAGAGAAATTGTGTGCTTTATTCACCAAAACGTTTGAATTGTATACAAGGAAGCCAGAAACATCCTCAGACACCGTCCTGTAAAGGCAAGATGGCCGAAAAACTTTTGGTGGATAAAGCGTGGTGTACTGGAGAAGAGTTGTTGCGTACTCTTAAAGTGATACCAACGTCAATAGAGTACTTCATTTGATACCTTTTCATTTTTTCATACGCGTTATGTGAATGCAAGCATTCAGTTGTGTAAAATTCCACCACCACATCTCCCCATGCACATTTTTATTTTTTTTTACTGTATGGGTTGCAGGTGCTGCGGTAGTGGGCCAATCACATGTTACGTTAAATCAAAGAACGCTTGCGGTGACTGGCTGCGAGCAAAACCATACAAATAGTAATTTTCTTCTCGATCTGAGTACAAAAACAATTAAATGCACGTATCGTTTGACTGGAGTTTCGATACAACTTGGTACAGGGTTATTTCGGTTGTAGTCTATATCCTCGACGTTCCACTTCCGGGATTGCTGCGTTGCCGACGGAAAACCTGCTGGATTTCACTCATTTCATCCGTTGCCTTGGGCTTCCTTTGTGTTGGCATTTTAAACTCCAGTGGATTTGTGAGGACTATGGTTAACTGCTCCTCAGATCTCTGCAGGGTAAATCCAGACAGCTAGCTAGTCTATCTGTCCAATCTGAGTTTTCTGTTGCACGACTAAAACAACTTTTGAACGTACACACGTTCCACCAAAACAAGTTCATTCCCGAGACTATTTTGCAGAGGCACTGCGGCTTTTCCGGGTGCTTAGCGCCACCCAAGACGATTGTGATTGGTTTAAAGAAATGGCAATAAACCAGAGCACATTTTCCTGCCATCCCAGAATGCTATGTGGAGTAGCCAGACCTTCCTCCAGCACGCTTTGGAGAAGGGTCTGGCAAAGCGAGACTATTTCGGTTGATACCTTAACATGTATTGAGTACCGATACCGGGCCCAGTGGTGGTTTTCATTTTGATGAAATATTTTACTTAACTTTAACCTGAGCCCAAACGCATCGCCAAGCCCAACCAGTTATCTCTACAACGGCTAATGATAACCTAACTCAAGCCCTAACCCAACCACAGAGGGCAACGGTAACTATTTCCTAAAGGGAAATAGAATAAATCCATGAGTTTGAAGGTTTAACAGAACCAAAAAAACTGCACAATTATCATGTTTCTTAACATGGCTAACCCATTGGCTACCACAGTGGGAGGCCAGATGAGGCCACTGTGATCTCATTGAAAGGAATAAGGGGGCTGAGTTTTTTTTACATCTCTGAGAATTAAAGTGAAGGAACACAGCACCACTGAGCCCTGAAACATTTTGTAATAAAGCCCCAAAAATTCTCATTGAACATAAACTGTCCACAAATTTCCTCAAAACTGACTTACAAACAAAGACATTACATCTGGATGATTCGTTGTTGAAGCCTCCAAATTATCCTGAGATAATAATGAAAATATTCAGGCTTCTGTTTTTTCCCGCTGGAGCGATCTGTGGAATCACAGTCTTGCCTAACTCGCAGCTTCCCAATTACTTAACCCCAGGATGCATTTCTGCTGACTGAGCATGGCACGCCGCCCTGGGCAGAAACTAAACCAACACACACAATGGGACATCAAACCACCCAGACGACTCAACACTCCAAAACACAGAATATTTCTCCATCCAGACTCTTCAGTTGCCAACTTTAGTTTAAAAAGTTCCACATTATCTCTGCTTTATTATCTGCCATCAATCACTTTGAAAGTCTTGAGCTTCTGTTTTTGTTCCATTGCGTCATCCTGAGGTTTTAAGGCTTTTGGTTATTTAGGTGTTTTGGCTCATTCTGCAGATTACAGTACTTTTTCCACTGAGGGTCACCTGGAAGATACGGTTTTGACTATAAAGATTTTTGTGCTGTCAAACCTTGCAAAAAGATAAAAAAAGAACTTTCTGAAAATAATGCATGGCTTCAGTCCAGGATAATCAGATTCAGGTTCACTTAAGGGAAGCACAGAGACATAAAGTTTAAACATTTATTTCCATAAAGGAATGACTGCTATGTTTCTCGTCAGTCCTGTACTGCTGACCACTGGCAGCTGCTCCATAAAACTGTGACCTTTGACCTGTACTTCACCGCAGGAGGAGATGGTTAAAAGGGAAGCTCAGCAGAAGTCCACTCTCATGACTGTCATTTTAAAAACCAATATGAGCGAACACTGGTGTCAAAAATACAAATTTTACAGATGCTAAACGTGGGTTTAAACATCCACTTCTTTAAAAACATTTAACTGTGTTTGACAGCGAGAAACGGTCCCAAATATACAACAAAAAAGTCAATCATATTATATTCAAGGACTGGAAGTTTACATATTTAAGTTACAAATGTTGTCTTTGAAGAAAACAGTGAGTGTGTACCGGTCCATCCATTACAGGGGGAGACTGTTGCATTAAGAAAGTGTTGCATTATGGGTTGTTTTTAGCCTTCATGTTGCTGTCACAGAAAGGTTCGTAAAAGGGAATTTAAAAGTTGCTGTTTATAGTGCATCTTTTAGAGTGAAACAGAGTCTAAAATGTGTGTCCTGATTAGTGAAAATGTCTTGAACACTGGTGTCAAAAATATAGATGTTTAGGTTTGCTAAAGCTGGTTTTGTAGCTCAGCTTCTCCCATTTTTAACTGCCTCAAATGAGTTTCTGGATATTACATTTGAAAAAGTTGGAATCATATTATATTCAGAAAAATAAAACATTTACAACAGCAAATGATTTCCCCCCTCTTTTTTCTTTAAGTAAATGACAAGAGTTTGTAATTTGTGACCTGATGAGTGAAAATGTCTTGACTGCAGAAATGGGCCGCGGATCAAACTTTTGTCAACTGCCAAGAAGCGGTGTCACAGAATATATCAAATAAACACTTTTTAAAGCCTGAGAAGAGGCTGTGATTGTGCAACTAATAGACAGGATGAGGAATTAGCTGCACTTCAAAACACATTTGGACAAGCCAAAAAAATGTGGGATTTATGTTCCGCTTTGATCAAAGTATTTCATGTTTCACTTTTACGAGAGAAAACTTTTCAAAGATGAGTAGTTAGAAAGAAAGTATTTCCCCACAGGACTAGTCTGATTAAATGTTTTATATTTTCAAAAAGTTGCATTATTGTTAAAAGCAGATGATGGAAAGGAGAGGGTCGTTTTATAATCAGGAGAAGAAGGTGTTAGCCTTAATGCTGCTACGATAGTGAGTTTCTTAATGTCCATCTAAATGTGCGCAGTAAGCCCAGTTTAACCCCCAGGAGTTTTATGATGCTTCTGTAATGTCTTCTGTGAGCGTCCAATGGGTGCACATCATGTCCTGATGCAGAAATCTGAGGCCCAAGAATATGTTTGGAGAGCGTCTTCCATTCCTAGTTACGCTTCTGTCATAACTGTCACCAAAATCTAAACTGGTGTCTTCATCTGCGGCGTGAAAGCAGTTCCATCTGTTGTCAGACGTCCACTGAGGTCTAATCAGACAGCGGAAGGAGAGTGGAGGACTTACGTGTCTTCCCGTTGTCAGACTGGCGCAGACCTTCTCCCTCTGGGTAAACTGGGACCACAGTCACAGTGTAGGCAGTGTTCGACAACAGGTTCCTCAGTATGGTGTTGGTGGTGCCGCCTGAAACCTGCTCCTGTTCACAAACACACAAACAGGATTATTACACAATGTTTCACATCCCAGAATGAGCTGTTGCATAATATATTTTGTCCTCTTCTACTTGTGTACTGTATACGTTTATCTATATGCCGTTACATGTCATGTTCTGTTTTTGTTACCTGCCTAGGGACTCTGCATGTAAATTAGCATTCTTGTTACTACGGCATGTTGACATCTTGTATTTCACTCTGATTGTTCATTAACGTGCTTTGGCTCAGCAGACAACTGCCATGATCATAGATTTATCGGGGGTGTAAATAAAGACTCTGTTTCTTATATTCTGATGACGTTTTCATTCATAACAAACAGACACAAGTAAAGAAAAGCTGTGCAAAGTGCATCAGTCATTCAATGACAAAGTCTGCAGACAGAGAAGAAGTGAAGCTGTGATCCCTGGGATTTGGATTCAAATTCAGCACGATCAGCACGCAGTAGGAATAATTCTCCTGCATGTCAGTCGTCAGAAGAAAACGTTTAATCATTAAAAAAAAGTTACAGACGCTCTTCTTTCCGTGCAAAAAGCCTGATGTCTCACCATGTCCTCGGCGCCTCCGGCTGCAGGAACATAGACGATGCGATACTGGCGGACGTTGCCCTCCGCCGGCTCCCAGCGCACCTTCAGGGAGCTGGTGGTGGGATCAGTGACCTGCAGATTCTTCACACCGCCCAGAGCCTCTGTCAACGCAACACAACGATTACATTACCTGTTTGAGTTACAGCCATAGAGAAGGTCAGGCCACGCAGCTAAGGGCGTTTTCACACCTACCTCATTCGGTCCGGACTTTCTGACTTTTCAGTTTGATCCAAACCAAAATTACAGGTGTGAATACGGTCCGAATCAAAAGACCAAATGTTGGTCTGATAAAAAAGAGGTGGTCTCGGTCCAGACCAAACTGAAAACATGGTCCGGTTTGTTTATAGTGTGAAAGCATTTTTTGGTTGGTTCGTACTTTCGGACCAAACACAAGAAACTCTGGCAGGCTCTCCTCGTGTTACAAGACCGGGGAAGCTCCTTTAAGGAACAGCTCGGTGCTTAGTGTGTACATGAGAGAGTGAGAGACATAACATCATGTTAACATCATAACATATGATTGTTGATTATTCTTTAAATGCTATAGTTTGTGCTGGGACCGTCTGTCTGTTTGTAGTATTTGTCTATGTTAGTCTAAGTATGTCTCAGTCTGGTATAAGTATCTGTATTTTGTTGTATTTTGTATTTGTACAGTTATAAGTATCTGGAGAGGCAGCTTACCTATGAGGTGACGGCAGGACGTAGTTTTGTCACGTAGAAATCTTTAGTATGCTTGCATAACTGCAGTGTGAAACCAAAACTTACCGGATCAATTGTCTACAATGTAACAAAAACATGAACCCTGGTCCGGACCTTGGTTCGGACTTTCAGGTGTGAAAACGCCCAAGAAAATATGTCTCTCTCTTTGACCTCGCTGGAGCAACAGATGGGTGAGCTTTACCGCCTGGCAGAGGTTTAACGAGTCTGTTGTCAAGTGTCAATCACAGGACAGTGACATCTGCTGACTTTCAAAACCATTTTCTTTGATTACCTCAACTTCCTGCTACTGTTATGATGCTAAAGCATCTTGTCGGTGCGTACAATCGCTTTCTATATAACGTAATAACAAACCTGAGACATTTCTATACTCAAGTTTTTTAGTGCTATATTCAGTAAAGTGTTAAAAAGTAACAGTTCAAGAGTTGTCACAGATTAATTGACAGAATCCTGGTTCAATCCTGGATCAGTGGATTATCTGCCGTCTGAGTGCTTCTAGGGGTTGCACAGACTTCACTCCTCCACAATGACGTTTTGAGCTTGAAGTCGACTAGTCATCGATCATGTGGTTTTGTCACAACATAGACCTGTAGCACCATCACTGGCAAAATGAGTTAAAAACCCCAGCTCATTTGGAACTTCATTTGAAAGCCACAAAACGTTTGGGACATAAGGAGATATTGGAGCTAAGGACGAGGAGAGCTGTCTGTAGCTGTTTGGATTTCTGCTACGCTAAAGGTGGGCTTTCTATACAGAAACCGGTCTAGCATTCCTTTACTTAGTAAGAAGAGAGTTGTAAAGGCAGTACTTTTATCAGTATTAGACTATGGTGATGTAATCTATAGGAATGCAGCTACATCTACATTGAAACAATTAGACTCTGTTTATCATTCCGCCCTTAGATTTATCACCGGTGATAGTTATAATACACACCACTGCGTTCTCTATAGTAATGTTGGCTGGTCCTTTCTTTCCTTGAGGCACAGTTACCACTGGCACTTGTTTGTTTTTAAAGCCATTAGTGGTAAACTTCCTCTCTA
The DNA here is from genome assembly GCF_004354835.1 of Perca flavescens. Lineage (NCBI taxonomy): Eukaryota > Metazoa > Chordata > Actinopteri > Perciformes > Percidae > Perca > Perca flavescens. The sequence goes on from NC_041348.1 coordinate 29,935,773, forward strand.
TATCTCCTCCCAATTACATTGGGATCTTGGTTTCTATCAAACCAGATCCCACAATTGGCTCACTCTTAGGGTTCCTTGTTCCACACATAACTAAGCATAAACCCAATGCATTGGTTTCCAACGAGGACGGATAATAGACTTTGAACTGAGTGTTTGTTTACGGCGAACTTTTGGTTGACTGATTGTCACGGAGACGCGCGACGCAGCGTTGCACATAATTACCGGGACTGGTTTGCGTAACGTTAGCGCTGGAAAACCCAGTAGTGTGAGTATAGCGTTTTGAAGCACTGTTATGGGTGTGTATGTTTCAGTTTCCTGTTTTATTTTGTAGTCTGTTGTTTTCCCTTCTCTTAACTTGTTTTACTTCCTGCCTTGTTTTCCCACCTTTGTGATTGTCTGCCCCGTCCTGATGTGTTTCACCTGTTCCTGAGCCCTCGTGTCACCTGTCCCTTGTTTTACCTCGTTACCTTGTGTATTTAGCCTCTGTATTGTCTTTGTCTGTTGTCAGGTCATTGTATTATATTGTGTTAGTGTGTGGAGTGTTTATTAGGCTAATGACTGAAATAAATGTCAATGACGTCATCATCAGAGTCAACTTTTAAAAATCTGAAGTCATGCAACCCCTAGTGTGCTCTAGGTTGGATTAAACACATTTTAGTGAAGGCATTGGGGAGCTGTTCTACTGTGGACAAACTCACTTGTCTTTCCGTTTTCCGATGCACGTTTCCCCTCCGTGTCAGGGTAAACAGGCACCAGCGTCACTTTGTACTCGGTGTCCGGCCGCAGGTCTCTCAGCACCGCATTGGTCGTCATTCCAGATACCTGAGTCTGGAAAATACAAAATGACAAAATAAAACATCCGTAGAGGAATCTCAACTGTGGATACACAACGGACTTTTGATCGCATCATACGATCTTTATCAGCAAGTGGAGTTTGCTCAGTTTTCACAGAAATGTGGACGTTTCATCTGCTGAGGAAGATCTTGGGATTCAATCGAAAGCTCAAGAACAGCTACTAAATGAACCTTGTAGCGAGATTGTTTAGTCAGCTAGTTTAATTCAATTTAGCTGACACATAAAAAACTTAAATAAAAATGGAAAAACTAGATTTTTTTCTTTAACAAAAAAAGCAGTTGACAAACAAAATGGAAATTAAGTTCCATTTTTTTAATCATCTCAATAGAAAATAGCGCTGCATGATATGAGGAAAATATCCGATAGGGATTATTTTGACTGATATTGCGATTGCGATATGATTCACGATATTGGAGGGAATGATCCTTTTTGTATCATTATTATCATTTTCATTGAAAACTATTAAGCTTAAAAGAAATTAAAATTGTTATAGTGTGATTTTTGCGAGGATCTGTACCAAACAAAGATGTTTTCTTTAGTCTGTAGGACAGGATTGGTAGTCTGTAGGACACAACACTTCATTCAGAATGGTTTGACGCATATTTTGCCTTTAACAAATATTGCGCCCGCCTGCGATTCGGATATTGCACTAGTCCATATTGCAATATCGATATAACTGCGCTTAATTGTGCAGCCCTGATAGAAAACCAACCATGCAGGCACCTGGGTAGCTCACCTGGTAGAGCGCGCGCCCATATATAGTGGTTCACTTCTCCACGCAGCGGCTGCTGGTTCGAACCCGACTATGCAACCCTTTGCTGCATGTCATTCCCCCTCTCTCTCTCCCCTTTTTCATGTCTTCAGCTGTCCTATAAATATAAATGCCTAAAATGCCTGAAAAAATCATCTTTAAAAAAGAAAACCTACCATGCTCTCGGCTCCGCCGCTGACGGGGACGTAGATGATTTGGTACTGCCTGACGTCGCCCTCGGCAGGCTCCCAGCGAACCCGGAGAGAGTTGGTGGTGGGGTCGGTCACCTGCAGGTTCTTCACTCCACCCAGAGGTTCTGAAAAACCAGACGAGACACATCACAGGCTGAAACAACTGCTGCACATAATCCTCGCTGTGTGTATTATCCTGCAGGGTGCACCGGACGGGTGGGGCTCGCCTCATCAGTACGGTCCAGATGTCTCAATACTGGGTAGGTTTTCTATCACAGAGGAGTGTCTTTTCCTGTCCTCACACTGTCTAAACGTTCTGGTATTCTATGAGGCAATTTAAAACATCCCTATTAGACAGTATTTCAATTTAAAAGAATTTCTCCAAAGGGAAAAAAAAAGGTTAACGGCTACGAACAATCCTGAGCGTTTGTTTTATCCTGCAAGGTGCCCCAGATGGGTGGGTTTACCACATCAGGAGTGTCCAGATGTATCAGAGTCAAGAGACTTTCTGGCACTCATTATGTTGTTTTGTGAGCCACAAATGTCCAAATAAACAAGGTCTGTATTCCCATTCTCCATCTTAAAGGACCATACCGGTGCTTCTCTTGCATGTTTTAGCCCACTAAATACAGAATTGACTTTACATTACTGGCAGGTTTTCAGATTTTCAGTCTCTCAGGCAGCCTGTGGTTCCATTTCACTACTCTGGCATAAAAAAAGTACATTTTCTCAAAGGTATTTTACTGTAGTGTGGTAATGATGTTTCCTGCAGAGATGGTTTTCAAAACTGTCCTTAAGGTAGTTGAATCAAGAATGCTGTAATAACCATGAGTCAGCTGCTAAAAAGATTTATATATTCCAGCTATGCTGTTAGGAATACATCAATTAAGATTTCTATAAAAGGTTAAAAACATGATCACAATCTCCTGGTTAAAGACTAAACCTCCAAATACGGAGCTACGGAGCAAAGGAGTCACAGTGGTTTAGTTCAGGGCATTCTGGTTGTCTACAGGTTCCTCCGAACCCCACAACCCAAGAGGCATATTATTATTTTTTTTCTTTTTAAATCACCAAAATTACATCATTTATCGGAGCCCAGAAACTGTAAAAACTGAAATTATTGTCGGACTTCCAAATTTCCGTGAACGTGTGACGAACGCTTCTGTCAGGAAAAGTAACCAAATCTAAGCTTAAAATCGTGATATTTCATCAAAACGACTTTATGCTACATGTCTCAAAAATAAACCGTCAGCGCCATGAGTGACTTGGCTGATACCAACAGTCGTACTGAACTGCAGCTACAACTACACCGAGCAGAGAGGACAAGCGAGGTTGGATGTAGAGTGATTGAGGGTTAATTGTAAGCATCATCTTGTGGAGCTGTCCAACCTCGCCTGATATGAAGAGCGTCTCTGAGAAGCAAGCAGTGGAGCTACATCATACAGCAAATGCCACATATTTAAGGAGTGAGATGAATGGGAACAGTTTTTTTTTTTTTTTTAGGAGAGACAGGAACATGTTGTCCTTTGTGATCCTTCAATGACAATAAAGGCATTCATTCATTCATTCATTCATTTATTCATTCAAACAGTCATCCAGAGGCTGTGATTCATTTGCCACCGGTTATGTGGCGGCAAGAAGCTTAACACATCGCTAACAAATGTCTGGTTCCAGCATTGGCCGGGGAATCTTCGTTGTATGTCATGCCCTATCTTTCTGTCCACATTTGTATTGTCAGCTTTCTTCTGAACTGTCAATGCAGTTGTTATGCAGAGATGGGCCATACCCCAACTATGTACCTAAGATTAATAGCACAAGTTGTTTTGTTTCTGATTAATTTTCTATTTTTTTCTGTTCTCTGTGGATCTCATCTCCTCTGTGAGTCACAATAAAAACCAAATAAATTATGCAAACATCAATTGCATGAAAAGAATAATGGGAGTTTCATAGTTGTGTAGTCTTGCAAGAAAACATCAGCTCTTTGGATGTCGCATAGTCCTCAAATGCACCAACTGGGAGAGATTTCCCGGACCAGTTCAAACTGTTTAGCATCCTTTGGAAAGGGATGCACAGTTTTAAAAACTTGGACTTCCAGGACAGTGAACAATGGGTACATTTAATTTCCCTTAACTGCATCCACATTTCCTCACTTGTATATTTTGATTCCTAGTCTCTCCCACTGACAACACAAGGAAAGATTTTCTATCTTTCCTCTCAGGCATCATCTGACACGACAGGCAAAGATCAATCTAATGAGAGAATCAGCATGTACAAAGTGTCCTCATCACATGAAATCCCACCAATAGGACCATATCGACATTTCAAACTAATGCCAGCACTCTGCTTTTCTTTACCTAACTGAGATCCCACTGGTTAACAGTTTAGAATGACCATCAATGTTGCGTTTCAACAGGAAACGCATCACTTTAATGAGGTAAAGACATTTTTTTTTTTTTTTTTTTTTACATTCTTTAATGGCCCAGAACCGGTATGATCCTTTCAGAGCAGCAGAGATTAATCAATTAATCGAATAGTTGTCAACTATTGAATTAATCGCCAACTATTTAGATAATCGACTGATTAGTTTGAGTAATTTCTTCTTCAATTTCTCTGATGTAAGCTTTGTTAAATGTGAATATGTTCTAGTTTCTTCTCTCCTCTGTGACAGTAAACTGAATATCTTTGAGTTGTGGACAAAACGAGACATTTGAGGACGTCATCTTGGACTTTTTGGGAAACACCGATTTTCTGACATTTTTTTATAGACCAAACAACTAATCCTATAATCGAGGAAAAGATCCACATATTGGTGTTAAACGATAATAATCATTAGTTTCAGCCCTAGATCCTTTAAAGTTGTATTTTATAGAATGAGTGGTAAGTAAATGTCTGCCTGTGAAGTGAGATGTCATAAGTCTGGAACAAACTAACTCTCAGTGTTTGCTCAGTCCTGCAGGGTGCACCAGATGCAGTAAAGATGCAGATACATTCCTGCCTTAGTCCTATCTGCTAAACTCCCATCTGACACAAACAATCCAACGGAGGCATAGTTTGAGATTTGATTATTTCACTCTCGTGCTTTCAGGAATGTGAGCTCTGTCCACTGTTGCGCTCATTGTGCGTCCACGTGGACGAGAGCTGAATGTCTTCGAATGTAAACGCGAGTCACTCACTTGTCTTTCCCTTCTCAGCCTGCCGAATGCCCTCCACGTCCGGGTACACGGGAACAACAGCCACATTGTAGACGGTGTCGGTGTCCAGGTTCCTCAGGATGGTGGTGGTGGTGCCTCCTGACACCTCCTCCTGTTTGGTGAAATGTTAAAACGGTAACAACTTAATACGATAATGGTGAGAATGTCTGAGTCCACAGTGTAGCGAACAGAAGTGGAGCCCTGCTGAAACCTTTCCAGGGTTCAATGTTAAGGTTTTTTTTCACTTGTGCGATCGGACAACAAAAAATAAAATTTACATGCCCTAAGTCAATTTTTACTGGCCCCAATACAATTCCTTCTTTTGAAAAACTTGAAAAAAAAAACAACGTAAAACAAAAAAAATACGTAAAAAAATGCATATAAAACAAAAATTCTACAAAAACGTCAAAACATTTTGAAAAAAAGTCAAATGTTGAAAGCATCAAGAGTGTAAATTTTCCCCCCGAAATTTTTTTCAAAAGCATTAAGCACCAACTCAATTCCTGATTGGTCAACGGCACATTCAAATCCAATCATCAAAAAGCATTCTCCGACGTCGGCAAGAGAACGATAACGGCATTTATGATACGATGATGCCTTCTGGGGGTGTTATATTTACTTGCCTGATGTGGCGTTTTGCTTGCCCCGGGCCATCGAGGCAACACTTATCGGTGTACCCTGCTTTCGAGGCCTGGATACAAAGTTATGACTCGGTCGGAAACTTGTAAGCACTCATCGTATAACGAAAACAGTGTGTACCATTTTTTCTTCTCCTCCTGGTTGGGCAGCGTAGAAGACTTTGTAGCTGCGGACGTTTCCCACCGCTGGATCCCAGCGGACCGTCAGGCTGCTGGTGGTCGGGTCGATGACCTGCAAGTTCTTCACTCCACCCAAAGGATCTATGGAGAAGCAATTACAGACAAAAGTGATTCATAGATTAATCTTCTAGGTCATTTACTAACATTGTGATGATTGTCTCCTCAAAGCACGGCCCCAGTTTATTCCATCTTTCCAGAGCTGCAAAGAAGAGTCGTTTAGTTGTCAGCTATTAAATTAAAGGTGCACTATGACTTCCTGCATGGTCACTTCTGTTGACGTTCCAAGTAAATTTCAAACAAAACAGAGCAAGCTCGCCCCTCCCCCCATGTTTCCGTAACTGTCATGCCTAACTGACTAACTGTAACTAATCCCCAACCATCTTGTCGGTGATTGGCTGGAATGTGGTTTGTTGTATTTTGGTGCCTATCCTGTGCCCCTAGTGTTTGTTTAACATTTACGACCCCTGGATTGTCTCCCGAGACCGGGCTTTTTCACAGTGTGTTCAGGGGGCAGGCAGCTAGCGGATCAAGGAGAGATGCCTACCATTTGAGACAAAAATGAAATTGTGCTGAAACCATGCAGGAACTCATAGTGCACCTTTAATCGCCAACTATTTTAATAATTGATTTGATTATAATGTTTATGACACGTTCATGACAGTGTCATGTCACTCTTATGTAGATACCTTCAAGTAAAGTGTTACCGGATCTTTTTCAGAAAACATGGCAAAGGAAGTTTTACACTGTATTTTCAAAGAGTCCTTGCTAAATACAATAAATTTACTGTTGAAATGTTGAAGATATTTAATAGTTGAAAGGATATTTAATGTGTCATTAATCAGACGCGAATAAACAATCACATCCTGCTGATGTTTACGAACCTGACTGGTCGCAGATACTTTCTTTAAAACGAGAGTTAAGTGTCTTGTTGTTTGTGAAATGTTCTCATTTCTTTAAAGTCTTAAGTCGTCACTCTGGTTCTGCTGGTGAACCAAACATACCCAAAACATCTTTCACTTGGGCAAACAAATCTACGGCATCCCAATTAATGAAGACAGGACTTTTTATTAAATCATTTTATTTTACTTTGATGATTAAGGATGATTTGACTGTATCGTTTTTAGGTTAAATTTCTGGCTAACAGTGTCACGATTCCGGTGCCACATCACTAACATTTGTCCAATAGAAAAATGTATTTATAGCTGTTGAAGTTGTTTTGAAGAGGTCTCTAAAACTGACCTGCAAGAACTGCTCTATTTTTATGGTTTGGTCTTATTTCTTCTTGTTGTACTTACTTTTAATATTTTTAAGGCGCCCTGTCAAACTATAAGTCACGTCTTTGTTGTCTTTATTAGTTCATGGTGAGTTTAAGCTTTAGAGAGTTTAAGGTTTTTGGCCTATGTGGGTTATAAAGTTGTATTTTACTCTATTTTATTATTTTTCCACATCCAAAAGAAAAACACATTCATGAGTTCTGGCTTAGCGTTGTTCTTCTCTCAGGATCCAGGCCACTTCCTGCAGCTACAAATCGATCAACAGACTCATCTGAACTCACTTGTCTTCCCGTTTGCGGACTGTGACTTGCCCTCCATCTCGTGGTAGACTGGCACAACGGTCACAGTGTACTCGGTGTTGGGCTCCAGTTTCTTCAGGACGGTGGAGGTGGTGGTCCCAGACACCTGGTCCTGGTCGCGGAGAGAGGAAACAACTTTGAACTCGGTGAACTCTAAGAATTGGGACAACTCTTAGAAAAAGAAAAGAGAGGTTTTGGCAGACGCAGAAAGACTCTCAGACTGAACAATGTCACAGTTTAATGTGTTGTGAGCCTAGTTTTCTTGGATGCAGCTTTAACCGTCTTTGTGCAGCTCAGTAACAGGAACAGTAGAAGCTCGGAGATAAAGGCGGATTTAAGCAGAATGCTTCCACTGTCCTGGGACAGTCTGGGCCTTCGAGCAAAGCACCAAACTGGCAAAAAGAAGGAGAGCATGCAAATTTAATATTTATCCATTTAATCCAATAGTATGTCCTGCAATCTGCCAGTGAGCTGAGATAACTCCAGTTGTTTCCAAACCAAATCATCTCATTTCATTACTGGAACCAAGTGACATAATCTTGAGGGTAATGAAATGGACCCCCTTGAGACATTGTCACTGCTTCATAGAATACGGTTGAAACTGCCGTGGAGATGAGTTTAACCATCCCACAATACTCTCAAATGTTTCCCATTAGATGTGAGTCAATGTAAAACAACATTATTCTGTGGTTTTCATCTTTTGATAACGTTATATTGCTCTTTTTCCAGGACAGAAAAAAAGAAAGAAAGTTCTTGCATGAAACTGCTTTGGAAACAAGTGTTATCATGTCACGCCACTGGCTTTTCTCCACTAGTGTTGAGGGAATTTGAATTTGAGGCCAAAAGTGAGACTAAGCTATTTGCTTACACAGTACAGAAGAAGAATAACATGTCCCCATTCAATCAGAGAACATGGGAGCAGAGCGGACATAAACAGCCAGACAACTTCTCCAGAACAGTAAAATTCAGTAGCAGTCTGGTCCTACACTCCAGAAAATAAAGGTTTTATACATTGTATGGTCAAACCTAATGTTACAGTGACTATCAGCTCTTAGACTGATTTTAAATTTGGTTTATTTAACTCATTTTTTTCACCTTAAGTAGCTTTAAGGTTAGAAGCATTAATAGTCAGTGGTGCCGCTGTATAAATGCAGAATCTCTGGTAAAGTTGGGTCCTTTAATTAAGCATGCAACACAGAGGCTTCTAAAAACAACACATTATTCACAGTGGACTAACGGCCCAAAGAATCCACAATTAAAGACAGATTCAGTTACAATAATACAAAATAAATAACTGTCAGTTACAGAGGGACAGAGAGAGAGGATTTTAAATAAAGGTTTATTCTGACTGCCACTGAACAATTTTTTCTTTATGAGAGCTAAAATGCCTCAAAGTGGCAAAATAAACATATCTCATTTCACATTCCAGGCAGTCATAAAACCAAGATACTAATGGGGCATGGATGAAGTTTTCAGCTTTTGGTAAAAACCCAACATCTGGAACAGGCAAAGCCTTACAGTTACAGAAAACTGGCTGAGTTCTGCCCACTATGCTGCCATTAAGTACAGTTGTTTCGATACCAATACCAGTATCGGAAATGCCTCCGATACTGCCTAAAATGCTGGTATCGATATCAGTATGTGAGCCTATGCCCCGATGCGATACCGGGTAATTTGGCACTGAAAAAAAATCTACTCTAAAGTAGTTTATTTATCTTCTATTTCTGTTATGACTGACTGTCAAAGTAGATAATAAAAGAAAGTTCTTTGGTATTCATTCTCTGTAACCTAGGCCAGGTCATACGAACAATAGTCTGGATCGACGAGTAAATGACGAGTTCATTTACTGGATAGTCGGTGGAACAACCTTCCCTCACATTGCAAAACTGGTTCGCTTCGAGAAACAACAAACTTCGAGCTAGCAAGCTACACGCTAAAAAATTTCAGGTTTTAATGAAAATTTGGATCGTGCAACAAGGCACGCCTGCTTGGTTCTTTCGGTAAATGATTGTAAAGATTTACAAAGAATATGTTTAGGTAATTTCCTCTCTAACTGGGACGTTTTGGGATTGATTGGTGGGATTGGTGGGATTGCTGTGGACGAAGTACACACAGAGATACACTGGTAAGAGCTAATGAGGTTTAACCATGTATCAGCTAATTTAAATAGCTCACGTTACTCGATTGTGTCAACAGTTAACTTCTATTTAATATTGTATGTGGTGTTTTCTTTTGCGGGATGCAAATGTTCCACCAAAACAAGTTCCTTCCCGAGACTATTTAGCAGAGCCACCGTAGCTGCGGCCGGAACTTAGTGCCATCCAAGACGATTGTGATTGGTTAAGAGAAAGGCAAACAAACTAAAACGTGTTTTTCTCCTATTCAGGAGTGTTTGTGTAAAGAGGCTACTGTAACCTAAGCCAGGTCATACGAACAATGATAGCAATCACATAACGCACTGGTATTGGATCATGCTTGGTATCGGCCGATATGAAAGTTCAGGTATTGGGAAGGAAAGAATGGTGCTGATCATCTCTACCATTAAATACCAACTTATGAAAAGTGTTGAACCTGGTGACATACTATTTACGGAGTCGTAACCAGATGCAGACTTACCACATCCTGCTCTCCTCCGGCAGTGGGCACCCAGATCACGATGTACTCGCGTACGTTTCCCTCCGCGGCGTCCCAGCGGACGTTCAGGGTGCTGGTGGTGGGATCGGTAACCTTCAGGTTTCTCGCAAAACCCAGTGGCTCTGAGCAGAGACACCAAACAGGAAGACGGATTCAGCGCTTGGATCGGAGCGTCGCACAGCTGCTGTCTAGTCAGTGGTTACTGGAGTCCAGGGGGCAGTTTGTCCAGATGTTGGACGGCAAAGAAAATGGTTCTTCTCTGGCTTATTTTTCTTTAGGTTAGTGAGACTGATGCTGTTGAATACTGTGTTGCACATCTCTTGAATGCACCGTTTTCATTAGTGTCACTTGGGCCTCTTTGTGAAACCAGTAGAAATCACTGTTCCTGACAATCTCAAGGGATTTTATTTGATGTTGCCCACTTGACACTGCCCACTTTCCAAGTGATGAAATTGTTCTCAATCAATCTGTTGGCTGTGTGCTGCTACGATGTTTGATGTTTTGTGCCTTTAATTATGTTTTGTGCCTTTTTGTTGAACCTCCAACTGCAAATCAAATTTCCCCTTGAGGGACAATAAAGAACTCTGAACTGAACTGAACTCTGAACTGAACAACTGGGAAGCTATCAACACAATAGCACAATAGCAATGATGTCTGTTGGTAGCAATGTTGGTCGCACAAGGCAAAATATATCTAACTAACATTTTCATCAACTAGGAAAGGCTATGTTTACTACACAAAATGTATGGTGTCAGAAAATCTGAAACATTTAAAGTTATTAATATCAAAATTAAAGTTGAATTTGCAGTTAGAATACATTTAGCTGAAATAGCCACCCTCAGGACAACCTGTCCATTTTTAGCTCCACTTATGCTAAGGTTCAAAGAATAGCTACCTTTAGTATGTCTCTTTGTTTCCCTCTTTTTCTGTCTCTTTTTCTTTGCGATTGTCCTTTGACTTTTTAGTAGCCTTCAACTGTTCCTCAGTAAGATTTAGAGAGTAAATGATGTGTTTAATGATCTCTTGGAGACTCAGGTGCTTTTCATTGAGGTTCATTGAAACCCTCAAACCTGAATAAAATCTTAAATACCAAACAACCAATAGCACGTGACCACAGATACTCACTTGTCTTCCCTTCGTCGGTCAGGCTGGGTCCGTCTCCCTCTGCGTAGACGGGGACCACAGTGACGGTGTAGCGGGTGTCCGGCAGAAGCTTGTCTAGGACCGTTGTGGTGGTGCTCTCCGACACTTGCTCCTGCAAAGGCACAGTGAGTGAATCAAAATAGAGTTCCCCGCGCATCTTCCAGCAGCATGCAGCTAAATCTCTCTCAGGACAGAGAACTTCCAAGAGAACAACCTGTTCTCACTCCCAACTCGTAGAATACGGACGTTTGGGCAGTGGCTGTCAGCGTCAGATACATCGGAAAAAGGGCCCTTCGGCGTGTGTGTAGAACGCACCGGGGAGAGCAGCAGCTACGCGGAGCTTGAAGATGACGGAGCATTAAGAGCGGCTACGGTAGCGAGTAGTATGAAAGCCCGAAAATCCGCATAGGGAGGTTGGTAGGGGGGATGGATTGGTCAAACAACACAGGACACCGGGGATCGTGTCCCGCATGTCACGTTTCCTAAACCCAACTGTCCCGTTCTTCTTTACCTAAACCCAACTGTCCCGTTCTTCTTTATCTAAACCCAACTGTCCTGTTCTTCTTTTCCTAAACCCAACCATCCTGTTCTTCTTTTCCTAAACCCAACTGTCCTGTTCTTCTTTTCCTAAACCCAACTGTCCCATTGTTGTCCCGCGTGTCACGGAAACGTAAGCCCACCCACGACCTTAAATGTAACCTAATTGTGTCAAAAGTGATGCCAATAGTCCTGACCAAGCGCGTTTAGATAAAGCGCGTTTTGATATGACGCTAAAGGAGACTTTTAGCGTCAATGACAACGCCAAAGGCACCTGACCAAGCGTCCGTATTTTACACGATGGGAGTGAGAATGTGTTGCAGAGAAGAACACTGATTGATTTGCAGCCTTTAATCTTGCAAACAGACCAACGTTACGACAGCACTGTATCAGAGTCAAACACACACTGAACTAAAGACCCTGCCGAACTGCCCTTTACCAAGAGGCTAAATTTCCGCCAGTGACTGACCTTTGACCCGCAGCGGGTGGAAAGACAAACCTTCCTCTCGAGGATCAGCAGAGTGTCAAGAAGACTTCACACTTCACACTTGTGATTAAATTGCTGTTGAACTGCTTTTTTAGTGCTGAAGTTCCAAATATTTTGTGAAAATATTCAAAAACTTCTTATTTTGCTCTAAAATTACAATAACTTCACGTCGTTTTAGGACAGAACAGCTTCTTAAAACAGTATTTAGAGCATCATAGGATTTCACACTAAAACCCGTTAACCACATTAAAAACTGTTTATATTTCCAAATAATTTAACACACACACTTATTTAGAAAGATATATTGAACTTATCTTTTGTGAATAATTGCTTACAAACATGACAGTAAAACCTGTAAGAGGATTTAAAAATAAAAGGTTATAGAACTTTTATAACAAAATTACATATATAAGGAACTGTTTTGTAAAAATTGTGAAAACCTTTGTTTTTATGGTTGATTTTTTTCCATTTCCTGTATTAAAACTGGGAGATTTTACAAATGTAATCATGAATCAAACTAACTAAAACAAATCCAGTTATTCCAGGATGTGCATTGATTGTTGTTCATTGTTCAAACTCCTCTGGCAAAGGCGTTCAAACTTCCCCTGTAGAATTGACTTTGACGTACTAATAGGGGGTAACAGTTATGTCATCGGCAGAGACAAATGAAGCATTTCTGAACATCCGAGCAGCCAAATCGTCAGTCAGCTGTGATTTCACGGCTCTTTACAGCCTGAACGAGCGTTTCATTAACTGGATTTACACGTACTTATTCTCTACAAGCTGCTCCAGAAAACATAAACCCCACATTTTCAACGATGACGGATGCCCTCTTGCCAAAGGATTTAGGCGCTATTGTGCGGCATGATGGGATTACCCTGTCAAAAAGGCATGACATCACTAAATCCCTGTTGAGCGCTTTGATAGTTTGGTTTCTTTTGAAGAATTCAATAAAGTCTAAAAGGTTTTTCTAATTAACTTCTGCAGCGAAACCTGTTACATTTCAAAGTGTGGTTCTTGTTTCTTATACAAAATATTTTCTATTAAAGGGAACAAAGAGGATCTTACCACAATCTCCAGTCCTCCATCCACAGGTTTGTAGATCACTTTGTAGCCCTGAACGTTTCCATCGGCAGGATTCCAGGTCACAGTGAGAGTGGTGATGGTTGGGTTGGTCACCTTCATGTTGCCCACTCCAGCCAAAGGCACTGCGAGCGGGAAAATCATTGTTATTAAACTTTAAATCAATCAACATGTATTCATTTAGCCCTTTGCAGCAACCAGCAGGTATCCAAAGTACTTTATATGAAGTCACAACAATAAAGGTAACACTTTACTTGAAGGTATCTACATAAGAGTGACAAGACACTGTCATGAACTCATGACACATGAAACCTAACCATAACCATAACTTGTCGTGACAAAAACGGAATGACACTTACTAAATGAAGCATTATGTCATAAACATTTATAACGAATGTTTATGACACGTTCATGACAGTGTCATGTCACTCTTATGTAGATACCTTCAAGTAAAGTGTAACCCAGTAAAACATAACATAGAGTAAAATCAGAAAAAGAATACATAAAAGCAGGATGAAAGCGCAATCACCTGACAGTAGGGGTGCACGATTCAGAAAATGCCATGATTTCAAAATCGATTTTCGATTCAAAAACGATTCTCGATTAAAAAATGTATTCACACTATGTAAATCTAGTTACTTTCCCATGTTATTGGAGTAGACATACAATTATAAAAAAATAAAATTAAAATTTTAAATATGAATCAATTTTTGGAATTCTATGAATCGATTTTGAATCGGTAGAGCTTGAATCGCGATTCGAATGTGAATCGATTTTTTTGCACACCCCTACCTGACAGTTTGTACCTCAACGTTGGAACTTCTAAAACCTGCAATGACCTTTTGTTTTAAATCCCTTTTGAACCACTGAACAGTCCCACGGTAACTTACACGTCTTTCCGTCCTCTGACTGGCGTTTCCCCTCCCTGGCTGGGTAGACGGGTAACACTGACACTGTGTACGCCGTGTCGGGCATCAAGTTCCTGAGAATGATGGAGGTGGTGCCGGTAGGAAATTGCTCCTGTTTATAGAGATTCATAATAATAATAAAAAAGTAATTTAGATGCTTAGTTAATCCCCGAGCTGGCTGCATGATCTGTTTTTGTCAGGCGGGTGTGAAAGAGTCTCACCATCTCCTCTCGGCCACCAGCCACCGGCACAAAGAAGACCTTGTAGAGGCGAACGGCTCCCTCAGCTGGGTCCCAGTTCACAGTCAGAGAGGTCATGGTGGGGTCCGTCACCCTCAGGTTCTTCACTCCTCCCAGGGGCCCTAAACAAGAGCACAGGTCAGGCTGCTGATAAGGTTTTAAGACCAGCATCTGTTATTTCAATATTTTGAGAGGATATCAATCTGTTGTGTTTTAATCCTGACTGAATTATGTTTAACCCTCGTGTTGTCTTCCCGTCGACCATGTAACTTTTTTGTTTTTCTGGGTCAATAATAAAAATGTTAACTTTTTTTCCCCAATGTTTTTGAAGCTTTCCCGGCTTTTTTTTTTTTTTGTCACTTCTCTATGTTTTTTATCACTTTGCCCGACATTTTTGTCACTTTTTCAGATGTCTTTCTTGATTCTTCCTCCACTTTTTATTTAAGTTTTTATTATTTTTTCAAATGCTATAAAATTGAATTAAACACCCAAATTCAATTAAGTAGTCAATTGATCATATATTTTACTTGTGAAGAGTGTTGTAGGAAACCATCCACGTTATTTGTTTTGACAATGTGGTTGACAGAAACCCAAATTTCTGACATAGAAACTTTATGAAAATGGGTCAAATTTGACAGGAGGTTTAACAGTTGTTCATGTGCCATCTATAGACCTAATCACAACGTTTGTTTACAATAACATCCCGGTAGAAAACCCATGCATCCCGTAGATACAATTTACCAGCGCAGAGCAAAACAGGGCCAAGGGCCTATTTAACACCGGCTGATATGTTGTTGTTACACAGAAAAAAATTGATCACTGAGTACATTTTAACTTCATCTTTTACTCAGACTGAAGACTGAATGAGGAATTTCATCTTTATTTAAACATTTCAGTAAAATGTATGTTTATCTGTATGGGGAAATTGAAATGGCTTCCACTTCTGTGCAGGTCAGTGTTGAGTCTTACTTGTCTTTCCATTCTCAGACATGGTCTTTCCCTCTCGGCCAGCGTAAACCGGAACCAGAGAGACGGTGTAGAGGGTGTCGGGCTGCAGGCTGCGCAGAGTGGTGCTGGTTGTGCTTGCAGACACTGTTTCCTGAGTTCAACAACAAATTACACAAATCAGCTGCTTTTCGAAACCCAGACAAAGAAACAAGCATGCAACTAGAAATAGGCTGTCTTTTTATAAAGTACTTGAAAGCAATACTTTAGTGAAAGTATCTTACCACAAAATGACTTTGGTAGAAGTTAAAATCTCCTTTTAGAATATTACTTGAGTAAAAGTATCTGATATTTACTGAACTGAAGTATCAAAAGTACATTTTTCTAATATTAAATGTATTTAAGTATTACAAGTAAAAGTAAAAAAAACAACAACATTTGATTATGAACTATAAGTAACGTTATCTTCATCACCACCCTGTCCACCACTGTCATCGTGGGTGTTCATCGTCTGTTACCATGGCGGCAGAGCATGCACCAGGTGATTCCATGACACTATCATAATTATGCTTCCTCCTCTTCTTCATTAGTTTTGGCCTAACATAGTATGTTGTTTTTTCGCCGCTTGGCAACAAACGGTCATTACGCTACCAACTGGAATGGAGCGTGCTTTAACTTGCAATCTAGGAGCAATGATTCGACAAACCTGCTTTTTTTCAAGTGTAACAAATTTGGGTTACACTTTACTTGACGGTATCTACATAAGAGTGACATGACACTGTCATGAACGTGTCATAAACATTATAAACAAGTCATAAAGGTTTATGACATAACGCTTAAGTGTCATTCGGTTTTTGTCATGACAAGTTAGGGTTAGGTTTCATGTGTCATGACTGTGTCATGTGTTCATGACAGTGTCATGTCACTCTTATGTAGATACCTTCAAGTAAAGTGTAACCCAAATTTCTTCAGATTTTATTTTGTAGTGACGAGTAACTAAGATGCTAAGGGGAAATAGTAGAGTAAAAGTAAACATTTCCTGAGAATATAAATAAAGAAGTAAAGTAGAGATATATGTGAAAATTCTAATTAAGTACAATACATTACAACACTGGAAATGACTATAGAAGGTTGTTTAGGATGCTTAGCACCAGCAGCTGTCAGTTAACCCCCAAACTGTCCACTTAAATTATAATCCAACAGAAACAGACTGGTTGCAGCGGCAGTTTTGACAAAGCAGGATAAACACATTAGCCAAATGAAAACTGCTCAATAAATTAGCTGATATTAACATGCATTAATAAAGCAAAGGTGTGGTGGTTTTGGCACATGATAAGAAAGAGAAAAAACATAACATAACTTTCATGATGAAGCACATTTTTGAGTCTAGAGGAGCATTAAGGATTTAAAAGTGCCGGACGTGTTCAGACACATGGGCGAGTGCTTTAGCTTCGAGTTCAACGCTGCACAGTGCCAGCCGACACAAATTGGATGGGGGGGTCCTACCAGTCCTACCATGCTCTCAGCTCCTCCGGCGGCCGGGACATAAATTATTTTGTACTCCTTCACTCGGCCCTCGGCGGGCTCCCATCGCACGTTCAGGGTGGTCATGGTGGGGTTCAACACCTGCAGGTTCCTCACTCCACCCAGAGGCTCTGAGGCAGCAGAAACACACAGTTCATTAGCAGCGAGTCTCTTTATTTACTCCACTTACTGAACTCCACTGAAGTACCAGTAATTTATCTTTTAGCACATTCTCTACTTTTTACAGCACTATATCTTTCTCAAAGCTGCAGTATTGGGGTTATTTTGCAGGTAGTCTTTATATTCAACATGAAATAAGTTCATAAAATATCGCCATTAAAATATGCTTCTTTACGTTCTTCCTTGCTACTTTTGTTACTACTGTTTCTTTGCTCTGTGATTTTTCAGATAATCCAACTGGTGTTTTAAGAGTTCATTTACGTTAAAAACTGAAATTCCCACAGCCTGTAAAGGCACACTTGAAATCCTTAAGTATATCTGAAAACCTCTTAATTTGAAGACATATGGTTTTAAGTGACATCTAAAGATCTTTTCAGACCAAATGATAATAATTTAAATGTCAATTTAAAGATGTGAACCCATTTATCTCCATATGTCTATCCACAGCCAATCCAAAACGTTTGTATTTCGCAGTGCAAGTTTTTTTTTTTCAGCAGCTGGTTTGATTTCTGCAAATTTGATGTCTGATGTTGATACATTAACTTAAACATATGCTTTACTTTTCCACTGGTATGACTACTTCCTTCGCCACTGTGAGATACAGAAGTAGTCTGCAGCACAGTGACAACTATTTTCTTTGTGAGGTCCGACTCTTACTGGTTTGTCCTTCGCCACTGATGTCTTTGCTGAGGCCCGTGGGGTACACGGCGGCCACGGTGACGGAGTACAGCGTGTCGGGCTCCAGCTTCGGCAGGATGACAGTGGTCTTCTTCCCTCCAACCTGCGTCTGTTCACAGGAAACGTGTCAGCGAGTGAGACTTACTGGCGGAGACAGAAACGTTTTCTCTTCACAGCGACACAGCAGTTTATCAAAGTGGCTGACGCACGAACAAGACCGACGCAGCCAATAGACACGTCTCTGGCAGTGAGTCATGCGTCGGGCTCATCCATGGGTTCCCACGGTCCTACGTTCCCAGGGAAGTGTGTCTCTTGTTATAAACTAACATTGTAAGAGTTTGGTAAGGGGCTATTTTCACAGTTCAAATTGCAAAATATGAGCACTTTAAAGTTTTTCTGCCATTGCCAATGTTTAAAAGATCTAAATACTTCATCCACTTCTGGTCATTAAATACAAGAACAAAAATATATGAAATCCTGTATCAAAAGTGAAACGAGCAGAAAAGACTCTAATCTACAAAATAGCTGAGAGAAGCATCTTAATGTCCCTAAATGTGTAATCACTTATCCCTGCCGTCATCGCTCCATCTTCCAAAAGCTAAACTGAAACTCTAAAATGCATACGAACTCGCAGTGTGTCATGTTTTGGATGCCGAGCCGCTGTTTCTGAGGACACGAGGTCAGCAAAGTATCTACATTATTTACACATGAGTACGTAAAGTATTTCTCTGGTAGGGAATCCAAGCAGGCCTTTGGGAAATCCTGAGCAAACAGCTCGGCAGTATATCATGAAATTGATCCCACACTGTAAACACATTCATAGAGGGTGTAAACAGTTTGCCTGGTAGCCAAGAGAGAAATGGCAGAGGCTATAGCGTAACATTTGCATCAGTATTTTAGGTATTTGGCTCCTGTGGAAAGTTTTGTGTACGAGAAGATCTTTTAATCGTGAGGTAACTGAGCTGCTCATTTCATGACACTGTATTCATCCAGAAGAATTTTAACAACAAATGAAAGAATTTATTTATGCTTTTGTTGTATTTTATTGTATTTATGTAAAAAAAAAAGATTCCCCACAAATTAAAGAAGAAAAAACTTTTACTTCATTGTTTAATTGACTGACTACAACAAGACATTGTTTTACTGTAACCTGAAGTGATCTTTAATTTTCTTGCACCAGGAAAACAACAACTATTAAATGTGTTGTTGGACCATAAGTCACCGGTTAAATCCATTCTGAAAAGGGCGTTGTAACTTCTGATTTGAAAGTAAAATATGTATTTATTTTACTTTCATCAGAGTTTAAGTGATTTTTCTGAGGTTGATTATTATTAATTTCATCAAACAAACAGGAGGAAATAGTGCATTTGTTGGGGACTATTTTCAGCGGCGGATTAATCCACATTTGGTGCTGTAGTGAGTGTTTGTGGCAGCAGGACGGTGTGTGTGTGGGATTGAGTCAGAATAAACTACAGTATGTGGGTGGATACACAAATCGTTTTTCACCTCTGTTACCATTTCAAGATAGGGCATTTCCTCGGTGGAGGTCTGCGCTGTCCGAGAGCCCTTCTAGTTTTTTTTTTATCTCTGTGGGTGTCCAGTATGATTTATTTCACTGTGAGTTACAGGAAGACCACCTCAGTCTACAGCTATCATTCTTCTTGACTGTAAATATTCACTATTTTCAGTAATAGAGCTTATATTATTAGGACAGATCTGGACCTAAGATAACAGTAGTTTTTCATTTTATTTGCACAATTCCCAAGATGGGAATTTACTATTTTTCTACATTTTTCAAAGCAGTGAGGAAACCCGGAGTTCATCCTGAACAAACAAACATCCTGTCTGGTTTCATATGACAAATGTGGAAAAACAGCAAGGCTGCAGACGACAACCTGACACCAGATGCTCTGAGTCTCCTGTTGTGCACATCTGACCTACGCCGTGAAGGGGATCAGAGATCCATTAGACGCATTCGTACCGCTGACATCATGATTCCACCCTGACACTTTGTTTGGGGGAACACTGTCATAACATCTCAGAGACACAATACAAATCTGTAACTCACTGAAATTCTTTTCATACAGCCCATAGTTTCCTTTAAAGTAATTTCCAGGCGCTAATCACTGTTGAGTCACCGTGCAGGAATGCGAGCTTGGCGGGCCGATTGCGGGACTCCTCTAACTGCGAGATGCTGTCATCAACCAAACGACAAATTTTGGACAACGGAGCTCAGAATGGTGAGCTCCTTCAGGACAACTTGGTGGATCTCAGGAGGCGAGAGACGAGCGACTTTACATCCAACTCGTACTGTAAATGCAATGTCTTTGGCAACATCTGTTCCCTGATTTATTGAATGTTTTGTTGTTCAACATCTCTACTGTGACTTGATAATGAAGATGATAATGATCATCATCATCAAGTCACAGAGATGTGTGAGGATGATGTCAAATCACAGTCCATTAATCAAGGGATTTTGCTTTTCATGTACTGTAACTGAGATCCAGAGTGGCTCTGGGCCGATCCAATAGTTTTAAACTTCAACAGAGTACCCGCCTTCGAGGAAGTTAACACTTGTCAATGGAGAGTGGCCAGACTCTCTGGACAAATGAAATGTACCAGAGACTGGTAGGACCAGGCTAGTGGACTAGAGTCTGGTAGGACCAGGCTAGTGTACCAGAGTCTGGTAGGACCAGGCTAGTGGACCAGAGTCTGGTAGGACCAGGCTAATGGACCAGAGTCTGGTAGGACCAGGCTAATGGACCAGAGGCTGGTAGGACCAGGCTATTAATTTGGTTGTTTGTTAGGTAAAATCTTGTCTGGAACATGTTTTAGATCTTGTTTTGTGAAAGTTGTGTTTTCTTCTGCATTTGTTGAAGAAATTTCTTGTTTTTACCTATTAAGCAAACACACTCCAGTTTTCTTTCACTTTTAAACATTTGAATATCTAGCCAACATAAAAGTCCATGAATCCCTGAAAGTGGAGGTTTCACACAGCGTAAAAACTACTCGGTCTTAAAAATAGGTGCCTTAAGTTTACTTTAAGATTACTGCTGATACTTGTGAATAAATTCCAGTGCAGGACTTTTTTGGTACTTAAATAAAGGGAGTTTTCCATCACTGGTGCCTTACAGATACATACAAGAAAAATGTATTTTTGTCTTTTGTCAGTGTTAGCTCTAAATATCTCAAACATGGCTTATAAAAATGCATGCGGACGACACAGTGTTTACCTTTATATCATTTTACCTCCTGCACCGGTAGAGTTTTACGGCTTTTTTTTCCATTTTGGAGATCCTGAAAGTATATCTCTAGAGGGTAGGAAGACTTCCCATCATTTCAAACAGTTCATAATTGATTTGTTTCTATATGTGCGCTGGGGCTTGTATTGCAAACTCTTCCGACAGATTTAAAGCTCCCCATCACATTGAGATATCCATCGGTTTGTCATAAAGCAGCTAAAGCCCGTTGGAAATGTTCCCGGTAGTCAAAAAGCACCACCGCACCCCAAGAAGAGTTGAACAAAACCTCACTTTGAAAACCATCAGGAAAATCCACCCTAAAAAGGAATTTAGTCATATTGTTCCTCTAATCCTGCACAAACAGATAATACCCAGTGTCCGTCCACAGCCATGTGCTAATGGAACAGAGGGATTTCTTTCCTGGTAAACCTAAAATTATACAAAATTGTTCTTGAACTGAAGCCAATCTGGATGTAAAAACTTAGATAAACATTTTAGAAATCTCTGCAGTCACTCTATTGTTCAATGTCATTGGAGCAGCTCCAGCTTTTGTCTTTGGATAAAATGGTGTGTGTGTGTGTGTGTGTGTGTGTGTGTGTGTGTGTGTGTGTGTGTGTGTGTGTGTGTGTGTGTGTGTGTGTGTGTGTGTGTAGGCGGAAAGTATTTTATGTTAAAGCTGCTAGAAAAGAATGTTTTATTGAGTTTAAATCAAATATACTGCCTTTACGATTTTATTTTCCAGGAGACTCTGGTATATCTAAAATTAGGAATGCACAATATTGAAATTTTCCCAATAACTTTCATACAATCTATAAACCAATAGCTAAATTATTTTTTTGTTAGTTTTTCTCGACTTGTTTTTCTCGACACATTTTAACTTGTGCAAACAGGACATATCTACTGTGTTATGTATGCTGATGATAGCACTGTATTTGTATCTAAAAATGTTGTTTTAAATACCATAAAATTAGCAGTGAACTTACTGAGAGAGGCTCGCCTCCAGTGGCGGACTTGTAAGTGATCTTGTAGTTCTGGACATTGCCGGGGGCGGGGTCCCACTTCACCGTCAGTGTGGAGGTGGTGGCGTTAAAAACCCTCAGGTTTCGAGGAGGCTCAGCAGGCACTGGGGGCATACAGGGAAATCCAATTAGATAAACAGAAAGATCAGTTGTGTTGGATTAGCAATGGTGAGGATGATGATGGTGATGCTTCCACAATCTCACAGGTCACAAAAGCTGGAAGGGTCAATTTGAGGATGGGAGCAGCAAAACAGGAGCAGCAGTATGAAGCTGTTCAGAGCAGAGCTGGAGGTCAATTACTTTGAATTTAAATCTGGTATCTCAATAGTTCAATCTGTTAACATCAGTAACTATTGAGCTGTTTTTTTTCTAATTACAGTTAGTGCCGAGTGTGCCTGCAAATTGCAGAATGTCCCTTCAGCTTTGGGATATACATATGTCAATAGTTGGCAAACTTATTACTCAAAGGTCCGCATCTAATTTTTATTCAAAAACAAAGGTCTGGAACAATTAGCGATAACAAAATAACTTTAAAGCAACACACATTCAAGTTGAGCACCGAGTTTTCCTTGTCAACTTTTGTACCAATACCCGTACGGATCAACTTTGGTCCGATACATCACTATTGTATACGTTCAACGTCACTAATATAATAAATAAGTAGAAAATGTTACACTTGTAACGGATTTTATTTATAACACGAGGTATGGCCTGGGTCAGAAATTGACTTACCATTTGGCCCGGATACGGACCTTGGTCCAGACTTTGAGAAGCCCTGACATACGTGGTTTGATATAACAAATGTTGGTATTGAACCAAATACATTTCGATAGGCCCTATAGCCTATCCAAATTTTGGAATTCTAACAAATGTTCATTTAAAAGTTCACTGAGCTTCAACCCTACAGCAGAAACACTGTGCAATAAAGCAACAACATGCAACAGCATTAATGTGACGACTGAGGTGAGCACTGATGAATGATGATTTGATGACATGACGTTACGATGTGAGATGAATCAAACTGTGACAACAGAAAAGTTACGATGACAAAATGGTTAAGGATGGGGGGAAAAAAAACAAAATGATTGATGGTGGAATTAAAACAATCATTCACATGGATGGAGGTTTGTGCAGGACGACATGTTACAGGTTTACATTAAACCCCTTTTTTCATTAAAAACCCTAAATCTACGTTCACACCACAATCTACTGCATTTTTACTTGGAAGCAAATGACAAATGACATGAAACATTTGAAAATGTAATATCCAGCTATACATGATGTTTGTTTATGCCACGTGACGAAAACAGAGAATCTTCATGTCCAGTGTTAAGATAAGATTTATTTATCTGGAAGAAAATCCTTGTGCCCAAAACAAAAATGTACGTAGCGATACGTTTGTCCAGCCTCATGCAATTGTCTTGATAACCGCTAGTGTGTTTTAAATGTTCAATGTTAAAACAAAACTCAACGTGTCGGAATAAGATTTTGCTTTTTAACCAACAGATATAAGTGTTTGTTGTCTTCTTCATGGTCTGGTATTATTCATCTAAGCCTAAAGTTAAGTTGCTTTCTGATGCAACAAAATGATTAAAAGGTAAAAAGGCAGCCGTGACCAAAGTTTCTTTATTTGCAGAAAATCAACAAACATCTGTCTACTTGTGTTGCTTGTGGTGTGAACGCTCAATGAAACACTGAAATGCACATTCATGCAGTTAAGAAAGAAAAAGTGTGTTTATGTCAACACTGTCTCTTATGGTCCACATTAAAATTCCACACAAAATCATGAACAATACAATGAAAAGGAACCTGTCCTTCTCATATGACATACCATCCGGAGCCTTTAACACTAGGAAGAGATGTTGAGAAAACAACAACATTATTATTTGAATGTCAAGTGAATTCTGTGAGTGTAAAATGTTTTTTTGGGAGCTGATAGAGCAACATGGGTGCTTACATGTACGCTCGCTTCCAATCAGGTCCTCGCTCTCCGACTCATCGGGGTAGATGGCCGTGACGGTGACGGAGTACTCTGTGTCGGGGTCCAGGTTCTGCAGGACGTGGGAGGTTTCATCGCTATTCATGATGGCCTGGAGACGGAGACAGAACGAGAAGAATAAAAGAGGTGTGTTAACAGTATCTTATGTTATGGTAGTAGGACATCATAAACTATATTTTTTCATGCAGTTGGAGACCCTTTGTAGTTTGCCCAAAGAAAGAAAGAAAGCAAGAAATCCTCAGCAATTAAAAATTGCGGGAACTCGCAAAAACTGCGGTTTGATGAAAAAGTGAAAAAAAAGTGATTCCCCCAACACCCTGCTTTTCGAGGATGTTGAAAATGGCTGCTCTTGTGTGAAGTAAACGCAACATTTTTCAACTTTCTGCTAAGATATATGTGCATTGAATTATGCGATCACATAATCACGTTTTTCTGAAGGGACTGTTCAATTTACAGAAGTCACTCAAACACTATGGATGGTAAACTATCAAACAGCAAACTACAAGCTTGTACTTTTTGTTGGAGAAGTTGGAGCCTTAGAAACTAAAACTTGGCAGCTTGTTTTTTAGGGACATTGATTTACATGTATTTTCTATTGATTCAGTGTATGTGAATGACAACTTCCTGCTTCCTCTCACAGAAATAATAGTCATTTTGTTTTTAAAAAGATGTGCAACCCTTGATTGAAATCCTTGACTGATAAACACGGAAAATAGAGTTTAAACTAAATCTCATGCTGCAGTGCGTTTCATTTACACCCAAGACGAGAAGCATTTCGCAGCAACCAATAAACCAATAAAGAAAGGTCAATCATTTTAAATTTGGAGCTGAACTAAGACTGCAATGAACAACTTGGTATGGATTTCATTCACACATGTTTGTGTTGAAGTGTATGCTGGGTGGGGGAGCAAAAACAAACTTGGAGGGCCAAAATATCACAAGAAGAAAACAAAGAGAGCATTATTGTTGCCTCAGCTGAACTGGATTTTTTACTTAAGTCTTGGCGAACACAATAACTGGGTTTTGTGAGGCATATCAGTTTAAGGGACCTGTGAAACCACAACGGATCATTCTTGTCTTGTATTCTTTTTTACGTCAGTAATAAGAAAATTTGTGGATGACAGTTTTACAGAACAACTGTTTCATTTAAACAAAACCATACCCAGTTTCATAATCGTAACTTCACCGACCCATTCTACGTGTTAGAGAGGCTGGACTATTAGGAGAAGGTAGGCGGTATAGTTTTGGACAAGAACAGAAAGTCGGAGCAGTACCTGAACTCAGAGGAATAAAATACTGAGGCTGCAGGCAAAAACCTTCATCATTGGTTGAGGCAACTCAAACCAGATGTTTAGTGTCACTGCAGACAGACGGTGCTGCCCAAGCAAAGCTCATTTGCATAATTCAAGACACAGAACTTGACTGGAGAGTTTATCCAGCTGCTCAAGATGCATTTTAGATGACAAAGAGAAAAGTAAAGAGGACAAAACAAATCCAGATACAATCTGGATTCAAGTCCAGATGCCAGATGTCTTGTCTTAGCTCTGTAAGATTAAACTCTTCTAAAAACCTTTCGAAAACATGTCTTTGTCCACCTCAGTTTCTTCCCCAGAATTACAAAAACTAAATATAAAATATGAAAAATATTGTTTATTTTTTTGGTCTTGAACAAAAGTCTTGCTGGTCTGGTCTTTGTCTTGACTCTGTTATTCCGAAAGGCTGCATTTGAATTCAGACTGTAGCTAACACAGTAAAAATACCCATAGCCATACTGGCTAACTTACAAACTGGGGGTTGCCTTCGCCCTTCTTGTTCCAGCCGATGCGGTAGAGGGACACGTCCGGGGCCCCGTGCTCCCACGTGGCTCTGAACGAGGTCTGGGTCACCTCAGAGAACTGCAGGTTCTTGGGGGCAGGAACAACATCTGTCCATACAGACAGAAACAAGAGGGAGGAAGGATATGTTGGTGATTACGAGGAGGTCTGAGAGATGAGACAACATCATATGAAGGCTATTTACTGTAGCTGACTGCACTGTGTAGGACAACGTGTGTGTGTGTGTGTGTGTGTGTGTGTGTGTGTGTGTGTGTGTGTGTGTGTGTGTGTGTGTGTGTGTGTGTGTGTGTGTGTGTGTGTGTGTGTGTGTGTGTGTGCGTGCGTGTGTGTGTGTGTGGTCTTGTAGCGCTATTTTTGCAAGGACCAGATTTTTACCTTGACAGTGAGGACATATTGCTATTTGGCCCTCACTTCTTAAATACTTGGTTTAAGGTGAAGGTTGGAGTATACTGTAGAGTATCCAGAATGAATCTCCATTTTTATATCACTTTGTTCATTCAGTCTGACATTGTGTTCTTGTTAGACAATGTCTTGTTGGGATGGGGGTGGGGGGGTTCCTATAATCAATCAGCTGGAAGTCACATATCTACTACAGTGCATTAGGGATGTAGTTTAAAAAAAAAAAAACATTTAAAAAATTCCGCAGCTGGGGGAGGAGGAAAATATTCTGTGAAAAAAACTCTGATTATCGAATAGAATATCCAAGATTTAAGAGTGTTGTTGTTGTGAGTTTTTCTGGTAAATTTCTGAGTTTTTTTGGAATATTACTCCCCTCCCCCGGCTCTGTAATGTCTAAACAATTGCTCAAATACATGCATAGCCGTCCTGCCGATGTTGATTTTTATTTTCTATAAACACAAAAGCTTTGGAGGAGTTAATTTAATCAAAGAAATATGTCTATATTTTGACTTTTGACAAAAACGTTCCTGTTTATGTATCCATTGCTTTGTCTCATGAATGTAGCTAGCTATGTAGGAAGACAACATCCCTATTCGTAATCCTGCCTACAAAGCTCTGATTGGTTGATTGTTTCTCCAACCAGGGGAAAAAAAAATCTGTCAATAAGCAACACCGGATATTTTTGAATCACGTAATGAATGTTGGCAGTCATTTAAAGGATCTGGAACCAGGTTAGCTTAGTCTTAGGAGCTACAAAATCTATTATGTCAAGTCCTCACAACTGTGTTTTTCCACAGTTCACAAAGGACTAGCGATAAACAGAGCCAATGCAGTAAATGATCACACACAGTGCGAGTCCAGCGTCTCTGGAAGCTGTTTTCGGTCCAGCAGGGGAAGTGAAGTCAAAGTTAATACAGAACTCATCACCATCACAGACACAATACACGTCTCTCCAACGCATGTACTGTCCAGGCACTGGAGAGGGTTTGTCAGCATAGTCATGTTTGACGTAGTTAAAGGATAGTTTGACAGTATTTTCCTTCTAATCCCTGGCCATAGATTTTTCTTTGCTGGACGAACAAAAAGACAAGAATGAAAAGCAGATTCAGACCTGTGATGGCGCTTCCGAGCATGGGGGCTCCTGGTCCCGCATCGTAGATCGGTGTGATGGCCACATCGTACTCAGTCTGGGAGATGAGGCTGGACAGGTCCAGGGTGGTAATGTCCCCGTTGACTTCAGCCTACCGGTGACAAATTCAATCGTCAGAAACTCAAAATCACTTGCATACATTGACGAAGGCTGCACAATCCTCCAATTTTGTCATTCTCGTCATAGAACAACACTTTACTTGAAGGTATCTACATAAGAGTGACATGACACTGTCATGAACACATGAACCCTAACCCTAACTCCAACCCTAACCATAACTTGTCATGACAAAAACCAAATGACACTTACTAAAAGAAGTGTTATGTCATAGACGTTTATGAGTTGTTTATAATGTTTATGACACATTCATGACAGTGTCATGTCACTTTTATGTAGATACCTTCAAGTAAAGTGTAACCAATGTTTTTAATCTGCATCCAAACACACAAAGGCAGCCAGTTTCTGGAGAATACCGAAATCCACACAAGTCAAAAAATGATGACCGCCACATTGCTAAATGTATCATGTTCTCATGGCGCCACATATCGGGACAATGCCATCAGATTTAACTCAATCAATCAAAATTTAAGACCTACAAGAATCAATTACAGTAAAACGTATTTCTATTTTGATGGTTATCGTTTTTGACTAATGTGATATGATGGCAACTGAAAATTATTTTTCTAATTTCTAGTAACAACACAGTATAACCGAACACCTATGATGCCTGTGTTTGTTTGCTGTTGCTGTAGTTAAAGACAGCAACAGTGTGGATGAGCTAAACAGCTTGGAACTTGGGTTGTTTGTGTAACCAATAAAAAAGTAAGAACCATGCAAATTCAATTTCAAACATGTTTGATATTTTTGAAATCTGTCTTATGTATATGATGCAACCTGATTTCGAAATTTGTCAGGATTTTAAAAACTCCTAACCAAGTACTCCTTTCTGGACCAGAAGTCTGCTGATGTGATATGATCAAAAACTCCAGAAAAGCTACTAAATGGACCTTCAGGTGAAATCATTTCGCCAAGAATAAATGTTGTACTCCTTCTTTATAAGCTACATGTTGCGTGGCAAAGCAAGTGGTAGGAATTCTGGGGTGCAGAAGCTATATTTTATGATGTTTAAAACAGAAAAGCAAAGAAAAAGATCAAGTGGCCATGGTATAAGCTAGGGATGTTGAAATGAATCATTGCATCGCAATGCGGACCTAGGCGATTCTGCATCGATGAAGTGACAGACCATAATCGATTATTGCCTACAGATGTTACTTGTTGATTTTCCAGTCACTGCTTTTTTGTTTTTGCCTTTTGTCTATTGTGTTCAGACTCTGCTACATTCAGGAAGTGTCTTTTTTAAGAGTTCATTCTTGAATTTGTTGATGAAAACCATGCGTAGCAGTATATAAAAATATTGATGAGGTGACGCATCGTGATGCATCGTGATATCGTAATCGTATTGAATCGTGAGACCAGTGAAGATTCCCACCCCTAGTATAAGCTGGATATGAATCCCTTAAAGTTGTATCATAAGCCTATGTGTTGCTAATAACGTGTTTTCATACGCTACAAACCACATCAGTAGATCTAGTCTTTTGGGCTATTTTTACGGTTTTATGTGAATTTATATATTCACCAAGATAAGCAGATATAAATAAAATATTTGGAAGGTCTGAGAGTATCAGGGAGTCATGTCTCAGTCGTTTCCAGAGTTTTCCATTTCAGGGGAGAGCTTAGCAAAGTAAGCAACAGCAGAGAAAAATAACTCGGCAGGCAGTAATCCAATGTGTGGGCTTCTTCTATAGCGACAAGAAGTCTTCAGCAGTAATCCTTAAGAGGAGTTGAGCTGCTGCAGGTCATCCATCAGAACTTTCTGGAAACGTTTTGCAGGTGTCCACCGACGGCACCTTTGGCTGTCGATTCATCCCAGACTGTTTGTCCTCCGCTGACGTCCAAGCGAGAAATTATGAGAACGGAGTGGTGCTGGGATGATCCAATCAGGCTGGGCTGGCGGCCTGAGCCGGCGCTAACTCTGCCAGCAGACTGCTTTTCTCAGAATGAGCCAACAAAGGGGAGCTGCTGCTCCGCTGAGAGGCCGGCTGCAACTCTTGACTTGGTCACGACTTGGTCACTTTCCCAGAACGAAGATATCACCGACGACTAAAGCTTCACGCTTACGAAAATCACTGCAGGGTTTTCTTGTTTAAAGCCTAACTTACAAACAATGTGGACATTTCCAAGTGTTGCAGCCACTTTGCGGTAAGAGAACAACGACTAATACCTGCCAATAGAAAAGGTCACAGCTGTACATCCCCGCTATACAAAAGAAAGTGACTTAGACCTTAGACGGTGTTTGAATTGCACACCATGGACAAAGGGCAATGCTGCTCAGGATTCCAAAACAATCAAAAATTGTATGTCTTTTAAAGTAAATGGAAGGTTATATACGATGCCAAAATGGAGCCTGTTAATTGTTTAAGTTGGTTAGACTGATGTATTAAAAGCTGTTAGGCCCATTTAGGTAAAATCAAACCCAATGTTCATTTGTAATGGTTACAGTCACCAATTTTACTCCAACTGACAATTATTTATATAAGCCTCAGTGGTCCCCCAATACTGTATCTGAAGTCTCTTTTATATAGACCTTAGTGGTCCCCTAATACTGTATCTGAAGTCTCTTTTATATAGACCTTAGTGGTCCCCTAATACTGTATCTGAAGTCTCTTTTATATAGACCTTAGTGGTCCTCTAATACTGTATCTGAAGTCTCTTTTATATAGACCTTAGTGGTCCCATAATACTGTATCTGAAGTCTCGTTTATATAGGCCTTAGTGGTCCCATAATACTGTATCTGAAGTCTCTTTTATATAGACCTTAGTGGTCCCCTAATACTGTATCTGAAGTCTCTTTAATATAGACCTTAGTGGTCCCCTAATACTGTATCTGAAGTCTCTTTTATATAGACCTTAGTAGTCCCCTAATACTGTATCTGAAGTCTCGTTTATATAGGCCTTAGTGGTCCCATAATACTGTATCTGAAGTCTCTTTTATATAGACCTTAGTGGTCCCATAATACTGTATCTGAAGTCTCTTTTATATAGACCTTAGTGGTCCCCTAATACTGTATCTGAAGTCTCTTTAATATAGACCTTAGTGGTCCCCTAATACTGTATCTGAAGTCTCTTTTATATAGACCTTAGTAGTCCCCTAATACTGTATCTGAAGTCTCGTTTATATAGGCCTTAGTGGTCCCATAATACTGTATCTGAAGTCTCTTTTATATAGACCTTAGTGGTCCCCTAATACTGTATCTGAAGTCTCTTTTATATAGACCTTAGTGGTCCTCTAATACTGTATCTGAAGTCTCTTTCCCAAAATTCTGCCTTGGTGCAGAATTACAGCCACTAGAGCCAGTCCCCCAATGAGCTTTCCTTAGGATGTGCCATTTCTGTGTCTGTAGCGTTAAATGCTATTAAGGAGGAGAGGGGGGGGGGGGGAGAAGGAGGGTGGGGGTGTTGCCTTGACCAACTGCCACTGTCGTTACTTTTAATTCTTTCCTGTATAATAAATCAAATTAAATTAAATGAATTTAATTATCAACGAATGTGTAATTTGTTTTTTAATTGCTTGGTTTATAAAATGTCATAAAATAGTTTTAAAAAACAGGGCTGCAAAATATCTGATTGTGATTATTTTTTTACTGATATTGCGATTGCAATGTGATTTACAATATTGGAGGGAATGCTCATTTTTGGATCATAATTCTCATTGAAAAATATTCTAATTAAAGTGATTATAGTGGGATTTTTGCGAGGGATGTAGTCAGGTGGATAGGATTTGTAGACTGGGATGTTTCTGCAGCACCACAATACTTTCTTCCGAATGGTTTGACACATATTTTGCATATGAAGTCATCGGTGACGCACCAACCGCTACAAGAAATCATTCCTACCACAAGCAATAAAACTTTTTAACACTTCATCACTGAGTGTTAGATAATACTCATACACATCACAATACTGCATAAACATAGGTTACACTTATATCTTTATAAATACTATTTGTACATTTTTATTTGCCATATACGTTTGCACATTCTTTCCTTTTTATTTTTTTATCTTCATTTTTGAATAGTTGTTCTTGTATTCTATCCTATTTATTATTTCTTGTATACTCTGTATGTGTGCTGTGTGGCTGATAATATGCTGCTGTAGCACAGAACTTTCCCAATTTGGGATCAGTGAAGTCTACCTAATCTAAGCTTATGGTGTACTGTGAGCTAAAACCAGGGCTGTACCTCCTTCAGGTCTCCCTCCTCTGGTTTGTAGGTGATCATGTACTTGCGGACGGCTCCGGGAGCAGCGTCCCAGTTGAGCCTCATGGTGCTGTGAGTGACATCGGTGATTCTCAGGACTCCAGCAGGAGGCACGGGCACTGAGGGAGGACGGGGAACGGACATTTAAAAACCATCCTGACTGAAGGATAACAAAAATTTACAATCCCATCTTCACGGTTAAAATGTTTGTGAAGACATAAAAAGATGCTGACTGATGAGAACTTACAGAAGAGCTGAAAAACAGACAGCAGCTCCTTTTTTTTTTTTTTTTTTTTTTTTAAGTGCTGCTGCTTTGGATATTCTGCTTTTCAGTTCATCTGCTTTCTATCTATAAGTTCTTCAATCCAAAATATAAACTCCAGCTTGTGGGAGATGTGATCCAGCTCTTATAAAAAAAAATCTGCTGACATGCAAATAAAACTCATTTCAAGTAAAGTAAATGAGTAAATAGTAGTCGAGTGAAAAATACCCCAACTACTGTGACAAAGTTATTTAAAATAAGTTCAAAAATAAATCTTTATCCCGTTCTCTAATGGAGGCAGTGGTGGAGCAGCAACCCCCGTGTTCTGCGAGGTTAAATGCTTCAGTTCCCCGCCGGAAAGGGCTGTCTGACAGCAAGCGCTGAAAATATTCTAAATATGGCGTTCACATAAGCTGATATACATGTCTTTAGGTTGCTAAAATGCGTTTAGCTGCTGCCCCCCGTCCACAGCAGTACATTGCTTAGCTTCCGTGTCGGTACTCCTGCCTGCTTCTCCAAACTGGGGGCACGCAGTGTTTTTTACGGGCATTTTGATATTATTTCCACCATGAAAACATTGTCACTCCTATTTCAAACTGAGCTTCGGTCTAACTTTACTTCACAGTAAAGCTGTGGTTCTATTGCTTTGCCAATTGAGGTTTAATTCAACCAGAAGATTTCTGCCTCCAAGAAATGTCTGTAAAGCTAAAACACATGTAAAGTACAGTATAGAATCAGTTGAGCATCACTTACAGGTGACTCCTCTCCCCTCCAGAGGGTTGCTGGCAGCCTCTCCATGCAGCGCATAAAGGGAGATGGTGTACGCTGTGCTGGGGATCAGCTCCACCAGCTGGACGTTAGTTACAGCCCCGCCAACACGTAACTATCGGGGGAAAAAAACGGGACTTGAAAGTGTTGCATCCTATTCATTTAAAAAAGGAGAAAAGTGTCGGGTTTTCCAAAAAAAATTAACTACTTCCCATTTCTTCACAGAGGTAGCCTATGGGAAGCCAGTGTGCTTGGTGTTCACAGCACCTTTCATTGCTCAAGGAATATAATATTGGGCGCCACTATCAGACTCATTTTCTTTTCTATCCTGACCAGTTAAAAACATATTGAGACATATTGTTGAAATTGCACTTATTTTAAGATATCTCAGGCCGTTCATCTTTTTTTTGTAAATAGAGTGTTCATTATGTACTTGCACCCCTCTACACAAGAGAAAGGGACACATTTGGAGTAGTTATTAATCGGTCATTATGCAGTGGTTTTAAACTTATTTCTCCAAACCGTTGATCCAAAATGGAGACAGATTTTATTTTTTTATTAACCTTTATTTTACCAGGAAACAATCCCATTGAGATTCAGAATCTCTTTTTCAAGGGAATCCTGGCCAAGACAGCAGTATAATAGTTCCATATTAAGATATACAGTGAAAAAGACAGTTGGCAATTTAACATCATCTCAACATAATCAGCAGCAGCACTCAGTAACAGCACATGTGCATTTAATACTCAAATAGTCCTTTATCCTAATTTTAAACTGTGTCATTGTTGGAAGGTAGTCTAATTTAAGCTGATTATGCAATTTATACCAGGATGAGGGTGCAAAAACTTTAAAGACACTTTCACCGAAGACAGTTTGCATTCGGGGAATGCCATACATGATTTGCCCATATGATCGAAGATTACATTTCCTGGTGGTGACTTTAGGAGTCAGGAGAGAACATAAGTAAGAAGGCAGTTCACACAGTATGGCCTTAAAAAGAAAAATATACCAATGCTCCAAACCGTAGCCCATCTCTCGCTCAAAATGCCTCCAAAAACACATCTCGGCGAACCGTCCTGGCTAAATAAGAGAAGGCTTCCAAACAAAGGCCCACTTGAAATCAAACTGGGCTGTATGTGGCCCATGTACTAAAGTGAGTTTGACAACCCTGCCTTAACTGCTAACATGCTAAGTTCAAAATATACTATTTCGTGTCAAATGATTCATCTAGATAAATAATGCACTTCATTTTGAGGGCCTGATTCACACTTCAGCTGCATATAATTTTTTTTATACCCCTGTACATTAAATCATCGCTTACATGTCCCTCTGCTGTATAATTGCACATGTAGGTTAACACCACGTGTTCCACCCGTTTAGCATCTGTTCTGTTTAAATCATCCCGATGACTTCAGTCCTCATGAGCTAATCCTTTCCCATTACCCAGCGTGTCGGAGGACTCGGCTTTTTGCAGGCCTGGCCTGAGCCGCGCTGCGAAAGTCCACTTCTCGTTCTGCGCTCATCGCCATCTGGAAGCAGTAAGGCAGCGCGAGCAGAAGCCCGATCTTATAAAATCATTGTGGAAACGCTGAGCACACAAATTAAGATGTGTGTGTGTGTGTGTGTGTGTGTGTGTGTGTGTGTGTGTGTGTGTGTGTGTGTGTGTGTGTGTGTGTGTGTGTGTGTGTGTGTGTGGCTTTGTGTGTGGGTAAGTGTGTGTGTTGTAGTGTGCTTGCTCACATTGTGGGGACTTTAATGTTTCTCTCATTTAGTTTGTCCGTTTCTACACTCTGTTTTCCTTCCACCATTTACTCCTGATATCTCCAATGAAGACTCCGTTTCCCATCACTCACAGGCTGCGGTATGACCACGTTGCGACAGACTGTGACACAGATTGTGCAACAGCAGCAGGAAAAACTTCCTGTTGTAAAAGGTAGTTTTCCCTCGCCGCTGTCGCACTAAATGCTTGCTGTTGGCGGGGGGAATTGTTGGGTCTCTGTAAATTCTAAAGCGTGGTCTAGACCTAAGCTATCTTTAAAGTGTCCTGAGATAACTGTTATGATTTGACACGATAAATCAAATTGAATTGAATTCATTAGGGTGTAGTTGTCCCATGTTGAAAACACAACCTCTCAAGTTGCATGTGAAGGTGGCGTTACTTTACCTCGTTCTCCAGCTGAGGCTCAGTGGCGTTGATGGATTTGTAGAGCAGCATGTAGCCCGTGGCCCCGTCCGCCTCGTCCCAGCTCACCTTCATGGTACTCGAGGTCTCATCGAAAACCTCCATGTTCTTGCATGCTGGCAGCGGCACTGAGAAGACACAGTCAGAGCGAGGAATGGCTCAATGAGACACAGATGACATTCAGTTTAAAGGTCCAATATTGTAAAACGTGAGTTCATTCAACGCTCAATCAATGGGACCTTAAATAACACTCTGTCTATGTTTGCTGTTTGAACAATGCAAATGAAATGCGTTGATGTAATTTGAAGTATCTGAAGAAGACTTAGAGCAACAATTGGAATTTCTTTGGACTGATTTAATATTTGGATGAGGTTTTGGCACAGAAAAAGGATAATGATACATACAGGCGAGCAACATCAGGGTCATATTTAAAAAAAATCCCAGAATGTCCCAAAGAGATCATAAAGTTTTTGATGTGCAGAGTATTTGGTGTCACATGTCCGGTCAATAATTCTGGTTTTTAAAGGATTTTTTGCAGGGCATTTTTGGTTTGTTTTTTATTTCTTCCATGTCATGTAAACCTGTAACTTGGTTTCCTTAACGTGGTTCAGGGATTAAAAAAAAAGAAGGTCAACTGAAGGAGATTTCTGCTGAAGAAATGTGAGAACACAAGACAAAAACAGGGGTACAGGGGTAGTATTACTGAAAGGAAACGTAACTGCTGTAGTGGCGCGTCCTTCTATCCAAAATAATTTAATCCAAAAGTGTAAAGACTAAAACCCGAAAACTAAAATAAATAAATTGGTTTCCTCAGATGCACGGATAATGTTCAAAATTCAGGCACACAAAAATAATGTGCTTCCTCAGTATAGAGCTTGAACAGAAAATAATTTAATAAATAAGGGTTGGTGTAAAAGAAAAATCATATTCCTCCCAATAATCTGGTTTCTTGATTGGCTACTGAAATATTCAATAAACTTTTACTTTGAAAAAGACTGTTCCGTCTTCACCACGCATAAATATTTGTTTTAACATAGAAAATTTGTAATTTTGGGGGCTTTTTAAGAATGTAGTTTTGCACATTAGGATAGACTTTATTAATCTCACACTGGGGAAATTCCTGAAAAAAGTTGAAAAGTCCAAAAAGAAAAGAAAAGAAATACAGCTAATCTCCACAGTGGTACATCCATATATGCACATGTAACGTTGAAGAATAGTTTGGAAGAAGAAAAAAACGCGAAAAAAGAAATATAAATATGAGAAATATACTAAACTTCACCGAAAAGGTTCAGAGCTGCTGCAACAGGCTGCCGCTCACGCAGCTAGCGCCATTTTACTTTTCGCACTTTTAAGCACAAACAGTATCTCCTGACTGTTTGAGGACACCCCCACCCAAACCGCAGCTTGCACCCTTTACAGACTTTATGTTTGAGTCACAGTGACAGACTCCAGACTGCTTTCAGCGGGACATTATGACCTAACCGAGCATTAGTTTCAAAAATGAAGCCAGAGTGAGCTAACGGCGGCTGGTGCCGTCCAAGTGGAAGACACCAGAACGATCACTTATTGTTTTATGGCAGCGTGAAGCGGCTCATGGTAAAAATCAGTCGCACATTTCAGCACAAATAAAGCGAACATTAAAGGACAAATGAGCAAATAAAAGCACTTAGAGCCATGCACTTAACACGCTGTTAAATTATATTAGTTTATTTAAGATTTAAACACAAAAACCGCAGCCCTGATGGATATCTTTTAAACTGGTTGTCTTTATGGCTCACAGTGATTCGCACTACTCCCACCACAGTTTTAGCATCAGCTCACACCATTGCATCATGGGACGTTGTGTTTGTGTTAAGCAGTTTTCCGCCTCTGATCAGATGCTAAATATATACGTTGTGTAAACAGAGAGCACATTTGCGGGAAGAAAATAAAAGCGAGTAAACGTGTTGCATTGATGTGTGTGAAACAGAATAACGAGCAGAGAAATCAAGTTGTTTATGTAACAAACCATACAGAAGAATCAAAAAAACGCTTTCCCACAAAAGAGCGATGACGCTATCCACCTTTTATTGCTTCTCTTCAGTCACGCCTGTCGCCCCAAAGGGCCACCAGGCCACCAGTGTGTGGCGAAAAGGCCATCGGACACGGAAATCAAGCATGTATCTCGTGAGACAAATAAGCAAAGAGGAAGTGACCTTAGACATTTAGGGCCCTATTTTAACGATATAAGCGCACGGCGTGAGGCGTCTGGCGCAGGTGCGTTTAGGGCGTGTCCAAATCCACTATTGCTGGTTTGACGGCGGAAAAAAGGTTCTAAAGGGTCGCACTTAGTGTCTTCATTAATCAGAGGTGTGTTTTGGGCGTAACATGTAATAAACCAATCAGAGATCATCTCCCATTCCCTTTAAAAGCCAGGCGTGTTTGGACCTCGGAGCATTGCTGTTATGATGGAGGATTTGTGTTTGTGTGCTGCTGTGTGTCCCTGTGTGTGTGCAACAAGCAAAGTGCGTGTGTGCTGTGCACGAGCCTAGGCACATTCTACTAATGTTTTTGTTGGTCACCGGCTAAATCGCTTCCCGCTACCTCAGGATAGCAATACGCCCAGAATGCACCTGAACACACCTTCCTGTAAGACCAGTACGCCCAGAATGCACCTGAACACACCTCCCTATAAGACCAGCACGCACATGGGCCACAGATGGGCGCAGGTGCATTTGCTATTTAAACGACGCGGGCGCTGGACGGGAAACTGACAACTGCATCGGTCTTAAACTAGCAAAGACACTTGCAGCGGGCGTTGCTTTGCATTGCTTTGCGTTGCTTTGCGTTGCTTTGCGTTGCGTTGCGTTGCGTTGCGTTGCTTTGCGTTGCTTTGCGTTGCGTTGCGCCAGGTGCAAGATAAGGCACTAGGTGTTAAGGGGGGAAGGAGGATAAGGAAACACTTACAGGTGGTTTCGGTGCCCTTCAGAGGCTCGCTGCTCTCCTCGCCGACCACGGAGAAAACGTTGACGATGTACTCGGTCAGAGGGGACAGGCCTTCCAGCACTACAGTGTTCACCGACCCATCGACCAGAACCTGAAAGGATAAAAGAATCCAAATCAGAAAAGAGTTTAATGCCAAGTAAGTAACACGTACAAGGAATTGGCCTTGGTGATTGGTGCATACATTAATAAAACAAACATATTGAACACTAATAGATTATCACACCGTGGCCAGTAGTTTTCCACTCTGACAATATTTTTTTTGGAAAGGTATAGTTTAAGAGAGAAAGAGAGAACTACAGGGAGGAGAAGATGGAAAGTATGTCACTAGAGCTGGGCAATAAATCGATATTATATCGATATCGTCTTAGATTTTGGGTATCATAATATCATAATATGGCATAAGTGTTGTCTTTTCCTGGTTTTAAAGGCTGCATTACAGTAAAGTGATGATAATTTTCTGAACTTACCAGACTGTTGTAACTGTTCTATTATTTGCCTTTACCCACTTAGTCATTATATCCACATTACTGATGATTATTTATCAGAAATCTCATTGTGTTAATATTTTGTGTAATACTCAACACTATAATATCGTTGCGGTATCGATATCGAGGTATTTGGTCAAAAATATCGTGATATTTGATTTTCTCCATATTGCACAGCCCTACATGTCACTTCATGCCCTTTATTGACTCACTCTTTTCTTACTCTTATTTTACCTTGAATCTGACTGTGAGCAACTGCAACCAAACAATTTCCCTGAGGGGATCAATAAAGTATTCTGACTCTTATTCTGACAATCCCAAAACTTCAAATGTTGTATATCTTTTAGGAGTTCAACAACTTCCAAAACTTACAATATATTTTACATGAGTACTGTGTGTTTTGGGAGGTTAGTAGCTGAAGATAAGGCTGCCAAGTTTTTGTTCTTTTCAAAAAGCAGAAAATCTCATTTTAGAATACATTTATTCAACTAATCTAATCTATCCTCACAGAGCAGAGTTACTTCGGTCTGAAAGGACTTCTTAGCTGATTATCGAGGTGCAGCAGGTCGGGAATAAAATTTTCTAATCACCAATCAGGCATATATAAACACATCCTCTCATCAAAGAGGATTGAGCCCTTTTTGTTTCAGAAAACTGGGAATTAAATTTGACTTGCAGTGAAGCAATTTGTCATCTGATTAAGTCAGTTTGATATGTGAAAAGGTTAAAGATTTGGATGAAGATTGCAGCTTTGGTCTCTCTTCATCCCGATCTGTCAATCAGTGATTGGTGGGAGTCCAGGTCTCGTATTTTCCCCATTAGATGATTACAGTCTGTTAACGCGAAACTATGGTGCTGCGTTCATGTGTGCTGGTGGGAAAGTCCTCAAGTGGGACGTCCACCCTGGCTGCTAAACAGGGTCACATTCCCGTGATGTTCTGCTGGAAAATCAAATCCAGAGGAGAAATGACAAACAAACACAAAGAGGCTGCAGCCTCTCGAGCTGCTGGGGGAAAAAACGTTGCCCTTGTCAAGTTACTTAGGTCTGTGATTGATTAAGTTGAACCTGTTTCCAATGCAAATCAAGTTACGTGAAAAGCGGCTCGCTTTAATCTTTGCCGAATCGAGATAGACAAAAAGACTCACAAAGAAGTTGATTTCTGTTGGGAACAGGTGGAAATATTCTTCTTGTTTTTCACTTTCAGAAAAAAATGTTTATGAAAGGTATACTCCCAAAATGACCGTTTGTATATCAATACCTCCCAAACTGTTAACTTAAGGACTTGAATAAAACTTTGTTTTTGACTCGTGCCTCCACTGGGAACAGAAAGAAATCTTGAGGCATTGAAGTTTAAGAATGGCAAAAGAATATCAAAACATCCGTTTACAAACTCTCACACAGCTCGTGCAGAATATAATCCAAGTCTCGTTTATCCAGTCATATGCTCAGTACTTCCTAAACACATGCGTTTTCACTAAAACCTGACTTGTCTGAGAAAAAAGCTTGAAACTGTTTATGCGGAAGTGTTGTAAATAGGTTTTAGTAAAACGCATGTGTTTGGGAAGCACTGAGCATACGCCCGGATAAATGAGACATGGATTCTACTGCACGAGTTGTGTGAGAGTTTGTAAAAGGATGTTTTTGTTTGTCCTTGGACTTTTCTCTGTTTTTGGATTCTTGGTGGAGGCATGCAACCAAAAAAACAAGTTCTCTTCACAAATTCAAGGCAGGAAATTAACTTAAAAATATACAAATGATGATTTTGGGGGTGAAGTATTTCTTTAAGGACTCAATTACAGACAAAACTTAGTCAATAAGAAAATATTTTTTTTTGTACCATAAGTTCTGGAGCCTGCTCTAAGATGCAAGATTAGACTTGAGCTTATCTGGATAACTTTACTGAGTAAATCAATCAAATCAAATCAATCCACATTCCAGATTTAAAGAACCAGAATGGTAGATGTGTTTAGGACTTCAAAAACACAAAGTTTAGGACTTATAACAAAGTTTAGGACTTGGAGGTGACTTGGGACTTCATAGTCAAGACTTGAAGACCTGCAAAACTATGACGTTGCCCCACCTCTGAGGCGTAAACTAGTGATTTTTATTGGGCTTAAACTTGCAAATCAACTGTTAAGGAGATTCTAGGTTTATGCTCAGATTCTATTTAGTGTACACATTTCTAATTTTCCTCTTTTGGCAGCGAGCCATGGCCTCAACCCTGACCCTTTTGGTTCTGGCTGCTTTGTGATTTAGGAATTCCCTCTGTTGTTGCACTGGCCGTAAATCCCTGCACATAAGACCTGCTGCACTAAATACCCAGCGTGTGCAGTAAATATCATACATCTCATGTTGGTATGTTCATACATTAACAGATGAGAGAAGAGAGAGGTGAGGCGTCTCAGCCCAGTGTGAGGTCCGTAACGTTAAACTAAGTGAATCCAGAGGAAACTCGAGCTTGATTTCAGACGAGCCCGATTATAATCACACAGGCTCCATCTGACACGGGCCAATAAAAGCACAAAGGATGGAAAAGACCCAGTGCTCTGTTTTTAAAGACGCGACTGACAGGAGGTTAAGTGTAAACTAAATGCAGGTTCACCAAAGCAACTGGGGTCCAGATTTCAGTCCCTGAGGGCCAAGTAAACAGGGCTTTGAACAAAAGCCAGATCTGGGTATTTCAAAAACATTTCCAGAAGTTGCTTTTGAACCTGTCTGGTGAGGTTTGTCACATAGAACAACACATACCAGAATATAAAACAACAGGGGAGGGTTAAAGCATCAATTAGTCTGCTTTATGTGCAACTGACAACCGGTCATTATCTAAACTTACTTACAACTTGGCAGAAAAGTAGTAAATCTAACCTGACCGGTGCGGCACACAAACAAAAGAGTTATCTGTTCCGGTTTAAGCCAGGTCTAATGGGAGCCAAAGGGAATTAAAAAGCAAACGAGATGCTGTTTGATATTAAGGGTCGTGTCCAGCACCAACAGATGGGAGACATAAAGTTTCTGAACCAGGAAGCGCACTGAGCGGCTTCCTCTAATTAAGCTCTGTGAAATAGACCAATTATCTGAGTCTTTATATCTGGAACAAAATGGCCCAACTGATCCCAGACAACAATGATAGAACCGGCTATTTATAGCTGACCCTGCGGTTGACGGGATTTATAAGTGAAGCCAAAACATCTGGATCGCCCTCTGTTGGCTGCACTGGTTAGAAACCCCGCCCCTTTAACGGCAGGTACATGGACCAAACTAAAAAAAGTACACGTCAATTAATTTTTCTTAAAGCAACACTAGAGAACTTTTCCCACTTCGGTCCCCCTACAGCTTGGAAGTGGAATTGTCCATTACATTAAATTATGCAAGTTTGCCAGATTGGTTAGTGCGAGCTGTAGTGCCAATGAGACAACCTGAACCTTATGTTTGTTCAAGTCTTCAGTTTTCTAATAAGTTTGGTATTTATTAGATATTTGATGCAATAAAATAGGGCTGAACCGTCATGATTGACAGCTGAGATTGACTCGCGATTGGTTGGGTTGGTGTGTGGGCGGGACTTTGATACCGCGGCTCCACTTCACTACGGCGCAGACTCTGGCTCCAAAATTACAAGATGTCAGCTCCCGTATCCAGGATACTTTTGTACAGTGGGAGGAAGTGGAGACGTGTCGTCCATCTTTAGATACAGTCTATGTTCTGAACCAGCTTTAGGATATGACGGGGGGAACTCACATTTTGAACCACATACAGAACCCTCCTCCCCCCCATTTGATTATTATAACTCTTTTTTCTTGTGTTTCTCTCGATCAAAGTTCACCCAAATACAATCACCATTGATTTTCCTCTTACTGTGAACACCTTGATATGTACCAAAGAAATATCATGAGTGCGGTTTTATTACTATGTAAAGTAAACGGGGGGCGTCTGCACTGCATCTGCACTGCGTTCCGGGCACGCCGCAACCCCCGAGATCAATTGCGGCCATTCAAGTCAATGCTCCTCACTATCCACTAGCTGCCTGTCCCCTGAACACACTGTAAAAAACATCTCCTCACTATCTGCTAGCTGCCTGTCCCCTGAACACACTGTAAAAAACATCTCCTCACTATCTGCTAGCTGCCTGTCCCCTGAACACACTGTAAAAAAACATCTCCTCACTATCTGCTAGCTGCCTGTCCCCTGAACACACTGTAAAAAAAAACACGGTCTCTGTAGACAGCTCAGGCTCCACAAACGGTAACAGAAACAAATGGCACCAACCTGCACCACGATACATAAACAGCCAATAACCGACAAGAAGGATTTGGGAGGTGGGGGTTGGGGGGGTTAGTGCGCGGAAGGGAGGGGGAGGGGACGGGATGAGGAGGAGGGAGGGGCGAGCTAGCCCCCGCTTTGTTTGACAATATTTTGAACGTCAACAAGAAGTGCCGTCACCCAACATTGCTTAGAGCACCTTTAATAATCCACCAGCCGCGGCGCGTTCCAAAAGAGTGCGTAAAGCAGCGCATCGCTCGGCACGCGCAGTGCACGAAGTGAAACAGCTAGAGCATCCAGTCAGTTTACCAACACATGTCGTATATGTCTTCTCCACAACACCACGGACGGATGAGAGATTCATCTTGGAGGTGGAAAAACATAATAGACAACACACATCCCTTTTATCAGGACAACGCCAGAAAAGAGAAGGCATGGAGTTTAATTACAGGAGTGGACGGTAGATAGCGGCTTAATAAACACGGGATTGTTCTGTAAATTACTTGTAGAGACAAAAAAAAATCTGCGAGTCTGGCAGGCAAGACGCTCCGCTTCTGAGACGCTCCCGGTGTGGTATGGCGCGTGGCTGGGGATGGAACTAAACTGCGGCGTAGCCAGGAACGCAGCACAGCGCTAGTGGAAAATCGGGTTAACAGAGAGCGATGGAGGGAGTACCAGGAGAAGTGAGAAGCTTTAACACACCTCCTGAGTGGGTCCTCCAGCCACCATCACGTAAGTGACGCGATAATTGTCGACGGGGCTGCCGGGTGCCGTCCAGGTGGCACGGAACGAGCGGTGGGTCACCTCTGAGGTCACCAGGTCTGTGGGCGCCTCCAGTTCCCCTCCTGAAAAGGAATGAACACAAATATGATCCGAC
This sequence comes from Perca flavescens, assembly GCF_004354835.1. Lineage (NCBI taxonomy): Eukaryota > Metazoa > Chordata > Actinopteri > Perciformes > Percidae > Perca > Perca flavescens. The sequence goes on from NC_041348.1 coordinate 29,979,287, forward strand.
AAGTAAAAGTATTTCCCACCGTGAACCCCGCCTGCCCTCGTTGCTCTGACACTGAAGCCGGTGGCCCGCTGTATATTTCAGCTCTCCTCACTTTAAAAAATGTATTTCTCCAGCTGCGCTGTAAATCATTTTCCCGTTTCCTCCTAAAACTGATTTACGGAATAAAAACAGTTCCAACGTGAAAGTTTCCATCAGATGCTTGGATCTGTGTTGCGACATCTTTCGATTGCGTGAAATAATCGAGGTTGTCAGGCAGAATTGAGTCAAATTTATCGATCTGCATTTTTTGGATCGGATCTTCTGTTTTTCTATTTTCGAAGAGTAGAATTCCTTTGCAAATAAAAGAACACTTTGTTCTCAACTGGGGATGGCAATGACTGCTAATAATTTGTACTTTCTCCTTGCCAGCAGTCATTAGTTTCATCATTCAAACAGGGTGAAAGCAGCGGTACCAAGGAAGTGTAATTATGCTGATATTTATGTCTTTACTTGGACTTAAGGTTTATGTCGACCTTCTTAAGCAGAACAACTTTCACGCCCTCAAGCACTTGCAAATCCAAATGAAAGCCGACAGTAAAACTTTTAAAAATGTATGGTTGTCAGTCTTAAACGCTGTGGCTTTGTAGTATAATTATCTGAAGCTACAAAGGTTTCACCTGACCTCCACTTCAAGTAACTACTGAGAAGTGTAAATCTGACTCGGCCGAATTCAAAGAAGAAGCTGGAATTACAGCTGCAAGCAGCAGTGGCTCTGAGCTCCACTGAGTAACTGGTGCAGTTCCCGTTTTAAACGGGCCTGTTTGAAAACCTTTCATTCTAAAGCCCAGTTCAGACCAAAGATTCTAGACGAGACGAGTTGAAACTTGCAACTTTTTGAAAAGAGCCGGTCTGCAGCGTTCCGAAACCTGCCAGTTCACACCAATGAGACGAGACAAGACGGTGTATCATCTCCATAGCAACGCCTTTGTACTTTCGTCCTAACTTCCGACTTTTAGGCTTTTTGTAGCTGGATATATCATTAATTTTGTCTAAATATGAATGTGGATAACATTCGTGATATTGAGATGCTTGCTCCAGTTACATTTCTAGTGATGAATCAGCGAAAACACGTTTTTATTTCTCTGATTCCCAGCTTTGTTCTAATGCCACTGGGCGCTCTCTCTCTTCAGGCTCTCTCTACCTCCCTCCACCATATAACGTTACCGTGCTTTCGGGCAGTACACGAAAAGTTGGGCCGTCTAAAACTCTGCTATTTCGGCCAGCTGTTCGTAACATAAAATAAAATGGCTTATGGATTATTTTATTTATATAGTTCGTAGCTGACTCGACCAGCTGACTTCTCTATTGGCTGTAGAAACAGTTGACGTCTCTTACGTTCTAAAACCAGCCTCTGGAGACTCGACCAGCTGAGTCGCAGCGACACCATCAACTCGTTTGAGTCGAGCTGAGACGGGCCTGTTCAGAACACTTTTCCCCGCGACGTTCTGAAACGGTTTCGTCTTGTCGCGAATCTTAGGTCTGAACTGGGTTTCATACGAGTTCTGATGATGACATGACTCTTTTCCTACCTGGGCCCTTGACGCTGTTACACAGGTTGATGGTGAGTTCATCAACGATGTCCACCAGGAACTTGAAGTCGCCGACGTTGTACATGTGAATTTCGTCGGGGTCGGAGGCGATGGACCTCAATTCGTTCTCGTCTGCGTTCTTCACACCTGAGAGAAAAATGTTCATTTGCTTATTTTCAAACAGCCAATGGTGTCAGTCAGTGTTGTAGTACTCAAGACCGGTCTTGGTCTCAAGAGCGGTCTCAGACCACTTTTAGAAGGTCTCGGTCTCGTCTCGGATTTTCTGCAATGTAACACTAACCGACACAGCTGGGACCACCTGAAATTTGTATCTGCGCTAAGTAAGGAAGCATAAAGAAAGGTAAGCTAGGTGTAAGTGATGCTAACAAAGCTAGCTAGCTAACGTTATCAATCTGCCTCTGTACCAAAACTCTTCAGAAATCTCTTCACCCCTCATCCAAAGTGATTTAGCTAATATTAGCTATACACATTAGCAAGTTGTGTATATACTGTATGTTTAAGTTGTTTGGTCTGGTCTTGTTCTTGACTCGGTCTCGCCCTGCCGTGATCTTGGTCTTGTCTCTGTCTCAACCCCTCAAAGTCTTGGTCTTGTTTCTGTCTCGATACACTCTGGTCCACGTAAGGACTTTGTCTCGGTTTAGTTGGTCTTGACTACAACGCTGGTGTCAGTTCATTTCAGTTTGCTTTGAAAATTAACTTCCAGAGACTTGGAACTTGACTGATTAGATTTGAATGAACTAATTACAGTTCACGGTTGCTTGTTTTGGAAAATGTAGCCTATGGGGCTCGATCATGGAAAACCAACTGTTAGTTCATGTGACAAACAAGAAATAAGCAGTGAAGAAATTCAAGCTATGTCAATATCACCTCATTTCTGTTAGTTTCATGTTATTCAAACTGACAAAAATCATGTACCGATTGCGTAGAGCTCAATGTCGCTGTCTCTCAGCTTCTCCGAGCTGAAGACGATTTCGTCCTGCGACTTTCCGTCAGTGATCAGGATACCAATTTTGCGGGAGTCGGGACGCAACCCCACATTTTCTTTGAAGTTGTTGTCGAGGATGTATTTCAGAGCCATCCCTGTGTGACAGAAACAAACAATTTAACAAAACAATTCTATTGTCAGTCACTGTGAATCTCGGCTTTTAACATTAAACATAATGTCCATTCATTACATTATTGCCAACCCAATAGTCCAATAGTTACAAAGAACCATTTTTTTGGTATACAGGTGTTTTTTGAAGTTTCTGTGAATATTTGGAAAGTTTCTGGTTGAGTATTACTTTAAACTCTCACAAAGAAAATCTACTTTATCGTTACATTTTTAGAGAAATATCAGTTTTCTACAGCTAATGGACCCAAATAAGGAAAGTAAATTGATTCCAAATTGGGGCCTTCATCAGTGTTAACCTACTGTGGATTGGACAAATTGTTGTTAAATTACCTGTCATGGTGTTGCCTCCTTTGTATGGCAGGTTGGCGATGGCTTCCAGCAGGGACTCCTTGGTCGGGTGGGCGTTCAGGTGCCACTCGGTCTTTGGGTCTCCACTGTACTGAGCCAGACCTGCAGAAAACACCAAGGACACAAGAAAACTTACAAACTGCCAACTTAACAGGTTTACCAAAAACAACTGCAATTAGTATAAGTGTATAGATCAAGAGCACCAGTGACAAACTCATAAAATATGATAAATCACCAAATTTTAAACAACTCAACAACAGCAGTATTTTAACTTTATGCTGAAGCTGCTCTACTTTACCTCATATACTAAGATACAAATGCAGCAATATTCTAACAGCCTTTGGAATAAGATCAACGTTTGATACTGAATACTTTAAGTATGTTTAAGACTTTGGCTTGGTTAAAATGTTAACTGCTGGACTCTAATTTGTAATGCATTTTTACATTGCAGTATAAACATTTGGTAAGGTTTCCACCTTTCTAAGTATTAGTCATATAGAGCCAGAGACAAAGTAGATAATGGTAGTATTAAAAATAGTAGCAGTTGTTTTATCAATTGAGCTGAATTGTTAGTTAAAGTACAATAAAGGTAGTAGTAGCTATCGGACAGTATTGAAAGTAGTAGTATAGGTAGTAATTACAGCAGAGAGAGCAGTTGTGGTGATAGCAGTAAAAATATTACCAATCTGGACTCTGTCGGGGCTGATGTCGAACACGCTGACCATGCGAGCGATGAAGTTGCGGATGGTTTTGAAGTTGATGCGGCCGATGCTCCAAGAGCCGTCGACCAGCAGCACAAGGTCGGCCTTTGCTGAGGTCTTACACTGAGTGTCTGCGGAGAGAGACGGCAAGTGAGCGAGACACCTGGTACACCCCGCGGACACGCACCACGGGCACTCGCTCACTTTTATACAAACCGTTAGAAATGAATGTGTGTGGTGAAAGTGGGAAAAAGAAGTTAAGAAGAAGGTTTGTGGGATACATCAGAGAAGAGAGAGAAAAGTGCATCGCAAAAAGTCTCACACAATCACAAGATGTTTATACAGCAGGATGTTTTACACAGCATTACATAACACAAATAATTCACATAGGCAACACATTGTGCAACAGCTGTCATTTCTGGATTAACTGCTGTTTCTTCTGGGACTTTTTTTCGCTCTCTCTCTTCCATTATCTTCCAGTGATATACGAGGCCTCCTGTTCCACAAAGTTACTGCACATTCCTGCTCCAGGCACCTGTAGGGGTGAAAAATGGCCGCTCTTCCCTCTTTTTATGTTTTTACAATGACACGCCTGGCGGATGCCAGGCGCTTAAAACCTGGGCCCCTGTGTGTGCAATTGTAGACAGGTTAGAAGACAATCGATTACATTTTTTCTGTTCTTTTTCAGCAGGCCGCAGAAACAGATGCTAAGAGGAACTGAGTCGGATGCTTGGCCGCAGTCTGTTTGAGTTATACCACCGGTAAACAATATCCTCTGACATTCATTAATAAAAACAGATGTCATAAACAGAGACAGCTTTAAGAGGCATCCAGTGCGCTGCAGTCGACTGCTGGATCCAGTGTCTCTGAGTAAGTAAAATATCCTTATCCAGTCTTACTGTGGGACACAAATCAACTGGCGTTGCTGCATAAATGCTGACTTTGGTTGTTTTTGCGTTGAGAACAGTGGCTGCCTTAAAGTGAAAGTTTGGTGTTTTAAAGTGTTAGTTTAGATTCACCAAACTATAGATTCACCAAACTAACCGATGGAAGCAGCAGTAGAGCAGCAACTCCCGTGTTCTGCGAGGTAAAATGACTGTTTGAGCGGTGAAAACGTTCCAAATTTAGCGTACGAGCAGACGTATATGAATACATTTTGTGGATTATCTATCATCTAACCGTCTCAACTTAATAAATCTTAGACTTGTGCAAGAGGAGGTGTCCGTGACATTTTGAGCGAGCTCAGTTTTATTCTTGAGTTGATAAAGGAAACGAAATTTCCTTTGAGAGTACATGGATGAAAGCGCCTGAGCTCATAAAAATCCACAGGACTCGGTTGAATGCTTGAAAAAGCTACTACTGTAAGTGGATCTTGTGTTGGGAGCAGATTTTATGATCTTGTCTAAAGGCATCCCTTGTGTCTCAACCCTCACAATACAAATTCAGTAGCCACTACTATAGTTCCCCTTTGTGGTTTGTATTATTGTCTTGTTTGTTGATGATTTCATTTTGCAGAAAACTGTTAAATCAAATGGAAGTCGCCTTTACGGAAACCTCTATACATCCAATGACGTAAAACAAGCCATCCTTTAAACCATTTAAATATAAAAAGTGATGCTAAACAAGCTAACACAATGTTGAATTTTAACATTTCCAATGGTGGTTAAATTGTTAAAAATAACTTCAAAATTCCAGAAAATGTCGAGTGATTTGACAAAATGTTGCTGGACACGAGTAAAACTTTCTCACTCCACTGTCAGGTTTTTCACACATTTTTTAAAGAACATTTGAAAAAGGGACAAAGCATTTAATGATCTGTAAAAAATGTTTTTGCAGCGTGTGAAGGACGCATCGAAGCGGCTCTGCCAGACCATATGGACCTGTCAGAAAGTCTGGATTAAGACCTCCACTAAGCAGCGTGCCAAGTGAGAACATCAGTTTAATATACGAGGATCCTTGAGTGGAACCTCGGTGGAACATCCTGGCCTGTTCCCCGCTCGGTGGGCTGCCGGTCACTGTGTCTGCTCGCCATTACAGACGGAATTTCTGCCCAGGGTCAGCACCTCCTCTGGCTCTCATGAGAAGCATAACATTTTCCTAACTGCATACATGCTGGCGGCAGCTAACGCTGGGGATCATAAAAAAAAGTCTGTAATTGCAAACAGAGCCTTCTTCCGCACTTCGGACAACATAAAAATGGGAAACATCTACTTTTGCATTAAAACATTTGGGCCACTGAGTTCAATAGTAACTCATCCTGTAGCTAACGAAGTTATATGATTATGGAGACACCGTTAAAGGTCCGCACATCGTGCACGTGAGTCGGTCAAGGAACATGTCCAATTGGGCAACTTACAAACGTTAGTGTCAACACTTCTGCACATGTCTGTTTAACGGGATCATTATGCTCCAGATCACCAAATGAGATATGAGGTAGGTGAGGAAACGCGAGCCAAGCAGCTCAAAATAATTTGTGCTAATCGCAATCATCTGCGACGAGTTTCAGCCCGCGATTCCAAAGAGACAAAGATATTAATTCCCTTCGACAACCAATTCAATTGTTCAAAAGTTCAACGTTCTGGCACTAATTTGGGCAGCACTTCGAAGTCGGACCACTCCTGTTCTGAAATGACTTGGATCGGAGAGCGTCTGGTCTGCAGGCCTGCTCTTTAGGGCTGCTAATGGTGTTTGAGTTGTAGCGTGGTGGAGTTTTTACCAGAGGGAACGACAGGAGGCGGCTCCGGAGCGTCCATGAGGGTCGTATTCTCCTCTCCTGCCAGAGGCAAACTCTCCCCTCCCTCAAACATGCCAAACACGGCAACAGAATACTTTGTTTGTGCCCTGAGGGAGAAAGGAAATGGCATAAACTAACATCAGTCTTTCCCAATCCCAAAATGAGATCTCCACAATGTGAAAAAGTAGCCCCTCGTCTTTCAAATGACTGTCCTTAACTTTTACCGAAACTTAAAGCCCCCAACTTTAAATTTGACGCAGATGAATAATAATTGGTAGGCATATGTAACATCTCAAGACGTGCAAAAAAGCCTCTTGGAGGTATATCCCAGAACCAACAGGAAGTCAGCCATTTTTAATTAAATGTGGCGCATCCATCGCTGCTTGCAGCTTTAATATCTATTGTTTCCCTTTATGGTGAACTCTCTAATCTAGGCATAACATTCCTCAGAATATTTAAATATCTAATAGTTAGGAAAGCTTACCTAAGTTCCTCTAGAACAACTGTGTTGTCGTAGGGACCAACCAGGAGTTCCCCCAGGTCAATATCATTGCCATGAGGGTGAAAGGTCACTTTGTAGCCCTTAACTTGTCCGGGTGCTGGATCCCAGGTGACCCTGAAACTGGTCTTGGTGGGCTCTGAGGTCTGGAGGTTCCTGGGAGCCTTGAAGGGCGACACTGAAATAGAAGAACCCGGCCAGAACTTCAGGACAAACTTGTGCAGAATAAAAAGTCAACACCAACTCCTACTATTGGCAAAGGTTTTTGAAGATCAGCCACACGTCCACATTCAAGCCAGTTTGTCATTAGTCCATAATACAATACCTTGAACCCGGTGTCATTGGTTAAAAAGCCCAGTGTCATGCTGTGTGTTAGTAATGATAGCGTGTGATTGAGCACGTGTTTATTAACTGTGATTTTAGTTTTCTGGTGGAAAGATGCTGCTTCTTGACAGCGCAGAAGCACCTGTAGTGTGAAAAATATTCATCTTAACAAATCGTTTTAAACTTGAAGTCAATCATCAACTGTTATTTTTGGAGGAACAATGGGAAAGAAATCTGCAACTTGGATGACAGAATCCTGTTTGTTTCCAAGGAAGCATGACTTGTGTTAACATTTCTCTAGAAACAAGTGACAAAATTGTCAAACAAGCTAGTTTTCTCCGTTTGTTTCCCCAATACTGACATTTAATAGGAGAACGTCCAGGAAGCCAGGAGGTAGAAGTCCTTGATTTTCGGGGAATTTAAACACTTAACTTAACCGACAGTCAGATAAAGTCATAGATGATTCGTTGAGCAGCGAGATTAGCGTTGCCCAGCTAAATTACTGGACGCAGAGACCCAAACAAATACATTAATTAGTTGTCTGACTCTCTGTGAGTAGGACAAATAGTGGCAGAGCACAAAAGCCAAAGAAAACACTTAAACGTTTCATTTTTAAATAAAAAATGAACATTCAGTTTGGCTGGCCAATCACAGGAGACATTATGACTCCATAAAAAAGCTGAAATCACCTAAGCTTCACATTGATTTTAAATTCATTCTACCAATGATGTTTTAATGAACTCAGGCTTAAACGTCTTGGTTTAGATGGACATGTTTCTGCAGTGTACTGTCTGTCAGAGGGTTGAATTATGGACCAACGTACGTGTCGTTCCTACTCCTTGCCTTGCTTTTCCTTCCCCGCGCTTGTAGATGGGGTGAACGATGATGTTGTAAGTGGTTGTGGGCTGCAGCCGCTTCATGACGGTGGAAGTGGTCGTCCCGGGGATCTTGAGGGCCACTTCTTTCCCTCCACCAATGGGAATGTGCTTCAGCCGGTAGTGGGTCACCTTGCCCGGAGCCGGCATCCATGTGACTTTCATGGTTCGTTCGGTCTCGTCCGACACAGTCAACTTTTTACCAGCAGCGGAGACTGAAAACAAAAATTTATTTTTATAAACCGGATTCACATATTCAAGATTCAGCCTAAAATCTATATTAATATAATAATAATATTGTTATCGTCAGATACTGCCAGTATATTTTGGCAGGGCAGAAACAGGATTTGGAAAATATTTCAATGCTTTTTCAAACATATTTATACTTAAGTGTAACTGATTTAAAATTTCTATGGCTGCCCATAGAATTTCATGACTTCTCCGAGGGGGGGTGCACAAACACGGAAGGCTTGTATCATGTGGCACACAGTTCTGTTGTCATTACTTAGAATTCCTCATGGGGGCAACAGAAACTACATTCTATAGCTTTAACAGACTCACTTTGTCAATTTTTATGTTCTGTGTGCTCGACTATTTTATACACGTTTTCTTTTGGGGTCTACTTACTGCTATAAACATTTAGTTATTTTTCTTTTAAACTCTAAAAGTAATCTTTCCCTCTGTATTTTCTGGCCAAGTGTGGTTTCCCTTTTATATTCCTTCAGTGATCTTTATGTATTCATAACTGCAGGCATAAATGTTGAGTAATACCATCAGCTTCATGCCAAAACTAATTGGTTATGAATTAGGCTTTCGCCCAGAAGTGATCAATTAGGGAGGAAATGCTAACCACATTTTCCTTTTCCCCCCTGAAACAACCAAAAGCCCTATAAAATGAAATTAACTTATTCCGATGATTCTGCAAGTGATTAGAAAAGAATGTGCAAGGGAATAATATGTATATTTAATGATCCCAAGGAAAGTTTTTCAGACTACTTGATTTTTATTGGCGGAAAAAAACATGGCATCCAACTTTTCGATGTGTTGATGGATTTGAACAAATCTGTGAAGCCAGAGATGAAATAGTGCTGCTGGGAGAATGCATGAGGAACAATATATATACTGAACATGTGTTAGTTTCTCTACATGTTTCTTTGTTTCGGGTGGCCTGTTTGTGTGGATTTGGACTGTTGGATTTTGCCTGCGTGCGTATATATTAAGGGATGTGTTGACATTTTTAAGAGCTTGCTTGGTCTCTGATGCAAAGTATGCAGCTCACAGTGCGTCACTCATAGGACACACACGTTGAACCAATTTTCATCTCACACAACAGAACTGTCACCATGTTGGTGTTTCACTCACAATTACAGTTTGAAAATGATCTAAAATGAATATCTTAATTCAAATTTGGCTTATTTCTATAGACTAGAAAGCAGAAAACTTATGGAGAATGCCAACTGTACGATTATGCACGCTCTGAAATCAGTTTTGTTCTCGTTACAAAAGGAAGTGTTGAATCTAATTTCAGCTCATATTCTTGTTGCACACACGCAAAAACGTCCTATACTTCCCTCTTGGGGGTTGAAGAATTGGGTTAATGACCTAACCGCTGACTACTAAACCACTAAATCAAACCTTATCCTGCACGTTGAAAAATGACACCAAAGGGGTACCCGGGGCGTTCAAAATGGGACATTAAGGGCGCACTCACACTTGGCCCAGTTGAACCCTACCCAAGCATGCTTGAACCCAAAGTCCGGTTTGTTTAACTTGTGTGATTTCTCACACAGTACGCTAATCCGTGCCCCGGCCCGCTTGAAAAAGGTGGGGTTGGACTCGGGCACGGTACGCATCAGTGGGATCGCTAAAAGTGCCAGGGTGTGGTTCTTACTTTACATATGAAAGGGAATTGTAGTCGTCAACTCCCGCGATGTAATGACGTAAACGTGCTCTGGCCCTGATTGTTTTATTGCAGTGTGAGTGCAGGCCAGCGGGGGGAAGCGGGGACAATCGTACACCAGCACGGTTCAAGGCAACTGGGCCAAGTGTGAGTGCACCCTAAGCGACCATATGTGACGAGTTGGGAGCGAGAATGTGTCTCCAGAGCACAGTCAGTGATCACAGAGTGTCTGTAGTCTTACCGTCGGTGGTTTCCTGTCCAGTGAGTGGCCTGCTGTCTTTATGATCGTAGGCGGCGACAACGGAAACTTGGTAGAGCGTCTCCGGAGTCAGACCGTCCAGCACGGTGTTGGTCACATGTCCCGGCACCGTTTTATCTCCAGTCTCCTCCGAGAACAGTGAGTTCCATCGAACCCGGTACATCTTTACGTTGCCCGGCGCCGCCGTCCAGGACGCTGCGAAGCTGGAGTCAGTCACGTCGCTGGTGACCAGGTTTGTAGGAGGTCCCACCTCTGCAAAAACAACAAGCAAAGCTGGGGATTATTATGGGGTTTCAGAAGTGTATTGTGAAACACAAAAGCAAACTGTGATTCATAAGATAAGTAATAATCTTTCTTTATGTAGAGATTACATTTAATGTTCAACTTTTCTTCTGTTAGATTTTGGACCAAAAGCTTTATATCTTTTATATATATGCACCCTAAATTTTGAGCACAATAGTGCCATCCAATGTCCTCCCAGACACACAACAGATGTTTTTTTTTTTTTATATTGTCTAAAGTCAGACTGGCTGGTTGGCTCTCTCCCGTATTTGTCAGTTTTCTTTTTAAATCCATCTTCTCTTTTGAAACAAAAGGAACCACTTGCTGGCAGATCAGATTATTTTCTGCAATGGAAATGATTAAAAGGCCATCGGGTGGACAGAAGAATTGAACAAACCACCACAGCTATAAAGGGCAGAGACGACTGGAGAAACACATGCGATATTTTAAGACATTTCTGCTTCATTAGTGAGTGAAGAACATTGGGAGACAGGAGACATGGGAGAGCAAAGACATAAAACATGTCGGGAACCGGATGAACTCATGCCAACAAGACAAAGAAATATCTTTATTGTAGTTTATTGGACATCTTTATTTCATCAAATTGGTGCTTCCCTCTATTGGTAAAGCGTTAGCTGCCAACTTTGATATTCAGTATTTTGCAGACACGTTTGAATTCACACGTTTAACCTTTTAACTAGTGAGCTGTTTGGTGACCTAACGGCTCTCTTGCTTTCTTGTGGGTTTAGGGAACTTTGCCTTTGTTAACGGCCCACCAACTCAAAGGAAAATTTCAGTTTATAACTCGGGTCTTATTCTTGTGGTTTTGACAGCCAGGTTTTACTTGAAATGACGGAAGGCTTTTTCAACCCTTGTCTCCCCTCCGACTTGGTCACCTGAAGACGTGGTGACCACTTATAAAAAAAACAATGCTTCCTCTCTGTGCAGCGGTAAAAGCAGGTAAAACAAAAAGGGAATAATGTTTCAATCCCACTGCGACTGAGGAGAAGAGGCTTCGTCCACTAATTTAACCTTTACTCAAACTTCTATCTAAACCCTTAATTCAACCAAGTGATGGATCGAAAATATTCAGTGACATCGTCTTACGAAAATGCGCTCACTCTGAAGCTTGTACTTGCACAGAAATCAAGAACATACATACAAACACAGCATCAAAGTGTTTTCAGAGGTTTTTATGACCTCAGCTCAACTTTCTTAGACACGCAGCACACAGAAGCAAAAACCTCGTATATATTTGTTTGAGCAAATCGAATTCCCGCAACCGCAGCGGCTCATGTTGCTGCAAGCAGACATATGGTCACTTTCCTATACAGAAGGAGACCAGCGCTGGAAATATTTATGAATGATGGAAAAGGAGAAGGAGGAGGGAGAGTCAATATCAAATTATAATCCGTCTTTAGTTTAGAGAAGGTGACAGCATGAACAGGAGAGGCGCTGGAAAGACTGAGAAGTATCCACAACGTGATAATTACCACAAATAGCAGATCCAGCTACATAATCAAGAAAGTGAGGATGGAATAAATCACATAATAGTTTGTGCCAAATGATACACATCTTAAGAGAGAGAGGAGGGGGAAAGAAAAACACTACTCTCCAAATGTTTATAGTCGGAAAAATAGTTTCTGGTTTGGATTTAAAAACAACAAAATTCAGGATACATTTAAAAAACAAAATGTTTCCGTGCACACGGATGAGCAGCCAGAAAGTCAAAATGTGTGTGTGTGTGTGTGTGTGTGTGTGTGTGTGTGTGTGTGTGTGTGTGTGTGTGTGTCTGGAAGTTGTTGAGCCATTTTTGTTCCTGCCAACTGATACCGGAAATGTCATTTTGATGTGGCCAGACTGTTATAGAAATCTCTGGTAGCGAATTAGGTTTTAAAACAGTTTGAAAAGCATATCATGACAGAAATACTGGATTATAACGGATCCATTTTCAGCAGCTCTTTTCAGCTTTTAGCGCTTATGGTAATATGCAAAATGCTTGTTGCAGATCGACTCAAATCAGGCTTTTAATTTGAAGGTCTCCATTTCATTTGAAGTATTTCTGGCTAAGAAAAACACATCAGACTTTGAATCCTGGATGTATTGTGCTTTGCTTCATTAATGTACATGCATTAGTTTATTTCGGTCTTGTTATTTCGCATGAGCTGCTCGGTCGCCGTCGCTCAGTCTTCGCCACACAGACGCCACTGCAGCCACCATTAGCAGGGAGCTCTCCACGGCGGCTGCCAATTTTCATCAGCTTCAAGGAGTGCTGTCTCTCAAAGCTGGAAGCTGAGTCTGGAGGCTTTCGAAAACTAACAGCCACAGACAGCCGTCAGATGGAGTATGGAATATCTGGCGCTCTGCAGATGCTGCCTCAAATGCACCCAGACCTATTTTTCCAGTCAGTGATGAGGCAAATGTGAACAAAACCGCAGGAAATATAATGCACTTCTGAAGATATTTCCTATGATATGCATGTCTCCCTAATCTATCCATCCATCCATCCATCTATCTATCAACCATCCATCTATGTATGGAAATCCAAACTACACAGTATAAAACTACACAGGGCAGTTTACTCAAAATGAGAGAGATTTTGAGACAAGAATATTGCATATATTAAATAGCAAAAAATTAGTTACATCATCTGTGTGTCTATTTATAAAAGTGTGTTTATTGCTGAAATATTTAGTTTTTTCCATCATGCCACCCAACTGCTCAACTTGGGGGCTTTGCAGCAGCACAATGACAGTGATAGTTCAGATAAATAAATAATATAAAAAAATTAATAAGAGGTATACATTTTTTTTAGAATAACAGAAAAATATACAAGAGCACTAAACATTAGCATTTTTTCACTGAGAAACAGTTGTACTCAAATGCACCGACTTCTTCAGCACCTGAACCCCTATATGATTGAAGTTCAGGTCATAAGCTTTTTTAAATATTTCTTCTACACAATGCTTCAAGGGAGGACACTCAGTCTAGGAATTGCTGCTGCTGATGTCTCACAGTCACAGTGGAAAGTCTCTTGGCCGATTATTACTTTGTATAAACTTGGCTACCCGACATGTTCCATCTACCATCAGCCGTTTAAAGCACCTTCAAGTGCAGAGAGCGACTGCAGTTTTCGTATGGGTGGCCCAGATGGAGAGGGAGAAAAATATCTCTGCAAGTGTTGTTGGTGCTAATTCACATCAGACGAGAAGTGCTGTCCAGCTCTCAATGAGCAAGGCAGTAACACTACAGGAGATGGGTGCTCCAGCTTCGACCCCATCATTTATTTCAATGGGACTGCGACACTGATCGATGCAGAGGCCTCCGCAAATAAAAATGCAAGATCATCGGCCAAAAAACTTGTAATGCGCAATGCCACAGTGTCATGATAACTTTCCATTTTTAAAAATCCTGTCCCATAATATTATAAATTACTGTGCAGTGTTCATAATATAGAAAAAGTAGGGCTCCCCCCTCCTAATCATTACATGACTAATCAATCGTTTTGGTCTTAATCAACTAAGATTTATTTAGTCGATTAGTCATTTTTTGATGCATTTTTTGATGCTAAATAACTTATTTCCAAGAAACTGGTATGAGCACATCTCTGGTAAATACAAGATTTAAAGTGGTGCTTAAGCTTGATTCGTTGTGGAGAAACTGAGTATTAGTCCACTAAGAACTTCTTTAGTTGAGGACAGCTCGAAGTCTATTTGTTTTCTTTATTTTAGCTTTCTACCAAAGTGAGTAGTAGTACCAAAGTACCACAAAATACAGCATTTATGAGCAAAGATTGCATATTGCAGCTTTTAGATTTAATTCAATTTAGATCGATAAGCTGAAATTGAATGATAACCGCAACTGCAACCTTTATCCTTTATGGAGTTAAGTTCCCACAAGGGCAGCTGTAAAACAAACACACTGCTTTGAATAAATGCGTCCCCTTTATGGCATTACATCTGCTCACTCAATTTAACAGAAGATTTAGCGTGGATTAAAAAAATAGATAATGATGGAAGATGCGAAGGAAACATGTCTGAAGTCTTTCAGCACATAACCACATCGGTGGTTCCCAAATCTTGATTAAGCCATAGCACCAAAGGGAAATATTAGTTCACAGCCAGTATGCACAGCACCCTTCAGCACTCATGTGTCTTTATCACCTTCATGTAGCAATTGAAGAAACTTGTGTTTGCTCTTTCATCATGACGTTAAACTGGGAACTGAAGGGTGCTGTGCTGCCAGAATCACCACAGGAAGCCTGGTTGTCGCCCTAAATCTGCAGCTTTCAGGCCAAGCTGTAAAGTAAGAGCTTGTTATATGTCCAAACCTGGCCTTAACTCCTCACCTGCACTCCCTGGAGCAGGCTTGGAAAGCTAATACAGGTGAAAAGTGTAAAAACATAAATAATTGCCTGTCACTTTGACGCGTTAGAACAAGCTGGGGGTCGTAGCCTGATCAACTACTGCAATCAAGGGAAAAGAAGTTAACGCAAACTTCAAAGCTTCGGATGACAAAACATGTATGATTGAAAGGTTGAGCGTTGTATTTTACAGGTTTCGGTTTAATGAGTCATGAAAAGTATAAAGGACGACATAAAGCTCATGGACATTATGACAGAAAACAACTAGAAGAGCGCAGACCTCCGCCAAGGCAATACCTTATCTCGCTACGTAAACCAAAGTGAGAAATAGTTTGTGTACCTTCCCCGAGATTCGGATCCACTCCAAATTTTAATGTGTTCTCCCCTGGCCCATGCTACACCCTTACACAAAGTTTCATAAAAATCAGGCCAGTAGTTTTTCTGTAAACCTTGCTGACAAACCAACAAATAAGGAAACCAAACTGAAAATATTACCCTCTTTTGAGGCGGTAATAATTATTTCGTAAACCCCCTTGTCGTTACAATTTTTATAACTTTTCCTTTCATTCACATTTGTATTTGAGTTTTTTGGCTTCAGGCCCTGGTGGAAGATATTCAACATCAAACTGTATAAGTTTAAAAGATGCACTGTCATCACTGACAATAAACGATTCCTGAAATGTTCCCTTTTTTGCTCGACAGTTATGGAAGCTTTTCCATCTCACAGCAACATCACGCCAAACTGGTCCAACAATCAAGAAGTCCTGGTTAATGTCAATGTTTTGGGGGTTTTCCAAATGAGTGAAGGACTTGGTAAGCCTTGTGGGCAGGTTTACGCCAAAAAAACTGAATAAGATGGACCGCATTTATAATGTCATTGGAGTTTAGCCGGGGATCAACGTGCCATTGTTTGAACAAATTAGGAAAGAATGAAAACAAAGTCTCTCTGGAGTATTTATACAGTAGTTTGGGCAACGACCTGGATTGGCTTTCATATAGCACAGAAAGCATCAAAACCTGCTGATTGTTGGCATGTGGGAGAGTTTTCCATTTCAGCTCCCATTCGGTCGTAAACACAAATCTCTTGTGCGCAAAAACCAGGTCCCGACGAAGCTTAATACGAGCTCTTACTGTACAATAAGAGTTTTTACAATAAGAAAGAGTGAGCTCATTGGGTTTAATGTGGGTACAGTATCGGTGCAGTTTTCCACTGCACATCTGAGCAGGTTTAGCTTTGCATGACAGAGAAAACAAAGGTAATGAGGAACCTCGTGCCAGCTGCCTCTGATGTGGGCCAACACCACGGATGTCTGGGGACCTTACCAACACACTTCAGAACTAGACCGTGAATGCAACAAGGCAGAACAAACGCACCACGCTGTGCCAGTACGGCCCCACACATCCTGAAGCTTTGGAAAGACAGAAAGAAGAGAAACAGTGGAGGTTGTATTGATTGCATGGCGCTGCGACCAAGTAGGTATCTGGAGGCTGCGGACAAGACTATTAAATTCCAGGCAAGCCCTCACAAGGTGAAAGGAAAGAAAGAGAGATAGCAACCCAGAGAAAGAAAGACAGAGAAAACAACATGAAGAGGCAAGGAAAGACAGACGGAGAGAGGGAAAGGCAAAGAGAGACAGAGAATTAAAGAAAACAGAATTAAAAAGAAATGGGATAGGCAGATAGGAAAGACAAAGACAGAAGGTGAGACACATGGAGACGGAGACATAAACAGAGAGAGACAGAGACAGGAATGAGTCAGTCTTCCCTGCTCCTCCTAACCTTCCAGCCCTGCTCTCAGCTGGGTTACATTCCTGTCGGGTCTTGCCGTTTCTCATCTTTCCCTCTCAGCCCGTGTGTCCACTGTTAACTATTACTAGCTTCAACTCCACTGTGTGAGATGCACAGGTGAGCAAACACTGATAACTAACCACATCCATCAAGTTCAGGTCCAACGTGATGGCCTCGGCACTAGGGCTGCACGCTCTTAGTCAATTAGTCGCCTAATATCGTTCGTTTTGGTCCTAGTCGCCTAAGATTTCTTCAGTCCATTAGTCATTTTTTACGCTTTTTCATGCTGAATGACTTATTTCCAAGAAACACAAGATTTAAAGTGGTGCTTTTGCTTGACTCTTTGCGGAGAATGTCAGTTTTACAGATCTGTCGAAAATCAACTAATCGATTAGTCATCAGACATCCGTTTTCTTTTATAAACAACTATATTTTTGCCATTTTGCCTTTAATGAACAGCGGCAGTTGAGATACAGATGGGAAAGAGAGAGGAGTATGACACGCAACAAAAGGTCCTCAGTTTTACGCTTTTAAGAATCAGTTGCCACAAGAGTCAGTGGACATGAATTATGTCATCTTGTCTACAAGGGTCTTCACGAACTCTGCCCAAAACATTTTTGCCGTGGTCCATGTGCACACAGCCCTGTATGCTGACACTTCATATAGTTTAAACAGAACCACATACGTGTCCGTGGAATATATTCAGCCATTCAGACTCATTGTGCAACATTAATCACACCAGAAAACACCAGACAGCTAATGCATCCACTAATTACACAGATCTATAAATCTGTTATTTTGATAAAAGCAAATTAATACCTGGATCCGCAACAAAATACACAGGGATAGAGAGGGATACACAATCATAGGATATCTTGTGCAAGATTATTTTCATTCCTAAACAGGACATTGATGTAAATGTTCATCTTCACCATCCACTGTTCAAATGCAGCTGGGGACCTTTGTTGCACATCATCCTGCTCTCTCTCCCCACATTTCCTGCCACATTCTGCAAGCTACGAGCAATAAGAGTAAAGAAATTCTTAGTCGCCTAACACTCATTTTCAACAATTTTGTCGACTAAACGATTAGTTGATTTTCGACAGATCTGTAAAACTGAGTTTCTCCACAAAGATTCAGGCAAAAGCACCACTTTTAATCTCGTGTTTACCAGAGATGTGCTCAGAAGTTTCTCGGAACTAAGTCATTAAGCATTGAAAAAGGATAAAAAAAAAAGACTAATGGACTAAAGACCAAAATGGCCGATTAGTTGACTAACCGACTGAGAGGGGACAGTCCAGCAGCCGAGTAAATATAAACCAAAAACGTATCTAAGGATAAAAAGTAGTAAAGACCCAGGTGGTAAAGAATGAATTGTCCTTTTCACTACAACACTGTAACATTGTCAAACTGGATGTCGTCCTTGTCTTCTCCATCTCACCACCACTTCTCTTGTTCTGACTGTTTATTATTACTCTCCAGGAACAATAAGCCTGACCCTTGAAGCCTCTCTGGGTATTGAAAGCGGGATCGCTTCTGGAGCAAAAAGAGAGCCATGTTTAAACACGGACTTGTATCAAATGTTTGTTTTAAGAGCCTGTTGATGATTTGGTTGCCTTCCAGGGTTTCGTCACAGCAATTACAGTGAAAAACCTCAAGCATTAGCTGTGGTTGTTGAGGCACAAAGTCCTAATAAAAATAAAGTAATCCCTTAATCTGGGAGGATCAGCGGGCCACAGCTGGGTGCCAGAAAGTTAGCAGTGAAGAAAGATATTTAGATATCTTGATATGTGTGTTTATTCACTGTATCTTTTGTAGAATTACTAAAAGTTAAAAAATACAGTCGACCATCAAATGAAGTGTAACAGAGTTTTTCAGGACACATACTTGCACTTTACGGGGAGCTGCATCTTAATTTAGAAAGAATTAATAATTCTGCTCCTCAACTAAAGGAAATTTTAATTTCTTTAAACCTTAATTAAACCATATTTTTGATATTAAAACTGGATGAAATGAGTCTGTAGGAAGTTAATTTGTTGCAGGAAGATGATAAAACCAACCTGGGAGCGCTACAGAGCTTTTTAGCCTCTTTTAGCCCCTACTTTGTTTCTTAGCGTACAAAGCTGCATTTAGATCATTTAGCGGTGTGTTTTTCAATCGTCAAGCAATGTACAGGTTTATAAAGCCCTGGAGAACAGGAACGTTTTAAGACCTGACTAAAAAGCCTGAAAGGTGCTGGCCAACCTCAGGTATTCTGGAAGTTTAATCCAGGCATGAGGAGCCTGCTCATCCACGTTTGGTCTGTGGATCAGTAGTCTGTGGATCAGTAGTCTGTATCCACGACGTTCCAGTTTCGGGATTGTTTTCCGGTGCAGCAGGAAATTCTGCCGGATGCGTGTATTTTCGGCCAGATGTCCGTCCCCTTCCTCCTTCTGTGTGTTGGCGTTCTAACCTCCGGTGGATTTGTGAGGACTATGGTTAACTGCTCCTCAGATCTCTGCAGGGTAAATCCAGACAGCTAGCTAGACTATCTGTCCAATCTGAGTATTTTCTCGCACAACTATTTTACAGCGGCTCCGTGCGGAGTTTAGCGCCGCCCATGACAATTGTGATTGGTTTAAAGACCCTCCTCCGCTCCGCATCATCTCATCATTATTATTGTAAGTCACATAAATTACTCAAATTCATTCCTATATATAAACGCCAACAAAGGTTACAGAAAGCAGCTATTTATCCCTTTGTCTTTGATCATCTTTTCCATGTGATCTTATCGTTTCACTCTTTTACTGTTGTTAATGTGTGCCTGTATATTGTATTGTTGTTACACTGTATCTGTTTTTGTTTGTTTTTATTCGGTAAAGCACTTTGAATTATCCTGGCATATGAATTGTGCTATATCAATAAATTGCCTTATGCTCTAATGACTGCATCATGTCCTTGACTGGATAAGAAGAGGAGGAGAAAGAAGAGGAATCAGTCTGAAATGTCCTCGACAAAGACACCAAACTCCCAGTTGCTCCAGCTGAGCTGTTGAGCGGAATTTTGAGTAAGTAGGGCATGTTCACACAATTCCCCTTTGAAAGAATAATTGTTAAAATAAGGAGGTGACTCATGTGCCCTGGTGTTAACATGTTACTGTGAAACGGTTTATGGTTGCATCTGCCTGACTGAGTGTTTTTTCCTACTGAGTGATGAAAATGTCAAGGATTTTAAGTAAAATGCACTTCTGTTTTCCTACATAGTCCGACAATAAAAAAAAAGAAGAGTAAAGTTATTCCCAGCGGCTTACAGTATGTAACCAAGAATTACCGTATTGGTCCGAATATAAAACAGGGTTTTTTTCCTAGAAAAAAGTCTCCTGTTTCAACAGCCAATAGAGAAGTCAGCTATAAACTATAGAAAGGAAATTATCGTAATCCATTTTATTTTAATGTCACAAACAGCTGGTCGGAAAAGCAGAGTTTTAGACGGAGCCTCAACGAGCGCCTGAAAGCACGGTAACGTTATATGTTGGAGAGAGATAGAGAGAGACTGAAGAGAGGGAGCGCCCAGCGGCGTTAGAACAAAGCCGTGACTCAAGAGAAATAAAACGTGTTTTCGCCGATTCATCACTACAGGTGTAACTGTAGCGAGCATCTCACTATCACGAACGTTATCCACGTTCATACACAGACGAAACAAATGATACACCCAGCTACAAAAAGCCTGGAAGTCTCAAGTTAGAATGGAAGTACAACGAGGCGTTGTCATGGAGATGTTACACCGTCTAAGAATGCAAACAGCCAGAGAAAATCTTACCGTGGTCCTCAAAGAGTCCGCTTCCGAGAGACTGACAGGAGAGTGTGTGATTACGTGACAGACAAAACGTAATGATGGGATGCCCATTACCAGAGCTGTCATTCAGCCGAAGGCCTTGGAAATATTTAATAATATTTGATCTAAAAGATGTTAAAAACAACAATTTCAAATAGAATTATTGTCTTTATGATAACAATATTTGGCTTTTTTAAAGTATTTTTTCCAACAATGAGTCTTTAAAAAAAAAAGGGGGGTATATTATATATTATAATCAGGGTTGTCTTATATTCTGACCAATACGGTATGTGCTTTTGTCCCAACACAGGACTTGGTGGAAAGGACTGCAAGCAAAACAGGGCAATTCATGCAAAACCTCAAGGAACTGCATCAAGTCATAGTTTTGAGATACAGTCATGGCACAGGAAACATCATAATGGGAACAATATTGTAAGCCATACAGGGGGAGGAAAAAGATAAATCCATCTCAGAGCCAGCTGGGGGGAGGGGGGGAATCTCCGTCACTTTCCTTCTCCATTGTTTATCACCACTGAATTCATCTTGGCCCACTTCTATTTCCCAGCTTTCTGTGCTTCTGTCTGTTTTTCATTCCTTTCCCTGTAAGGTGGAACAGAGCTGACGAGGAGCTGGATGGGTGGCAGGATGTACTAACACTGCAGGGTTGACTTTCCACTGGGGTCAAAAATGTGTGGACTCCCGGCACTCCCAGGAAATTTTTGGAATGAAAGCAAACGCCAAATGACAGATGAGGACTATTAAAATAAAAAATTAAAAACCGTGGACAAGTAGAGTCACTGAGGATGTCAGAGTAAAGTCTGAACTTATTTCCCCTGTGGTCTTTAAATGAATTAGTTGAGAAAGTTAGTTTTTTTTAAATAGTTTTTATTGTCCCATAGCACAGAGATAATGATCGTAAGACATCAGCAGGCACCTGTTTCGGATCAGAACCAGTGACTCAGCCGTTACTTTTCCAGCTACTCAGATTTCTGGACTTCAGTGCTCAACTTCTGGCCCAAAATTAAAAGATATGTTACGCAATTCAAGTGTCTTTGACAGACACTTTTTATGACAAAAATAATAATACGCAATTTAAAATGGCTTTGTAGTTCCAGTAATATAACTAATAAGTATGACCCAATTTCAATTGGGTTTTACTCACATATTCCATTTCTTTTGCTTGTTTATATTTAGCGTGAATATATTTTGAGTGCCAGCACTACATTTACCATCATGCATCATGCTATGGTTGATGCAAAGAGGTGGTGTAATGTTGCCATGACTATGAAAATATTGCTGTTATTGCACTAGCACTGCTCCTGAGACCTGCTTTTCCCCCCTAACATTGTTTATATTTTGATTAATCTGCACCATGTAAAGTTGTGCTGTTATACAGTAGCTACTAGCAGTGGCTGTTTGCCTTGTTACCATGGAGGTACAAACAACAGTCACCTGGATTACATTTGATACGGTAGAAAAAGTTTAAATTCGATGATTATGAGCCCTGATCTTTTTCTTGGGGATTCTTTTTTGGGGCATTTTAGGGCTGCATGGAGGAGTAAACCTCTATATATGGGCGCCTGCTTTACAAGGTGAGCTACCCAGGTGCCCCGAAACTCACTTATTAAGGAAATTCTAAAAATATTTGTTTGCCATTTATGTTTGATGGAGCTTGCACTAAGTCCAGTAATATTTGAATGACATATGTGTGTACTGGTTGGACTGAGTTACGAGATTAAGAAGTGGTGCGATTTTTTTATGATAAATGCATCAAATTGTATGTTCTGAGAGACATTTCCAAATATTGCTCTTTTCTCATTTGTAACAGTAATAACTTGTTACCTTCTTTGGTGGTGCCATCCGTCTGCAGCGGCACTCCGGAGCCGGAGGGGTATTCAGGAGTGACGGTGACGCGGTAGGTGGTTTTCGGCTGAAGCTCCTGCAGCACGATGGTCGTCTCGGCGAGGACCGTGGTCGTCTCCAGCCTGGAGCTCTCGTCCCCTGCGGGTTCGTAGGTCAATTTGTAGCGAGTGATGTCTCCGGGAGCTGGCTGCCACGATACTCTGAAGCTGGCTGTGGTCTCTTCAGATACTCTTAGGTTCTGCACAGAGCCTAGTTCTGCAACAAATGTGAATAAGTTAGTTAGCGTCACGGCTCCGATTTACCAGCTTCAAAAATAAAAAGGTAAATGTCTTGAGTCAACATACCTTCTAAAGTGGTCTCAGAGCCAGTCTCGGGCAAGCTGTCCCAGTTCTCATACTGAGCAAAAACTTTGACTTCATAGCGAGTGTTTGGAGTCAGGTAGGGGAGGAGGGTGGTGAGTGTGTCCCCGGGCAAAGACATGGACACATAATGCCCGCCGTCATCACCTGCCGGCTTGAACTGAACCAAGTAGGACTCGACCCTGGCGGTGGGGTCGATGTCCCAGCTGGCCCTGAAACTTCTGGAGCCGACCTCTGAGAAGTAAAGGGCCCTCGGTTGGATCAGTTCTGGTGAGAAAATGGAAGGAAACAAAGTTAACGGACACACTGCCATGTGGAAACTTGGAGAGAATTATTTTTTATCTAAATCACCAAGGATGATGCTAACTGAGCTGAGCTTTTCTCTTGGTTAAAAGTGGGTTTGCACTTTGGTAAAAAAAATAAAAATAAACCAAGACTTCTTTAGCCTAGGGATGTCACGAGAACCGGTAGTTCGTACCAAGTCAGTGCCAAAATTCAAAAAAACGTGACGTACTCGTTTTTCTACAGTACCATAGTTACCAAGGGATGCAATTCTTCTGGACCTGACGGTGGCAGTATATATCTACAAGTGTTCTAGTCTGCCGCTAAATGCTGGAGAAGAAGAAGAAAGCCGACCCGCACAGAAAACGGTACACGTTGCTCACTGAAGGCTTGACCTGACCACAGTCAGCCTTTCTGTACGTACACACCGCCGCCGACTCGAGCTGCAAAGAAGCTCTGGACGCCCTGTCGAGGACGCTTGTCAAAAAGTCCGAGGAAGCTGTTTGACGCTTTGGCCGCTCTGACGTGGGAGCGTTCTTCGATCATGTGCAACACACGATTGAAGAAAAAGCACAAGCAGCCACTGCACGGCCAATACACTGACACTAGAAACCTTTTATAAATTACATATATAAGGACATCATTTGTATTGTTTGTTGGTCACAGCGGTGTCTGTTAGCAGTTAGCCGCTGAACCGCAGCAGAATGCAGGCAGAGCGAGCAGCCGCCAGCTGTTGACCCGTGCAGGACTTCACTGTGAGCGGACTGTTTAGAGACCATGTGACGGCACGTTAACTGGTCCCTATCACGCAAAACAACGTCACATCATAAATGATAGGGGAACCCAGCAACGGCGATTATGAGATTTCCCTCCATTTTCATGGAACTAATGTCTTGGTAGGAACAAAAGTTTACATCGTATGTTTCTCCAGAATCAGCCAGCGAGAAGGACGTCTATATTCCGATTGGTTGCTGCCGTTTGCCGCTGCTTGCCGCTGAACTGCGTCATAGCTCATTACCATAAAGTTGACCAAAGTTCAACTTTCTGATTGACGCTCAAAACGCTCAAAACGCCCAAAACGCGACGCCGACAGTTTTGACGCTCCTTGCAGCTGAGAGAAGCCAGCTTCCATTGAAAATTAATGACTTCCGGTATCTTTAGACGCCCAAGTCGGCGGCGGTGTGTACGTACAGTTTGGCTTTACCGTAACATTACAGCTACAGCAAAGGCTTGCACTCCCAAACAGAAAGTAAGTCTGTTTCTCTCTGCCGTTGTCTGTCACAGCCTAACGTTAGCCACGGTAGCTACTGACATTAGCTAACTCTAGCGCTTGTTTTGGTGGACCACAACAACGGCAGAGAGAGACATACTAACTAAACATGCTTGCTGTCTGGGAGTTCAGGGTCAACTCATGGAAGACGGTACCGTACACTGGCTGTGTGGTAGGGGTGCACGATTCAGAAAATGTCACGATTCGATTCAATATCAATTTTCAGGCTCAAGATTCGATTCAAAATCAATTTTCAATTCAAAAAAATGATTCTCAATTCAAAAAGCGATTCACGGTATGTAAATGTAGTTACTTTTCCCATGTGATTGCAGTAGATATACAATTTAAAAAATAAAATTCTAAGATTTTTGGATTTTGAATCGGTAGAGCTTGATTTGCAATTTGAATGTGAATCGATTTTTTTGCACACCCCTACTGTGTGGTGATGTCAGGCTTCGGAGCAGCCGGCTGTGGGTCCAGATTACATGTAAATCACGCTCTCCTTGCCCCCTCCACTTAAACCCCAAAGTGTTATCCTTGTTATTCTTAAATACACGTTATAAAGGAGGACATGGGACTTATCGTTTTGTTTTTTAACGTGGTTTTGAATTGGATATCAAGAAACATGAAATTTCACTGGTATTGGTATCGATTACTTTTACTTTCTTTTTTTTACACACCGTGGTATCGACTTTGGTATCAAGTGTCATGTACTTTTGGTGGTATCGGTACCGACTACTAGATTTTTGGTATCGTGACATCCCTACATCAAGCAAAGAAAACAAATGAAGGAATCCAGACAGTAAGTTGGCTGACCTACATGCCATTTAATAAAGATGTACACTGTACAACCCATCTGACAGCTCCATCATTAAAACAACACAAGGAGGGCGGCTGTCAAACTCCCCACTGTGCGAGCTCTTTGAGCAAATATGTTGGATGGAAGCTGTGACTGCGCTGCTCACTCAGCTTCCAGCACACTTCTGTTGACATAAAGTCATTATTATATAAGAATTATATAATCGGCAATCAAAGCTGGTGTGAGTCATATTCTGAGTTGGCAGACCTGAAAGCTCCTTTTGGCAAAATAAGAGCGTGATTAATAGGCTAAGTGGGTGAAAAAAGTATTCACAAGTAACTTTTCTTTCTTGTTTAAACATGATTAAGAGATGTTCTGGGATGGCTAATGATTTCAGCAAAAAGAAAGAATGCATTTTAAAGTCAAGTTCTGTTTACGGATACGTGACTGACAACACACCAGGCAGTCATCTGGTGATTCAACTGGGTTTGAACAAATGAAAAGAAATCTCTGCAACCACTATTTGACCCAGTTTTAATATTTCCACATGCAGGAACTCTCTCTGGCCTTGAAAGATGAAAAGGTGGACATGTGTTTAACACATTGAGGCGAAGAGAGGGTTCAGTTGAAAAAAGCCACACTTGGAAAAGCGACATGAAAGTAATTGTGTGCATGTGGACGGCTGTTGGTACTTCTCTGTATTCTCCTCCACAGTGGTGACTGACTGATACAGTGATTAATTGTTAAAATGTTGATTTGATCACTACAAATGTTCTAAATCATAATAGTTGACTGGTAGGTCTAATTAAACATGTACTTAAAAAGAAATTACTTCAAATTAACTTGCATAGACTGATGAAAAGCATTCATCACCCATAGTACACACACACACACACACACACAGAGACACAGAAACACACACACACACACACACACACACACTACCAACACCTTTTGAAATTAAATTCATAAATGAATGTTAGCTCACAAAATAATTGATATCAACGAGCTACCGGTGTGAGAAATGGAAGAAAATATAAACAACTTTGAGATTTCTATGATTAAGAAGAGTTCTTCTCGTGGCCAAGTCTTTAGCAAAGCTCATTTGGTGAACGCTTCAACAACAACCCTAAACAAATAAACTGACAGCTTGGTACTCCATGGTTGATACATTTTTGGTCATGCTAAGCTAGTTTGGGCCACTCATTAGACTAGAAGGGCACTCAGAGAGCGCAGACCTCTGTCAAGGCCATGTCCTATCTCGTGAATGTTAACAAAAGTGAAGAATTATTTGTGTATCCGCCCCAGGATTTGATTCTGCTCCAAAATTCAATGGGTTCTTCCTTGGCCTATGCTACACTCTTCCACTGAGTTTCATGAAAATCAAGCCAGTAGTTTTTTCCATAATCTTACTGACAAAAAAACAACAACAAACAAACAAAGCTGACAAATGTAAGTATAAGCACATGATTTAGCATAGTATTTCCCACTACTGGACAATGGATAAACACAGGTGAAACAGATCTTCCTACAATTGATTATATACTGTCTGACTGCAGAGTCACAAAAACAGAATCAAACTATTCAAACCGAGTAATTCATAATTTCCACCTTTACAGTGAAAGATAAAATTTAACTTAAGTTAAAACGAGTAGAAAACCGCCAAATATTCCACTTGTGCACGGGAACATACAGAATTAAAAATTAAAAAAATACCTTTTTTGCCTACATATTTCAGCCTTATTTGTTTAAAATAATGGCTGCTTTTGCTTTCATCATGATTTGGTTTATTTTCTGACAATATGACAAGAATTAAACCTGAACATGACACAACAAATGAGAAATCAATAACAGGAAAAAAACATCTAAATTATACCCTAAAACAACAGTAGATTGCTCAAAGGAACTTGAATTAAGCACACTGTCATCAGCATAGAGGGTTACAGCAACATTACTTACGTCTCTGGTGGATGTTGCGAAGCTCTTGCTCGATCCTTAGGCAGATGGACTGCGTGAGTTCTTTGGAAATTCTCTGGAAGGCATCAAAGTCCTCTACAGTGTACACATGGGTCTCTGCAGGTGTATTGGCGATGGCCTCCAGCTCAGATCGTACAGCGTCCTTTACACCCACCGCGAAGATCTCCACATCAGCATTCCGCAGCTTGGTGGCTGGATCGTGGAAAGCGTCGGATGACTTCCCGTCAGTGATGAGGATGGTGACGCGGGGAACGTTGGGTCGCGCCCCTCTGGAGGCCTGGAAGATCTTCTCTCTCACGTAGCTCATGGCCCTGCCGGTGTTGGTGGAGCCGCCGCGGTACGGGAAAGTCCTCACAGCCTTGACCACGCCGCTCAGGTCGTGGTGAGTGTTCAGGTAGAACTCGGTGTGGGGGTCCCTGCTGTACTGGACCAAGCTGATCCGGACCTTATCTCGCCCGATGTCGAAGGTGTTCACCAGCACCTCCAGGAAAGCTCTGACTTTAGCAAAGTTAGCCAGGCCGATGCTGTAGGAGCCGTCGACCAGGAGGACGACATCCGCTTGAACGTCCACGCGAAGAGAACACTCTAGATTGGAAAAACACACAAAGCACGATACAAAGTTGTAACTGACTAACTTCAACGATAGAACATTGAAATATATCGTAGGGCGTTTACTTATACTGTATTCTGAGAATTTTGATCCTGCGTTTCTTTCCTTATTAAGACTTGATGTAAATGGTATTTACAAGTTGAAGCTGGTCATTTTGTTAATTCTCATATGACAGAAACGGCATCAGGTTTGACCAGTGGAGGTTTGTGGTGCTGATGATAATGATGTGACATTGTTTAAGTGTGGAGCTAAGGCTGGGAAGAATTAGCAAAAAGACTGTTCGCAGAGAAAACAGCTAGTTTGACTCTGTCCGAAGTTAAAAAATAACACTCTCAAACCCAAGTATCACACTGCATCTTGTTTTTAATCCGTAATCAAAAAGAGATGTATAAACAACGACTCGTGGATTTAGAGTAAGCTATGGAAACTAAGCTAATCGCCTTTTGGCTCAAACGTGAGAATAAAAAAGGGAACATTTTATGGGAAACTCACCCAGTGAAACTTTAACTGGCTGCGTCTTCTGCATGACTGTGACGGGTTCGCTGGGCGTCAGGCCCTTCAGGGCAAACAGACTGATCTGGTACTCTGTGTCTGGAGAAAGGTCTCTGACCATCACCGAGGTCTGGGTCGAGCCCACATACAGCTCCTGCCGCTTGGCGCCGGCCATCATGGGGATCATCTGCACCTTGTATCCAGAAACCTCTCCGATAGAGGCGCCCCAGGTCAACTGCACGGACTTTGAGGCCACCTCCAGGACTTGGAGGTTAGAGGCAGGCTCAACGGCTGCAAAATTCGGAGTCAGAATCAGAGTTATCTGAATCTTATTGTGCATTAAATGTACACTCATTTGTCTCCTTATTTTGGTTTTGAGAAAATATATTCAAAAAGGTGATTATCAGATAAAATAATGAATGATAGAATAACATTAAATATCAATACAAAAGGAATATTTAGATATTTTGGAAACATAATTTTGTTTTCTTACTGGGAGTTATATGAGACAATTGATACCACTGTAAAATCTGTTAAATATGAAGCTACAGCCAGCAGATGGTTAGCGTAGCTTAGCATAAAGACTGTAAACAGGGAATAACAGTTAGCCTGGCTCTGTCCAAAGATTTTGGCATTAATCTAAATACGTAAAACATGTTAATAAGAGCGTGTCAGAGTAGCTCGCAGGGGGATGTGTTACCTTTGGACAGAGCAGGGTTAGCTGTTCCCTCCTGTTTCCTGTCATTATGCTAAGCTAAGCAGCTGCTAGCTGAAGCTTCAAATTAGGACAGATATGAGAGTGGTATCGATCTTCTTATTTAACAGAGCGAATAATTGCATTTCCCAAAATGTTGCTACTGCTTTAAGACAATGTGCAAAAGGGACAATAGAAGGCAGAAGATGTGATACTCTTCATTTTGTTACCCAGAAATAAAGGTAGTTCTTTTTTTATCACATCTTACCTTCTTCTCCGCTGACGAGGGAGCTGAGTTGATCCTCGACGCCAGCGCACACCTGAGTGATGAGCTGCTTCTGCACATTTTTGATCAAGTCAAAGTTGGCGACATTATAGATGTGACTTCTGTAAGGCGTGGAGGCCATCCGCTTCATCTCCTCTTCATCTGCCTGTTGGATACCTAAAATGGACAAACAAAAACATCTAAGTTGTGGTAAATGCACAGTATATGGTAATTTATGACAACGGGTAAATTATTCGATTGAAACCATTGTGATTGTCTCTGCCTGCTTAATGTGGGTACAGTCACTCATTTCTGAACTAAGAGGCAACTCCAGTAAATTCATAGCAGGGTTTGTAAAATCACTGGCATCGTCAAGGGTTACGGTGTCAAAGGTAAATGGTGTGTTTGCTCCAGTTCTGTAAATACTGTACGTAATGACCAATCTATAAAGATGTACTGTATAAAATATATATGAAGCATATTAAACGTTCTGCAGCTGGATTCACAACCAATCGAAAGCCTTAATTTTTTTTATTCCGCTCTCGCTGGAAAGTCTGACAGCATGGCAGTAAATATGAGTTTTACAATCCTATATATTTTTTGCAACACTTGGACACTACAGTAAAGCTGTGAGCCTTTACAGAAAGTAGTTGATTCAAAGTCCGACTTAGTCAAATATCAATGTGAACATTCTGATCGACACAAGGGGAAAGTAACAAGGTGCTTCTCCCTTCCTTCCTTCCTTCCTTCCTGTCCTGCTTACCTTTCTTTCCTTTATGACATATCTGACTGACAAAAACTAATCTCCACTCTACACAGTAGTGTACTTTACTGTGGACACTGTGGGTACGTCTGACTGCAGTACTTTACACTGTGCTTTTAAAACTTATTGGATTTCAGTATTTCTTTTTCATGTTATGTTTTATTTTACCATTTATAAAAAAACAAATTTGAAATACTTTACGCACACGGTTATGTCTTAATGTCGGATATTGAATGCCTATTTCTGTTTGTGGACTGCGTGGTTACCAGGGAAAACAAGGACTTTATTGTTTATCACTGGTAAAGTCAATATTTTATAAATATATCAGAATGTTGTTTGTGCAAAGAAAGAAATGTATCACTTTCTCTGACATATTGACATCAAATATTTTTCTACCACCTAGCACAGTGTTCCTTTAAAGCTTTGGTGCGTAACTTTTTGATATTAATGAACGTCCATTACATTCAAGCTGTTGCCAAATGAGTTGCTACAAAGCTGATTAAGACTATCAGCTCCACACAACTCTCTCTGGATTTCTCAGTAGGACTATGTTCAGAAGATTGTGGCGTCCGGTGACTTTCTCGCGCAGAAACTCGAGTGAAGATAATTACCTCTTCTGAAGAGTCCATCATGTTTTTTTAATCCTCTGTGTCCACCTTGGCTAACTGTGTGGAGGAGGGGGTGATCACGGAAGGCTTGTATCATGTGGACGCGCCAAGCGGTTGTGTTGTCATTACTTAGAATTCCTCATGGGGGCGACAGAAACTACGCACTATAGCTTTAATATAGCACAACTCAAATGTCCTGTGAAAATATCACAACGCAAATGTCTGTGACTGTAGTCAAAATAAGAAAACTCAACCACCCTCAACCTTTTGAAATGAATAACAAGTAGCCTAACTCCAGAAACTTGATGACCAGGCTGATTATGAGGTCTGTTTGTTACATTTTTTTTAGCAGAAGTGAACATTTACAGTGTCACTCCTGCATGTTACCAGCTGCACACACTGAGAGTATATTTTATGTTTCACTCAGCAGTTATCCATCAGTGACCTGTTTTCACAGACCGTAAAAAATTATGTGTTGTTATTATTTAATCACCAGCCCTCTTTAACACCATAGCAACAGCCCACTTCTGTTCCTCCATCCGAAGTTTGTGGAAAGTCTGACAGTGAAGCCCGAGCGTAAACATACATAAAACTTGCTATCACTCGCTTGTAATTGTTTTTTTTTTTCTTCTATTATTACATCATCACAAGCTGCTTTTGTGACGAACGGCAGTTAAAGGCATTAAATGCAAATGGAAAATGTAAGATGTGGTATGTAATAAACTTGTTCTGGCTACGTACCGAGGACAAAGATCTCCACCCCGCTGCTCCTGAGCTGCTTGGCGTAACTCTCCACCGGACTCTCAGATTTGCCATCTGTGATGATCACCAGCACCTTGGGGAAACCATTCCTGGCACCGGCCGCCTCGGTGAAAGTGTTTTTCAGGAGGTAGTCGAGGGCATCGCCTGGAGCAACGAGACATGCAGGGAAATAGGATTAAATGAAGCAGACAGAAAGTGTCTGCTTTCATAGTGCAGGTTTAACACTTCTTTATTATAGTCCCTATACAATAAGGAAAACATTACCACAAACTGACCTAACCCACGATGGGCTTCATTTTTGCTAATGCTAAAGAAAAATCTAAAGTATTTACATGTAAAATTCTTATTTCTGTATTGATTGAAAATGCCAATTGGGTCAAAAATTGGGTCAAAAAAGTGAATACCACACATGGGGGGAAATTACGGAGACGTTTTAAGTTGGTACTGAGTTTTTTTTGGCTACAGGCCCCTTCTTCATGTAAATACAATTAGAGTAGGGATGTCCCAATTGGAGCCGATATGGGCATTTTTTAACTGATCGGGGATCGGCAGTCACCCCTATCAGCTTACTCCGATCATTTACGTCAGCTGTCTACAATTTACGGCAGAACGCAAACTCGTACGGAACTTGGCATTGCTCATTAACATGGCTAAAATGTCAGCGGTGTGGAAGTATGTACAGTCCAACATCCACTTGCAATATCTGCAATGCGATCGTTAAAACGGTGTGCAGCTCTATTATCTATGTGAATACAATTATCGGATCAGGACTCTGTATCGGCAGATATACAATAGTTAAAAAATTGGATTGGGATCTGGGGGCCAAAAAAAGATGATCGGGACATCCCTAGATTAGAGTTGTTTTTAAAAACACTTTGCGATTATTATTTAAGATAATTTCTTTCATTTGTCAACTTGAAACCATGTAGGCCAAACAGCAAAACAAATAAAAAATACAATATTTAGAAAAAGTAATGATTTACTGTATGTTGCACACACAAGAATATAAAGTACCTAAAACCTGAACAGAACTTTTAACTGAATAAAATTTAAAATTGTAAAAAAAGGAAAAATTGTAATAATAATAATACTAACAATTTATAATAATAATTAAAAACCCACAGAAAACTAATTTATACTGAGGTGAAAACAGAAAATAGTGTGAAAATGTAACATTCGAGAACATTATCCATGTACCTGTCATGGTGTCTCCTCCTTTGTACGGGAGCGAGCCGATGGCGCGGAGCAGAGCCGGTCGGGTGAAGTGGCGTTTGAGGTTGAACTCGGTTCGGGGGTCGGTACTGTACTGAATCACGGCCACCCGGGTTTTGTCCTCTCCGATCTGAAAGGCGCCGGCCGCCGCTGAAATAAAGTTGCGGATGTATTTGAAGTTCGGCCTGCCCACGCTCCAGGAGCCATCCACCAAGAACACCACGTCGGCAATGGCACTGAAAGAGCATTCTGGGGGAGAGAAAAAAAGTGAGCAGTGAGAGGGCAATAAAGAAAAGGTAGAATTAACATAAAACATCATAAGGACGTGTACCTTCCTCACCAAAAATATTCAAGGGTTTGCAGAATTAGGGTTGTGGCAAGTTGGATGAGAACCTGGAAAAGTAATG
The DNA here is from genome assembly GCF_004354835.1 of Perca flavescens. Taxonomy (NCBI): domain Eukaryota; kingdom Metazoa; phylum Chordata; class Actinopteri; order Perciformes; family Percidae; genus Perca; species Perca flavescens. Next base: position 30,012,239 of record NC_041348.1, read on the forward strand.
TACTTACTCAAAGTTGATACAACTTGATATCCCATTGGATGTGACAATGGGTGTTTTTTCATAAAAGCTTGGTATTTCTCAACATGGTTTTTAAAGCTTATTCATTATTCATTATTGGACTCGCTCTGCTGACTGGCTTTTACTTCATGTTCCCAGAGCTCGGTCAGAACTTGGAAAAACTGGTTATAACTTTAGTGCACCCGACTCCTGGAACAAATTACAACACTTCCTTAAAATCAACCCAATTGTGCCTTTTGAACATCTGGTTTTAAACCTGCAAACTTCTACTTGTAATTGCTAAACATAATTGTTCTTTCTTTTGCATCATTATTATCCTTCATTAGAAGTTACTTATCAAATCATGTTTCCAATTCAGAACGTTTTATTGTCTTTCTATTTTTTTTATGATGGCGTTGCTTCTTTTCTGTGTTGCTGCTCTGTTCTTGTCTTTGTAATTTGACTCGATGTCGTTGTAAATGAGGGTCGCTCCCTCAAAGATCTCTCGAGTATGATATAGGACTTTTTTTTGGGTATGTTCTGTCACACTGGATGAATCAAACTGTGCTGTTGTAGGTGGAAGTACAGGACTCTGCTTTCCCCTACTTTCTAGGAGTTTCCTTGTGACTTTCCTCTCATGAAAAGAAGGAAAAATCAGCAAAAGCTCGTCATCTTCTGCAGAACCGGGCCAGGGCAGCAGCAACAGCACGGCAGCAGTGCTCTTGTAAATGAGCATCTGTAATGGTTTCCACTTCTCTCAGCACTTCAGGGCTGGGCTCCTCTCAGCTCGCTCCCCCAGCTCCAACAGCAGCTTCCCGCCCCACCTACGACCCCCGCACCGAGCATGTGCAGTTTCCTACGCATTGGCATAATTGGCCGGCAGGGGACCAAACCGATGACCGAATACCTCAGATATTTATGGCAGCCTAATTTTGATTATAGCTATACAATGGGGTGTTGTGCGGTAGGAGCCTCCCTTCGCTGCTGAGATCACGCTGATGGATGGCGCCCAGCAGTGAGGAAGAAAGTTTTCGAGAACAAAAAGTGGAAAAAGTCGAGCGGAGACTTGGAATGTTTGGGGCTCGTTATCTTAGCAGCGAGTGAAACCCCTCGTCAAATTGAAGGCTTAAATGAACAAGAGGACTTACTGACTGAATCTGAAGGGTCTGGTTTCCTGGAAGCTCCTCCTGTGCCGCCAGCGGACTCAACTGAAAGACAATAACACAATCATGTAATTACAGACGTTAGAGATGATTCAGATAATCAATAATCAATATTTAATCCTCTATCCATCCTTGAAAAACCCAAATCTTTATTTTTATGTGAGGTTATGAACCATTTTCTGTCAATAACCGTCGCTGTTTTTCTTCAACAAAATTGCAGACCACTCAAACTAGACCAGAACTCTTTTTTTTTACTTTCCATACATGAGATATATATTATCTCATCTTGAGGGTTTCTTGTGCAACATTTCCTCCTCGTAGATACAAGGAACGTGCAAAACAAGCTCCCAAATGGCTAAACTAACCAGTTGATGTCATCGTTTCCGACAGATTTCCAGGGAATCTCCCGAGCTTGGAGGGTTTGTCAGATCATCAGTGTTTACTGTGGTGCCAAGCAGGCGTCCCCACCAAACTGCTGCCTTGATGTTAGTGAAGACCTCACTCGCCGCTGGAAATCTGGCTCACTGCTCGTTTACTGATCCATATGTAATGTAACTTTTACTGGACTGTTGTGTCTTTTAACCTGCTGCAGCTGCTCCTTTCTCATCTTATCATATCATAGATAAATGCATTGCCTCTTTGTCCCTCTTTCGCCAAGTACTCAGTGGTTACCAAACTTTTTAGCTTGTGATCTTTTCAAATTAAGCTTCGTCTGAGGCTACATTTACATTGCTACGTTTTGGTTGAAAAACGAATATCTTTTCCAAAATAGTCGTGCAACAGAAAACTCAGATTGGACAGATAGTCTAGCTAGCTGTCTGGATTTACCCTGCAGAGATCTGAGGAGCAGTTAACCATAGTCCTCAGAAATCCACCGGAGGTTAGAACGCCAACACAGAGAAAGAAGAAGGAAACGGACATCAGCGAAAACACATGCATCCGGCAGAATTTCCTGCGGCACCGGAGCAATCCCGGAAGTGGAACATCAAGGATATAGACTACCATTGCAACGGGCAGAGTATACAAGCTGCCTCCTGTTTATGTCCAGTATACGAGAATGTTGATGACATATGCGGTTTGGGTGTGTTAGTTTAAGCAGAGATTAGAAGTTGAAGTGCTCAAAAAGAGAAAGATCAAAAGTTCAAGAACAGCTACTAAATTATGGTGTTTTCTCGACTAAACTACATTTACGTGAAGAACAAACTGTACTGTAAAACTGAAATCATGAAAAACAAATTATGCAGGATAACAGAAGCACACTCTTGTCTATAAAACACCAACTGTTTCTGTTAAGTTGCCCACTTGGTGTATGGAGTCTTTAGTTGTTTTACCAGCGCATTTGGTGAAGAAAACTGACCAGCTGCAGCTACAAACTTTACTAGTATTTGGTTTGAAGTCTGGTGCTACTTTACACACACAAACCCAAACTCAGGGACACAGTGACTCACGTGTGATCTGGCCGGAGATAGGCAGACTTTCCTCTGATCCAGCGTACGCAGATATTGTTACGGTATAATCCACATCTGGACTCAGGTCTGAGATGGAGGTCTTAGTCGCAGATGCAGGCAGAGTAAATTCTTTTGTTGGTTCTTCTACAAGAATGCACAAAGTCAGAGGGAAGCCATTAGGAAACTATTGCATTACTTCATTTCTCCAAAAGTTAAAACAGGTCTTCAGAAAAAACTGATTCTGACTGTTGACCTAAGGACTGGAAGAGCCGTGTAAACACACGACCGTATGATTTAAATTAATGAAATTTCCCCCATTACTATGAATCAAAACATTATTTTAACCCTTAAATGCCCAATTATTTCATTAAGGTGAGCATACTTATTTATCAAAAAAATCCTTAGCTTCAAATAGTCTACAGGTTTTTATTCATTATTCATGCGTTGATATGTTGCTAGTAGATATTTCCAATGTCTATTGTGCAGGTTTACAGGAAAATACCCATTAAATTTACACAAAGTACATTAAATAACACCTTAAGCTCTCACGTTTACTCAGTATCCAGTAGAAATACTTAATTTCATGTTTTAAAGTAAATTACTTTTAATGAAAGACACTGAATTACGTTTGTGGTTTACAGGCAAAGACTATGTGCCTTTTAACAAACCCATAAAGTGAGAAACCAACCAACGTTATTTAGTCATTTAGTGTAATGTTATTGGCATAACATTTTGTAATTTGAAGTATATATTGTGGTTCTGTCAGTTAGCTAGCTAGCTAGTTTAGTTAGCTAACAGTATGCAGCTGTTACACCTGGCAGTTATTGAATGTAAATATACAAGCTACTGTTAGTTCTGTCAGTTAGCTAGCTAAATTATTTTAGTTAGCTAATAGTAACATTAGCCAGCTGTTACACCTGGCACTTATGAATTTGTAAGCTAACGTTAATTCTGTCAGTTAGCTAGTTTAGTTCTAATGTAACAGTTATGGCAGTTATTGAATGTAAATATACAAGCTAATGTGAGTTATGTCAGTTAGCTAGTTGGTTTAGTTAGCCAATAGCATGTAGCTGTTTCACCTGGCAGTTATGAATATACAATCTAACATTAGTCCTGTCAGTTAGCTAGCTAGTTAAATTAGCAACAGTTAGCAACGAATCTCTATGTAAGAACTAGCTAGTCTATGTAACGTTAACGTTACTAGTGATGCGGGAAATCCTCATTTAATAAACACTTACTTAGTTATAATAGCCTATGTTTGAACTTGCGAAAACGCTTGTACAATGGACCTTTTCCCCCAGCAGACATGTTGACTTGTCATAGTAGGAAAAGCACAGCTGGAATTGATAACCTTAACGATGGCTCAGTTCCATCAAGTGTCCCAGTAAGCTATTCCAGTGAGTCAGCGCACTATACCAGGGTCTCTCCTAAGTGGAATGCAGCCATTATTAATGGTTTTGAATACACCTGTGCTTTTCCTACTATGACATGTCAACATGCCGTGAAAAAGGTCTATCAGCTCCTGGCTTTGAGAAAGGGAGCACTGTCATGTTGAAACAAGAGAAGGCTTTTCCTAAACTTGCATGTGCCACAAAATCACACTATTGTCTTAAATTGTATTGTACTGTATATTGTAGCATTCAGCTTGTTTCTTCATTGGAACTAAAGGGGCAAACCCTAGGAAAACACCCCCATACACATACTGAGTTAGCTAACGTTAGCTAAGTGAAGAAGTAGCTGATATGACTGCTGGCTGGGTTTTTTTATTTTCTTAAAACCATCTCAGCTGTTTAATGAGCCCTGATGGACGTTACATCTACACTCCTGATCTAAACTAATGATGACATCTTTCCATGGCAGTGATATTTTTCATTTCCCTCCCTATTTATGTTTTAGATATCCTGGAGCCAAACACGTGTCTGCAGAAAATCTTCAGATAATTGCAGGGAGTGTCGAGTCTTGCCAGGCAGACTGATGAGAGTTTATGACACCTGTAATGTTACGGGCTCGGCAGGACATAACTCGCAGGTTTAATGAGCACCCACCTGTGTCTGAGGTCACATGTATTCTGTAGCCCTGTATCCTCGACTGTGGTCTGCTCCAGATCATTTGCACTGTGTTCTCATTTAAAATCTTAAACCTCAAATCTGACGGGGGATCGACTGTGAAGAGAAAAGGTAAACACAGTTAATCCTGCAGCTTTAGGAGGTGGAAGGATTGTAATGTGAAGTATAAAAGTATTTTCCCAACAGTCAACACTTCCAGGGGGTAGTTTGTCAGGTTCACTGTTGGCGCAAACAACGCAACACAAATCTAAACTAAAGATGTGAGGGAAGCCATTTTGGAGATAAAATGACCTCCGTTTGCGCCAGCAGCCACAGTCAACAACTCAAGCAATAACACACACACAACAAAACAACACTACCTTCCTGCAGTTTAGAACATTCAAGAAGGAAAAACAAACAGGGCAGGACGATGAACACTTTGGTGAATTTTGGCTGTGATCAGTCTAAGGAAGCAAAGAAAGGCCAATGTGAATATCATGTATGGTGCTTTCAAAAACTCCAATATCCAAACATAAAATTGTTTCAAGATGCTCAGATTCAACTGGTTATTGAATTAGATCTAAAAAGTCAAGTTAAGCCAAAAAGTTAAGTTGTCCAAATTGGATTGTTGTTGGACATTTAGACAAAAGATGTGATGGAAAAACGTCATCAGGTTACGAAGGAGAAACAATCAAGGCCTAAATGGAATCAATTAGATCTTTGTCAAATCAGGTTACGTTTTCCCGGTCACAACAAAGAAAGCAACTTCATTTTTTGAATTAAATATTGGACACTTGAATTTTTGTTTTGCCTTTTTAAATATTGGATGATTTAATTTTCTTTTTAAATTTTGCAAATCATGCAAACAAAACCAGGTTTTTGAAAGCCCAAAACTTGAGCATTCTTCCTGGCAATTTCCAAACACATCAATTTAAATTGATTGAAATTTGAAATGTAATTGTTGGTTGTAATGGCCTTTCTTTGCTTCCATACAGGTCATTTTGACTGATAACCCACACCTTTTGGATGGTTTGTATCTAGAAAAAGACAGACATTTTGGCTGGTGATGTAGCGGAAGAACTTTTAAAAACACTTAGTAAAAAAATTCCAACAAACTACAACATGGACTGGCTGACAACCAGCAGACTGTCCATGACCTCAATCCAACTCGAGATGTTGAATTGACAAACAACAAAAGCACACACAAATCTGATGAAACTCTCCAGTATTGATTATACAATGGGTAAAGATCTGGTTCTCCGATCTGAAAGACCTTTTATCGTCACCATTGCAAACCTCATAAAAGAATACACAATGTCAGTGAAAGACATGTGTACGTCTTTTCTTCTGTTCACATTTCTGGAAAAAAACTGCACCAGAGGTTCTTAAACTACTTCAGCTCCAGACCCAAATTTAAAAAAAAGATTTCATCAAAGAATCTTTTGCTCCAGTTGAAAATCGCAGAATCCTCTTAGGATCTGGACTATAATTTAAGAACCGCTGGTTTTTGTTACGTTGACCAACAAACAAGATAAAAGTGCACACAGATTAAAATTGAACTTGTGATCACGGACATGGAGGAGATCATGCATCACGTGTACATGAAAAGTTGTTTACAACAACTTGGGGGCAAGGGACAAAAAGTTTCCATGTACACGAGGGTCCACAGATTAATTTTTAAATATTTTAGATTGATATTCTTCAGGTTGGGGTTAAAACGAGATACAAAAAGGGTACCTACCTAAAAAACTAGCTTGCTATAACGCACCAATTTTACGTAGCCTGAGGCTATTGGCTAAGACCTACAATTAAACACATTAGAGTATCTTAATGACGAAATTAGCTCAAGGATGTACTGAATGAATAAGCTTGATGTTTTACGAGGCAAATGGGCTCAATCCGGGGGAGTTTTAGCAAGGAAGGATGAATCTGTCATGATTTATGGGGGGAATGCGTCATTAATAGATTTAATGGAATTAATAGTCAAAACAAGACTTGGGATTGTAGTATAAATACTTAATGGATAAATCCAATGTTCCCCTGTAACTGGATATTTTCAAATTTTAGAAACCTTTCTCAAAACACTAATTTCCTAAACGCAAACTCGCCTAAACTGAAACCATATCTAACCTCTTCAACCTCAACAGTGAGTCTAATTGTTAATCTTTTCGTGCTGGAGGAACGTTACTCTAACGGTAATCTAAGCTCCAGAGTTTGTGCTCATTTTTTGAAACTCCGCAGCTGCAGATTCTGAAGTAAGACTGTAGAAACACACAATGCAAAGTATGAATTACTCAAAGAAACAAAACATAGAGTAAATAATGAATACAACATATCATCTAGCTAGAGTTTAAAGATTATTGTAGGCTATCTAAGCATTTCTTTTCCTAGACCGCCAACCGGTTCATCTGTTAGTGTGGGAGTGAAGAATATCATTGTAAAATATTGTCGTGAAGCCAAGACTCAGGGTCTGGTCGAGGCTTGACCGGGAGGGTGACAGGACGTCAAAAACGGAGGTAGCACCAACCTGGTGAGTCAATTCAAGGGCCACGGCGCGGGGCTGCTGCTTCTGTTTCCCAAGTGGACAAAAACTACCCAAAAGAACTTCAGCTCTTAAACCAGATGGACACACACACACACACACTTGTACAAACACACACACCATCCACGCTCCCATGTGGAGCTTTTATTTGAAACATCAAAGGATCTGCTCTAAACTGCTTTTATTTTGCAATTTTTCAACCTAAAATTGTGTCAGTTTAGGGCAGAGGCCTTCCTGTTTGGAGTCTTTTTTTTTCTTCAAGGTGTTCAAGCATTGGACTCTGGCTCCAACATGTCAAACTATTTCACACGGTAGAATATATACGACCCCATTAAAGATGCCGTGACTTCTGGAGGCAGTGAGGGCCCCCGCTGGGTTAATAAAGGGGTGGGGGGGTGGGGTGTTCCACAGGAGGTCAGAAACTCTCCTGGAAGGAGAGAAAAGAAAGATTTGCCTCCTGGTGATTTGATGAGTTTTTACTGCACTCTTCTCTTTCTTTCTTTTTTATTTTGAGAGAAAATCCAGAAGGCACGGAGGAGCATATTTTCTCCTCTCCTGACCTCAAAAACTTCTGGAAAATAATGTGAAACTCATATTTTGTCTTGCCGTTCCATCAGGAGAAAGGACGTAGGGAGGAAACTTGGCCACGTGCCGTCTGGGTTTTTCTTTTCTTTTTTGAAACCGGAGAAATATAGGCTACAGTAACAGATAGTAGACGTAAAGCAAGGGGCCCTCCTAGTGTCAAACACATCAAACTGCATCTGTCCGAAGATGGAAAGATGCCCCAGTTAACCAAGATTTACAGCCTCACATGGGATGCAGCATACGCTAAAACACATTTCTTTTAATTGAGGATAGTTTTTGAGATAGATTACTGTCTTTCAAAACTGATAGATGTAAATTGATAGCATAAGAAAGCACACTTTTATTTTATTAATCCAAAAACCATTAAGCCTTTCTAACAACAAAACTGATTTTTCCACATATTGTTTTGTACTTTTAAGTCTTAGCTACATAACTGCTCAAAGCAAGTTATACTAAAAAACACTTTAAAGGTCCTACTGGTTTGGACAAAAAAGCTCTTCTCCTTAAATTCAAAGCAGATATTTTAAATGGAGACAGTTTTTCACTTCAAGAGGAAATCTTGTGACTTCCAGATGGAAGATAGAATTATTGGAGTGTGGGGGAAAGCATCAATCAAAGGTTAAACTGAGGACAGTCACTTCAAACTAATCAATTCACAAACACACACATTTTCTTTCTCTGTGTAATTTCTTTTTATTCAGACTAAATGACATTGCAGGCGGAGAAAAGGCAGAGGTGAGAGGAGTTGGAGTCAGATGTGTTGGATCACAGAGAGGAGGAGGAGGAGGAGGAGGAGCGGCTTTACCTTGATCCTGGGCCTGAGAGGAGGTCAGCAGCAGTGCCAGGAGGGCAGCCGCCACCAGAGACAGCCGGCTCTTCATCTTCAGCTCCTCTGGCTCAGCAGCACATGAATGGAGCTAAGAGAGGAACGAAGGAGGCGGTTAGACCCTTTTAACGTCAGCCCATGCAGCCCCGCAGCAGCCTCAGGGCTTCACAAGACCTTGAAGCCATCCCAATGTGAACTGCAAACCTCCATCGCTTGCCTCATGTAAATATATCATCATTTAAATCTACATCTGGTATCAATTAGTTGCTTAAAATCCAATAGAAAACGCCGCTTTCAGTAGATTAACAAAGTCATATTTCCACGATAACTGCTCTCCAGACAGCTAAACAAATATTACATGACTGACTTTGTATGTATGAATGAATAAAGTCCAAAAATCGACAAATTAACAGCGTAAAACGCCAATTTAATATTAAGGAAACGCTATGAGAATAAAGGCGCAAAAAGGCAAACCTGTCTCATCTCTCTTTCTCTCTCTGTTAGATTCCGTTTTTTCTTTTAAAACAACTTACATTCTGGTGCAATTAAACTGCAAAGCGTCCAATTCAGTAGCGTATATCTCTGCCGATGAGACAGTCCCACTCTAACGGAGAGAGTCCTTCCACAGTTCAGAATAACCGAGCGTCAAAATCCTATAGCGCCGTGCGCAATTACGCACCGCAATGTCGAGAAATAGTCCACGCGTTTCTTGAAATATCCCGATTGTAAACTGGATGGTAACTGGAATATTGGGAGGAAATAAAGTCTGGAAATAACACAGCTTTTTTTTTTTAAACAGCAAGAAAGTATTTAATCTACGTGTCATAAAATCACTTGAATCTTAAATAATTCACCTGAGAGAGAGAGAAAAATCATGCAGGACTGACCTATAGAGGAAACTCTCGAATTTCTTTGGGTTGGTTCAAGAAATAAAAAAATAAAATAAAATAAAAAAACAAAAAAGGTTAAAGTCACTGTTGTAGACCCCCAACCTGGGAAAGGGGAGAGCGAGGTGGCCCGGTGTTGAAGTCAGAGAGCTCAGCGGGTTTTTGGTTCCCAGACGCGTTGGCGAGCCTCTTTCCAAGTGGGAAGACTCTCTACACTATCTGCTACTTAACAGGAGGGCTGCTCCCAGCTCTGCCTGCCCCGCCGCGAGCTCTTACGACATCCAGACGGGCCAAAAATGATGTGCAACCTCTAAAAATTGCTTGGAGACACACACACACACACACACACACGGAAACTTTTACATAGTTTTCTGCATTCCTTTCCGGTGATGGAGGGCTTCTGTGCGTCTCGGCCACAAGGAGACAGCGGCGCAGATCTGCTTTTCGGGGAAGAGGGGGGATCAGAGGAGGGGAACTGACTGAGACTTTTACCCCCTTTTTCATTTCGTGAATCAATGGGAAAATATTACACAGTCTGGTAGACTAAACCCCAAATCAGTCTTTCCCCGTTTAATGAATCATTCCGGAACAGAAGTTTCTGGTGTCCTGAGCTGGATTTGATAAAAAAAAAAAGCAACAGCTGCACACACTACGATTTATGACAATTTAAAATGACTCGAAGAATAGACATCTTGCCCAAATATTTTAACAGTCACAACACAACAAAAAATGTAAAGGATGTTAGATATAGTACCCCCAAAGTCCTAAGATTTTCCCAAAAGTATCCAAGGTAGTCCAAATGTGTAAAAGCTCCCCCAAAATGTGATGTATGGATTCAAACGTGACATAGAATCTAAGAATTTAGTTGTTGAATAAATTTTTTTTTAAGTGCATTGAAATGACATTTAGTAAGTCATCAAACTATAACCAACTGTCAGATTGACAAACCAGAACCTTGAAATAGTTTTATGACCAAGGCGCCCCCTGGCGGACAAGGGACGCCCTTCATGTGTCCGTCCGGCTCTGCTCTTATCAAATGGACCTTTTTCACAGCAGACATGTTGACTTGTCATAGTAGGAAAAGCACAGCTGAGATTGATAACCTTAACGATGGCTCAGTTCCATGAAGTGTCCCAGTAAGATATTTCAGTGAGTCAGCATGCACAATACCAGGACCTCTCCTAAGTGGAATGCAGCCATCAGTAATGGTTTTTAATACACCTGTGCTTTTCCTACTATGACACGTCTGCTGTAAAAAAGGTCTATTACATTTCACATAACATGCGCTTAGTGTCATCAAAATCATCAGATGGTTGGCTATTGGTTGCAGGTATCAGACCATCTCGTCCAATCACAAGCCCGTCAGATTACACAGCAGATTCCTGAGTGCTGCTGCTCATCCGGTGTCTCTAAAGCGTTAATGATCTGTGGTGGGTGTGGACTGATAGAACAGGCCCAGGGCTGTCTCCTTCTGCACTCTGACTTCCATTTAAACAGACTCCAGGGAAGAATCCACCCAAGGCACAAACTGCACTTTAACATGAGGTATTTACCAAATGAAGCATTTAAATTACATAAGCCTTATCTCTAGTTTCTGTACAGGAGCAGCAAAGGTCACGTGGACAACTTAAGTTGTCAAAAGCATTAATCTCTGAACCCTAATTATGAAGATTTCTTCCTGCGAGATCCAGACTGTTGATTTCCTTGTAAACACTGCCCTCTAGTGATGGAATCTGAACGCTCCCACAGTGCCCAGTCAAAGTTCCTCCCTACATCTCTGACTTGACTCCGCTTCATCCTCCCAGCCTAGTCCGAGGTCATCAGGTCAGAGGCTGTTAGAGGTTCCCCGCCAAGCGGATCGATCATTCCAAGCAGTGGCTCCTAGGCTGTGGAAGGGCTTGTCTCCCTTTCTACGTTCTATTCTGTCAAATCTTTTAAAAAGCAATTGAAGCCTCTGCTATTCAAGCAGGCTTTTAGTTAGCCAAAGGGGTTTGATGGTTGTTTGTTAGGTTTTCTATTTGCATTTAAATCTTTCTTGTATTTTAAATTTGTTGCATTACATTTTAATGTGAAGCACTTTGCGATTTTTATCTATGAAAAGGTGCTTTACTTACTTACCCAGGAAAAGTTAGTGTGGCTTTTTTGGAAATGTGCAGTTGCTAGTTTTTTTTGTGTGCAAAGATTAAATATAATAAAAAAAAAAAAAAAACACTTTTTTTCATGAGAGGCATTTTTTTTTATTGATCCTCAGGTCACCAGAGAGAGTACAAGAAATAAATATTGATCCCATGAACGTGAAACGTATCCCATCATGACAGGAGACACACAGCCCGCCACAGACGGAGGATTAGCATCTTTTTTACACAATATAGAGCGGCTGGCCGATTTTTTAAATTGAAGTAAACAGCTGTAAGCAGTCGAGTGATTAGTCCTTCTTCTGAGGGAACGCTGCCTTCACAAGTTCATACACAACATATCCAGCTCCTGGAAGGAAAACAGGCCACGTTAGAAGCACCGGATGTTCAACAGGTAGATTAAAAAAGGTAGTTTGACTTGCAGATTAAATAACTTTTGGTTTCATGGCACACATTTTAATTAAATAACAGCTCATAAGTAGGATAAAGATAATACGTCACATTACTGAAGGTAAAAGACACCGTTGTCCTTTTTACTGTGACTTTACATTATTGAGGTGCCTCCTTCCTCAGTTTACCAAACTGCACACACAAACTACACATGAAAAAAATGCATTGCAGCAGCAAAGTCTTGTAATCTGCATAAAATCCTCACCTGCATATTGAAACTCAATTCATGCGGTGCTTATCTAAACACACTTCCTGCTCTGTTAATTGCAGCGTTTGCCACGTAGATTCAGTGTCACCTCTTGAGCAGTGCTGAAACTTAGTGCCAGCAACTCGAACAGTTTGTACAAAAGCACAACCAGACGATGAATATGTGTTAAATTACAGGTCATTAAGTCCCTCTAGCAGAAAAGAGCCACTGCAGAGCAGACTGCAGCCCTGAAAACTATCATCACCTGGGTGCTAGGTCACCTTCATTCTCACTTTTACCTGGGTGTCAACGTTTCCAGCTCTAACTTTTAGAGAAATTCTAAGTAAACCTTTCTCTCACCCAGGATAGTGAGAGCCATCGTTGTTCTGTACAGCAGAGCGTCGCTAGTGCCTCCTTTTAAATGAACCGGCATCCCATTATCCTCCTGCAAATGAGACACAGGTTGCAAAACTTTAGTATTTAATAAGCACCGTTCAAAATTAATGTATAAATGTTTTAACTTCTTCTCTTTTCTCCCCTCAACATCACACCCAAACAGAAAGAAAACCCCTTTGGCTGAATGTCCACAGAGTAAAGGATGTTTGAGCCACGTTGCCTCTTTTTTTTAAATGATAAAACATGTCAAAATGTCAGAAGTTTGAGGAAAATGAGCAACAAAAAGCATAGCAGACATCAAATGTGAACGAACTTCAAAAGACTTTTCACTGTCAGTTTTGTGTCAAATGTAAAAGTTTCCCTGTTTTTGGATAAAAAGTTGAGGTTAGAATCAATCACAGAGGTGAAATTACTTATTTTATTATCCTGGCGCTGCATCACTAAATATCAGTTAGCATAAATTTTCAAGTAATGCAATTTGTTCCAACTGTAGTCAACAGGAGAAGGAATATTTAATGACACAGCATCTGTAAACATTGCGGTTTGTGTGTGTAAGTGTAACACTGCATTTAAAATCATCAAGTCCAAATAAATAGAAATGTGCACTTATTTGTGATAATTTACTGCAGATGAGTACAGGTCGGAGTGTCAAATTGATTCAACATATATTTAATACTCTTAAAACGAATAGACTGACCTTTTGGTAAAAATGAAATGGAAAAAATGAAAAGCATGTGCAGTGTTTAGTCTTTACAGTTCATGCAGGCTGGATTCAAATCACTGCAGCAGCTGTTAATGCAGGTTTAAAAAGCATGTTCCAGCAGTCACTACAAGTGCCGGAGAACAAACCAGCCATGAAACTAGATTGTTTAGTCTACTATCCACTTCAGTAGCCGGTTAAATCATCTATAAAAGTTCTTTATTTTACGCAAGCAGTGATGACACTGAGCAGCGTCAGAAACTATGATCTACTTCCAAGCCTCTCTCAACATGAATTCCTACGATCCTAAGTACTGACAAGCTCAAAAGATACTGCATTTAGGCACATACACAGTATACAATGCATAATTAGTACTCCACCCAGTGAGATTGCTTTCACATACTGGCTACTTATCTTTGGAGCTAAAAAGGATTTCAGGGCTTCATGACAAGAACCAATGCTAAAGGAATGAAAACATGCGTCATTTACAATCATGTATGTGTCTACAGTGCTTATACTTTATCATATAGAGGAACCTTCAAACCCCTTCCTGTCTGGAGAACTGTAGCATGAAGTGGCAAAAAAAACAAAAACAGCCATAAATAGTCAAAACGAACAGGAAAACTGTTGTAGGGGGATATTCTTGCAGTGTTTGATTTTTTTTGCAACATATTTTCAAGGTTTGATCTCCGCCGACCGTACGTTGCTGCCAAAGAAAGAGGAAGTATTTGCTACTTGACCTCGTCAAAGGAAAAAGTAATTAAACATGTCTGCTTTTAGTCTTCGTGCGTGTTCTTATTTATTCCCTGTGGGATTCAAGACCTTTCAAGACAACTTTGAAGTCCTTTATTTGGACTTGTTAGGGGCTATAGGACGCAACATTTCTCTTAACTCTCACAGCCATGAGACGAAGGCTTAATCGCTCTGTGGCAGTAGTGTACCACTTAAGTTTGATCCTGAAAAAAAAAAAAAAAAAAAGGCTTCAATTATTTGGTAAATCCCACACTACATCAAAAATAATAACTTTTGAGCAGTCTGTTTTCACCCTGTTTAGATCATAGTTGGGCCCTACGTTCCCACAGTTCTAAGATATTTTTCCAAAATTAGGCCCTATGTTCCCACATTTCCTTTTTCATACATTTGTATCAGATTTTTTTTGCCCCCTTTCTCCCAATTTGGGAGAAAACCTATTACCTCCCAAACCTATTATCCAGTAGCAATGGACTACAGATAGAATGTAACCCTAAGATAGGGCCTAATTTTAAGAAAAATCTTAGAAATGTGGGAACATAGGGCCTAATTTTCAGTGAAAAAAAAAAAATTCTTAGAAATGTTGGACCATAGGGCTGACCCCACACTAACGTTACACTTGCAGCAGGTAACGGTAGCCTACCGTTAGCTAGTAGCTGGATTCAACACGGTTAAAATCGGACAGCTAAACGGTGTAAAAGTATGACTGCATTTCACTGGAGAGGATTCCAACAGAGGGATGTACAGCTGTCGGCCACTAAGGATATGAGCTAAAAGACACAAACTAACACTTGGTCACTGCTGTTGTCGAAAAAACACAGACGGGACTAAATGTTGCGTTTACTTAAAACTGGTAAACCTTGTATCGCAGTCATAGTTTTTGTAAAATGACCTTCTCTCATCTGATTGTCATATAACAGCAATGTACTGGTGGAAGAAGTTAGTTATATATAGTTATTAGATTTTTAATAAATCATTTAAAAAAGGAACACGCCGAGTTATTGAGACTTTAGCTTATTTACTGTAACCCCAGAGTTAGACAAGTCGATACATACCCTTCTCATCTCCGTGTGTGCTGCAACGCTGTGTGATGCCCCCAGCATTAGCTTAGCTTAGCACAGATCCTGCAGGTAACCGGCTCCATCTAGTCTAGATGGAGCCGGTTACCTACAGGATCTGTTGGATCTATGATTTTTTAGGTATGGTGAAGGGTATGTGATGATGTGGGGCTATTTTAATTCCAAAGGCCAAGGGAACTTTATCAGGATGAATAGTATCCTGGATCCATGAAATAACTGGCCTTTAAAAAATAAAAATCTGCCTGCCTCTATGGGAATTTAACATAAGGGTGTAGTGACCTATGTCCCCTGTATTTTAAGTAAGAACCTTCATTTATTTATTTACGATACATTATTCATTCACAAAGAAAATTGGTGTCCTTAAATGTTGGATTTTTCCTCATTTTTTTAAATTAAGGAATTAAGATAGATTTCCAAAAGATGATTTTTTTATTCCTCTTTTTAGTCAACTTTAGCGTGGGTGTATTCACTGCAAGTGTGCATCTAGTCATATGTCATACAAAAGGGGGAAGTTACATGATAAAAGAGAGTCTTATATTGTAGCAAATGTGTAAGTAAGCAGTGTACGGTCGTACCTGAAACATCTTCTGTTTCTGCGGGACTTTGTTGTCGACCTGCCGGCGGACGGAGCTGGAGATGGTCCGCCGCGCCACCTGCTGGAGCGCCTGGAAACAGCAACAAACCAGCAAAGTCAAGAGACCAGCGAGGACACGGGCTCAATACACCGGACTGAACCCGCGTCCGGACAAGTTTAAGGTTACATCACGTTTACATGGAAATGCAACCGACTTAAAGGCGAGAGAACGCTCCTAACTACCACGGAAGCTAAGCTAATGCTAACTCTTCCGGCCGGCGGCATCTTAACGTTTCCAGTCTTTGACCCCTAGCCAACAGTCTGTAGCTAAATGTAGCCACACTTTGCTTTTCGTCACTTATTTTTAGATCGTATATGTGCCCATTTAGTTGTATGATATGTCTACAATGGAAACGCAGGCATTAAGTAGAAAATACACTTACAAATACGTGTCTGTTCATCTTGACAGTCCGTCTGCAGTGGCTTTTCTTACATACACAAGGGCACGAGAAGATTCTACTTCCGCTTCAGCTTCTTCTTCTTCTTCGTCACTTATGCTGCTCACTCTGCTGCCACCTACCGTCTCAAAGGCTACGTTCAGACTGCAGGCAAAAGTGGCCCAAATCTGGTCTGATAATAATTCAAGTTTGTAGCTGATTTGACAATAACCACTGTATATTCTGTATATTCTAAAGCAGTGTTTCTCAAAGGGGTACTTTGGAGTACTGTAGGGGGTACGTAAGATTCCTTTTTTAAATGTTAATCAAAATACTACTACTCAAATATATAGTCATGCATAATTCATAAATTAATTTAGTCATGGATTCTAAACATTTGAAGTAACATTTAAGTGTGTTCAGTTACAAGCTTGTTAGGTAAATCAGACACTAATGGTGCAGAGCTGTAATGTACCTCTTTATATAGACTTCTTTTCTACCAAAAATGCTTTGCACTTGTCAGGGGGTACTTGGCTAACAAATATTTCAAAGGGAGGTACATCATTGAAAAAAGTTTGAGAACCACTGTTCTAAAGCATTTCTTCTTCATAAAACTTTGAATAGCAGCTGTGTTTCAAAGGCTCTGTGACACTAAATAAACCTGTTTGGTCTCAAAAGTCTAAAGCTACACGAGACTCGTAGTAAACCTGCAAAATGTCCCTGAAAGAAATGCTCCTGTGTTGTTAATTTAATTATTTTCTTTGGATGACCAACATGTTAACCTGACTCCGCCAGATGGATTGCTTCGCATTTGCTCGGCATATCCATCTGGGAACTTTCCGTTGGAGAACTTTTGGGAAGGGGCGGAAATACTGGTTAGCTGATTGGATGAACTATCTGTCTATCACCTATGTTGGTAACACTGTTTGTTGAAATAGTTCTTATCACGGTCTCCCCTAGTTGTAGATAGGCGG
This sequence comes from Perca flavescens, assembly GCF_004354835.1. NCBI lineage: Eukaryota > Metazoa > Chordata > Actinopteri > Perciformes > Percidae > Perca > Perca flavescens. Next base: position 30,029,414 of record NC_041348.1, read on the forward strand.
GCCAACGTATTTTTTGTGCATGCATCGTTTTAGTCCGGTGCAACATCAGCAGCGACGCCGCTAGTTAGCTTAGCGTAGTGAATGGAATCCTATGTTGCCGGTTAGCATGTTGTGAGTAACAGTGAGCAAACAAAAGACAAAAAAACACTACCTAATTACTGGCACTGAGACAAAAAAATGCATTGGCCCACCTATCTACAGCCAGGGGAGACCATGATAAGAACTATTTCAACAAACGGTGGAGTATTCCTTTAAACAACAATAGACTAGCTCAACTAAACCAAATTGCGTCAACAGCAACAGAAATTAACTAGGATTAATTAAAACCACAAACAAGGTCCTGGTGTTAAACTCAAGGCAAACAAGCCCCCAACTTGTTACGACCGGCTCACAGGCCACAACAAAAGAGGGAGATGCACAGCAACGTGACAATAATAAAGTGACATTTATTAAATAATGATGCAAACAAGAGAACCATAAGGTGTGATGGTCAGTATCAGTGATGAATGAAGGTGTATGGATGTAGTGGAGAATGGGAGGTGCACGTTGTCAGTAGTTAACAAAGGGAAAACTCAAACGGAGAGAAAACGGGTTGGTGCGCAGTCGGGAGAATGCGGCCTCCTGGTCTCGGTGCAGGCGGGGTTAAATAGTCTGGGGGGGACCGTCCAGGTGATCCCAGTCATCTCATTATCGCCTCCGCTACACCTGCAAGTTAACAAGACCAACCACAGTACACATGTAGGACAGGCCCAGGGCTGTCACACCAACAAACATGGCGTCATCTTTATGCATTTATTTTAAAAGATTATTTGTGTAGCTAGTGTTTGTGTGTATTAGTAGTAGTTGTTATATAGTTGTGAGGACTAGTTTCAGTTTTCTGACATCGCCACAGGAGTTTTTGTGTGTGTGTGTGTGGGGGTTGGGGGGGCAAGAACCTTACCTGAAATATGAAGCTATCCCTCGCTGCTGCAACAGTGAGAATTTCCCCATAGTGGGAATAAAGGGCTTTTCACACGGGGAGCCACACTTCGCCTTTGTAGTCGCGTGGATCCGCGGGATCTTGCTCCTCATGTGAAGGACAATTCACAAACATGTCATGTCAATTTTTAGCTATTTCTATTCTGTTGTATATGTTATAGGGTTAGATATGTAAATATGTACATACAGTATATAAATAGATTATCTAATTATGTGGATGTGTGAGGTTTCTTTTGTTTGACCTTTTGTTTGATCATAATTACTGATTCTATTCTATTTGTCTTACTATATCAGTAATTATGATCAACCAAAAGGTCAAACAAATGATAGAATTATGTTATTGTTAGAATATATTTGTGAGAGTAAGAGTAACAGGTTTGTAGAGATCATGATGCTGACCTTGCTGCCTTGTTTCCCAGGGTTATGAGAGGCCATCTGGTTTTACAGTGATTTAACATAAAGGGAGTCTGAGATTATTGCCTGAGAAAAAAGCTCTTCTCTGATCAGGGGGGGAACGAGGCAACAATGGTCAGTGTTTTGCAAGCGCGTGAATTGTGACACAAAGCTCTGTTGAGCTGAGAATGAGAGAACTCAGGGTCATGTTTTCATACGGTGTGTTACATATCGTTAGCCGGCTGGAGCCAGAAGATCGGGACTACATCCTGCTGAGAACAGCACCACGGATGGAGCAGAGAGAATGGATAAAAAGTGAAAGTTCTGGGTTAGCCGGCATCAGATGCTGGAGGATCTCTGTCTGTTTTCTAGGTTTTTAGTGATAGGCTATTTTGTCTTGACGTAATCTGATCCTTGTGCACAAGTTTATTGTATTTTGCAATATCATTCACTAAAGCTTGTTATTAACTTTAACTGGACGAATCTGGAGTCTTATTTTGAATCCTGAGTTTTATTGATCTACCAGACAACGAACACAAAAGGTGTGGGTTATAGTGACCATAGAACTGGAGTCAGATTAAGTCTGGCCATTTGGGTCGGACCAGAATTTGGTTTTCGGTCACTTTTATTCCTTCATTATACAGTTTTACAGTTTTTCCTCTATTTGCCACACAAGCCATTTACATATGGGGGTTTCCGTGTACCGTCTTCCAGTGCCACCCTGCCAAGACTTTTCGCCACCCCTTTTCCTCTGCCACAGTGTGACTGTATTTCACTGTAGATGATTCCAGCAGCGGGACGTCCAACAGTCTGCTGCTAAAGCTATGATCTAAAAGACTCAAACTAGAACTATGGCCACTGCTGTTGTCTGAAAAACTAAACGGACGGGACAAAATGTTGCGTTTCCTGGTAAACTGGTATCTGTTGTGGAATTTTCCTCACGTTACTCTGTCCTCTCCTCTGTGACTGTCTGTCAACATCTAGAAACTAAGCCACGCGGTGCAGGGAACAACTCTGACAGTGGTTTACAGAGCTTTGAACAACAAAAAACTTTGATACAGAGCATTCTATATACTGAATGAATCATTTGAAATATCGCTCGATCACGTGAATTTGATCGTGGGAAGCCAAAATCGTGATTAAAATTTGATTAAATATTATTATTATTATTGACATTTATTTATTGAAGAGGAATAACCCCTTGAGATTAACCATCTCGTTTTTGAGGGGGTCCTCGAGTCCAGGTACAGAAATTGACATTTACCTTACAGCGGCAGTCAAACATAAAAACAAAACAAAAAAACAACAATAAAAAACAACTTAATTTACAATAATGGTAAGTGCAGAAATATATAATACATAACTCATACAAACAAGACATTCACTCATACAAGACTCTCCAAAGGTTGCTCACTCATCCCTCAACAAAGTAAACACATGAAATATGTATGTACCAAAACACACATCTAGACACCAGTAAACACGTATGCACACATAAATGTAAATGTAAGGGATAAATGCACCATGCTTAAAATAGGTTTCATTTAGTCCCGTTTAAGGGTATCAACTCTATCAGTGGTAACCACTCTAGAGCAGTAGTGAAGTAGTGGCCACCAATAATGCTCCAGCATCTGTCCTGACCTTTGCACTCAAACCAGCACATAGATCTCAAAAATTAAAAACAATTGCATGTATTCTGAAGATGTTGAGCAAGGGCATTTTTAAACATTGGAAAGGAAGTCAAAGAGCGAATTGAAATTGGAAGTTTATTCCACTCATAAGGTGCTATGTTGAAATGCATATCTTCCTATTTCTTTATTGATTTGAGGAATGAGAAAATAAATTTGGTTATTGTGTTGCAAGTTATAAAATGAGCTAAAAAAGATTAGATTTTGTTTTAAATAAGAAGGATAGTCCATATAAATAAATTTAAAAATAAATTGTAACCAATGAAAACGCCTTCTTTCTGGTAGGGTCAGCCAAGACACTAGATGGTACATTTCAATGTGCAGCCCTACTTTTGATAGTCACAATTTGCAGGACTTTTTGGAAGAATAATAATATGTCTTGGCTTCTCTACCCCTTTATAAAAAAATATTTTATAACGATGGAGTCTAATCTCCAAAGACTCTTTACATTTTATATTATGCATATGTACAAATACACCTTTGCATATCTGCAACAAAGTCTCTCCTGATTGAATTATTTTTCTGTCATGTATCAAAGGGTATTGTACACATCTTTGGGATTCCCTTTCTTCTATTATTTTTTGTGTTTGTAATATAGGTTCTTCCCCCTCAGCCTGGTTTTTTCGTGCATTTTGTGAGTTTGCCCTGGGAATCAATAAATTCTTATTGTCTCATTTAAGGGAAAATATAATAACATCGTGAACATCAGGCTGAGAACTCAAAAGCTGGAAACAATCAGCCAGAGAAACCCGTTTCAATTTAAATTGACAACTTTATTCTTTGAAAGCAACAGCACAACACAGATGGAGTATCAAAAGAAATGTCAGTGCTTCTCATGACTGCAGGTAACGACGTATCTTGACGAAATGTATTAAAAGAAAAAAAAAATACATTTTTCACTTGGTACATTTCAACATGCAGCATCTATTTTAATAACGTACAACCTCAGCTGCAAAAGAGCTGAAGATGGCAGGATTCGGGTGTAAAACTTGTGTGCATTAGCTTCACTGTTAACAGCGGAAAAACCCATTGACATTTAATCACATGTATTGCATTAATTTTAGTATTCTATCATGCTGCTGTGCTCATATTATTATTGCATGTAAACAACAGTGAAAGAAGCCACGACACCGTGTCAATGTACATTTTCTGGATTCGACATACACACACTCAAACTTTAATCCCACTTTAGACTCAAAAACCCCTGAGGTCTGCCGTGCAAATATTAGCTTTACAATGGAAACATTTCTTAAAAATAAATACAAAACAAATAACCCAAACATGTCAGATGTAGAGCTCCCAAACATTTTGTGTTCCCCTCCGACGTGGAACTTGCTCGAACGCGTTTTATACTGCGCTGACGTCACAGACAAATAAAAACGAGGCACAAAGACGAGCCGCTCGAGAAGCTCAATAAAATCACATTTACATCTCAGCTACCCAGCATGCAACTCGGGACTCAAGAACGACACTCCAGCTCACCGTAACCAGCTTGGAGCCAAGAGAGAGAGATCCTATAAAAAGGTTTTAATCAGGATTTAAGGATCCTGGTTTGGCTTTAATTTGATGTAGCTGATACCAACTGAGCATTAAATCACTCTACAACTACACAGGATTCATCTCATTAGGGCCGTAGCCAGACTTCTTTATATACTCATTACTGCTCAATCACATGTTCTGTGAGAGTGATGGACTAAATGCTTATTAAATGCATTCTCTGTAATGCCAGGATATAGTATTAAATACATTTCTTCATTTTTTCCGTGGTCTGAAGCTGTCGAATGTGAGAAGATTAGGTTATACTTGAAGGTGTCTACATAAGAGTGACATGACACTGTCATGAACTTGTCATAAACGGTTATGACAAAACGCTTCTGTCAGACAGCGTCATTCGGTTTTTGTCATGACAAGTTATGGTTATGGTCAGGGTTAGAGTTAGGATTGGAGTACATGTGTTCATGACCGTGTCATGTGTTCATGACCGTGTCATGTCACTCTTATGTAGATACCTTAAAGTAAAATGTTACCGAAGATTATTCTTTCTGTGTCCTACTCCTAAATATCAAATCCAATTAGATTAACTCTTAACGAAATATTAAAACCTGCCTCTAATGATGGGACTATTCCCATGCTCTACTCGTTTGCTGTAATCATCCCTTCTGTCCTGTCTTTGTAGTGGAGCGCTTCCTTTTCGTAGACCCAACTGAAGCTGCAGCTAATCAATATTTTCCTTATCGATTCAAAGGATAGTTACGGTCTTGCTTCATGGTTTGGTTCATCACATGTCAGAAAACCATAAACCCCGACAGCCACGTCTCATTTACTATGGTAAAAGACTAAAGATAACCTGCACATAGTTCCATGTCAGAAGCTGGAACCAGCTCATTTTTACCCTCATCTTTTACAGTGCAGTGACCAATTCACTTTCAATGGACATACACAGTAGAGCCCGACCGATAAAGGATTTTTAAGGCCGATATTGATACAAATATTCCAATATATTGGCCGATATATATATATATTTTTTTTTAAATCCAGAAACGTGCAACAAAACATAAACAGATTTCCCTAATATTAGTTATTTGGATTATTTATGAGTCCTCACTAAAATATTTTGATAATGCAGTTTAAAAATGAGTATGTATTGTCACAGCAGAACAGAGGAACATCAAAATATATTAAAGTTCTGATACATAAAATGTATAAAAATACAAACTTAAGATATTAAACTTTAGGTCCTTTGAACAAAAACTAATAAATAAATAAAAAAAAAATAATAATCAGTGTTGCCAACAGGGAGGTGGTAGAGCGCCCTCTGGTGGACAAACTACGCAACGCCAACACTCAGAACATGGTTGGAGGGGGTTTTTGTCAGTTTTTATTTAGTTTTTTGGAAGTTAAGTTTGGAAAATGCCTAATATCAGCCAATAATATCGGCCTGCCAATAATATCGGCCTGCTGATATATCGGTCGGGCTCTAATACACAGTGACCGACTGGGATCAAAAAGTGGCCCCGGCATTTGCCCAAATTCCAGATGGCCAGTCTGTCACTGTACATGCAGCGTGAAAGTGTTGTATTAATATATCATTTGTATGCAACTATAGACTATGTATTGAAACTCTTGAAACTCTTCCTGCAGTCATATTCCACAGTTGGTCTAATTCTCAAAACCTACCACATTAAAACTTACTTTCCCCAGTCCTCGAATTAGGATTTTTTTATTTTAAAAAGGCAGTTAATAGGGTGAGACGTTAGTGAGAGGTGAGACTCGTGCTTATCATGCTCATGTTACCAGGAGGGAAGATCTTTTAAAAACTGTTCAGATGTCGACTGTGGCATCAAATATTTGGCTACGTTTCCATTCACTTTGGCAAATAATCAGCTGCCGTCAAGCGATTTGAAACCCTAAAATACCCATATTTTGGCCACTGAAGACGTTAATTTGTTGTATTACATTTATTTATTTTTTTTATGTATCTACCAGTGGTGCCTGTGGACGATAAAGTTGACCCTGACGGATGTGCTCACTGCAGCAGGAGGAGGAGGTGAGCTGGAGGCCGCCGCCTCAGTTGGAAATGTCGGCGCTGTTGTTTCGGTTGCCGCATTTGTGGTGAACGATGAGCAGGACGACGCCCAGGAAGAAGCAGACGGAGCCCACCGTGATGTACGCGATGCCCAGGAACGGGTTCTTGCCCCCCATCCAGGAGATGGTGCTCAGGATCACGCGCTTCCTGCCCTCGAAGCTGCGGACGGGATAATCTGGGTTCAACTGGTTAAAGGTGGGAACAGTGGGGCGCAAAGCCGACCCCCCTACAAAGGAACAATGGCTGGGTGGAGTACAACAGGGTTTCTCAAATGGGGGTCAGTGTCTCCCTAGTGGTACTTTGGAGGACTGCAGGAGGTAACGTGACATTTTTTGCTAAATGTTTTTCAGTTACAAAGCTGTAGTTGTAGCTGTAGTTGCTTTTTTCAAAGTTTTTGAAGTTTGTCACCTTTTTATGAAGGTTTTGTCGTTTATTTTGACCTATTCATGCCTTTCTTCCTGACGTTTTTCTACTGTACATCAAATTAAAGTTTTTGTCACTTTTTTCGAAGTTTGTTGCTTATTTGAATTTTTTGTCACTTTTGTCATCGCCAAATGAGTTGCTACAAAGCTAAGTCAGACTACACTTTTTTCTACCAAAAATGTGATGTTTTTGTCGCCTTCATTGGACCTATTCTTGCCTTCCTTCCACTGTCTTTTTTTTGTTGCTTTTGGATGTTTTTGTCACTTTTTTTGACCTCCTCGTCTTCCTTTTTTCTACTGTCTCCCCCCCCAAGTTTGTCACATATTGAAAGGTTTTTTTCCACTTTTATCCAAGTTTTTCCACCCGCTTTTTTTTCATTTTTTGTCACTCTTGTTGACTTACTGTTGCCTTACTTCCTTATTTCTACCCTCTTTTTTTCCAAGTTCTTGTTGCCTTTTAAATGTTATTCAGTTACAAGGCTGTCCTTCCTTCCTTCCTTCCTTCCTTCCTTCCTTCCTTCCTTCCTTCCTTCCTTCCTTCCTTCCTTCCTTCCTTCCTTCCTTCCTTCCTTCCTTCCTTCCTTCCTTCCTTCCTTCCTTCCTTCCACCGTCTTTTTTGCTTTTGGACGTTTTTGTCACTTTTTTCGTCCTACTCTTGTCGTACTTCTCTCCTTCCTTTTTTGTGCTGTCTTTTTCGCCCCAAATTTGTCGCATATTTATAGTTTTTTTCCCCACTTTTCTAAATTTTTTGTCATTCTTGTCGACCTAGTGTTGCCTTAATTCTTTCTACCCTCTTTTTTCCAAGTTTTTGTTGTTTTTTTCCAAGTTTTTTAATCATCATTTAAATGTTATTCAGTTACAGGGCTGTTATTTAGTATATCTACCTCTGACATCGTTGTGTTGTTCCTCTTTATATAGACTTTCTTTTCTACTAAAAATGATCTGCGCTGGTCAGGGGGTACGTGGCTTAGAAACACAATTCAAAAGGGGAACGCTATTTATGGAAGTTTGCCAACCAGTGACATAAAGGATACTGTAGACGACCTCCAGAGTGTAGTTTCCTCGGGGCAGAGTTGGAACCATGCTGCTCTTCTTGTTGATGATGCGGTAGAGTTTGCGGAAGGTCGGCAAGGCGGCCGTTCTCATCCACACGATGAAGTCCTCGTTGATGAAGCCGTTGTTCCCCGGATCAGCGTCCAGCTCGTAGACAGGCCTGCGCCAGTTCACCGGCTTCGTGGTACCTGAATCAGAAGGAGGAAAAAAAGACTATTTGTCCAATTTTTATATCTAAAGAAACACAATGTATAAAAGGCACCATTACCTTGTATCTCACGTTATGGCTCCGTAGCAGACGCTTTTGTAAAAATAGGCTAACGACTGTCACGACCACGTGACTTTCTGTCGCATAGACTGATTGGATAACATGGGCTCCGGAATAAAAATAGCTGTGCTACGCTGCTATACTTACATGTGCGCTATATAGTTTTTATATTACTATGCCTACATTATTCTCTTATATTGTCCACATTTGATGCTGGTCTCTGGACTTTATCCTTGCACTATTGGACTTATTTGCACTACCACTATGACACACACTCTCATAGAGCACCTTACCATGCAGACTGACTCACAGGGTCAGTCCCTGCCCTGTCACTGTTTTTTTATTTAGTATCTTTTCTTTAATGGTCCATATTATTCATGTGGATTTGTTATTTTATCATCCTGTTTACAATGTACGTGTATGTTATGTGTGAGGTATTTAAGCTACTGGGACCTTGAATTTTCCCTTGGGGATCAATAAAGTATCTATCTATCTATCTATCTATCTATATGACAATAGCAGACTTATTAGTTTTACAGACATCCTGAAGCTGATTGCAGAAAATCACTTCTCCCCCTCCAACATATTGGTGAGAGATGACCCTGACGGGCTCCTGCCGATACCTTGAAAAGCGGCTGTGAGGTTGGGGTTGCCTCCGGGGTTTCCGAACTTCACATGCTTGTCGGTCCACCAGGCGATGCCCGTAGTGTTCAGAGGAATCGGGATCCTCGTGCCGTTGGGGTCGTTGTAAAACAGCTCCAATGTGTCTGCCGTCAAAGGAGAAGACAGTTGATTAGAAAGAATTCTTCACAATCACACTCCGAGCTTTTGGTTTTGGGGTCAACAGGACAGGAAACTGGCTCACCGTTGAACATGCTGTTGGCGATGGCCCCACACGGAGCAATAGGCTTGTTTTCATGAAAAGCGTACGGCTCACACTCCTTACTGGGACTCTGTGAATGATTAGGAGGAGATTAAAAGATAAATGGCACCACCTGCAGGTATGTGTGTAAACAGAAATTGATCAGCCTAAAGCGTGATTTATACCCTGGAAATCCAGAGTTCTCGCGAGAGCACAATTTGAAATTTGCTCAGCGAGTCCCTCTGGCATTCAGTAATGATGCTCATTAACGATGCCCTTGTAGCCGAGCTGCACCAATCGAATCGGTGTATCTGATATAGGCAATATTATTTTTTTTGCATTTAAGGCCTTTATAGACCTCTTTCACGGCAGACATGTTGACATGTCATAGTAGGAAAAGCACAGGTTAATGATGGCTGAATGCTGACTCACTGAAATATCTTACTGGGACACTTGATGGAACTGAGCCATCGTTAAGGTTATCAATTTCAGCTGTGCTTTTCCTACTATGACAAGTCAACATGTCTGCTGTGAAAAAAAGGTCAATTTTCATTGGACAGCTGAAGCCATGAACGCATTCTACCAGCATTTGGCTGGGAGATGGTGCTATATTTTGAACCCTGTGTGTTATCAGAGATGTCATGTGGAAGGGAGTCCCTACCATGAGGGAGTTAACGTCTCCATTCAGCTGGCTGTCGTCTCTCGACTTGACGTAGCGTCTGTGGTTTTGGTAGAAGTTGGAGAGGCCGTAATACACGTAGACGTTGCTCTGTTGAGTAAGATAAACGTATAAAAGACACACTGTTCAAACTGGCTGTGGGAACATTTATTACAGAAAGTATTGGGAAGTATGTTTTTTGCTCACCTCATATGGCTGGTCCAGGTAGAAAGGTATGGTGCAGGTGCAAGGCCTCGTGCTGTTCCAGCTGAAGTTCTGGGAGCAGTTGAAACAGGGACTGGACATGTCGACGCCTGTGTAATCCACCTGTAGACACCGAGAAAGAAGTGGATCTACACGGCACTTTTCTAAACAGTAGCTACTAGGGCTGCACTAGTGGCAATTTTAGACCCTTTTTTGGAACCCAAATTTCATCTCAGCCCCCCTAAAAATTATAATAATAAAAATAATAAAAATCAATTTTAGTGCTTCAAGTTAGAGTTTGCAAACGTGTCTGTAAGTGACAGAAGACAAACAATTACAGGTTGAAACAAACAGGTTCAAATATCCTGTGTCGCTGTCGCCAATCCTATGCACCTGTAACCTATGAAAGTAAAAAATAAAATACTTATTTATTTATTGTTTACACATCATTATCAACACACTTTTGCAATGCACTGTATCCAATATTTGTGTTAAACCATTCTGAATTAAATATCGTGGTTCTGCAGAGACGTCCCGGCCAACAAATCGTATCCTGCAGTCTAAAGAAAACAATCTTTTGTTTGGTTCCTTGCAAAAAAAAAAAATCACACTATAGTCAATTTAATTTTAATATCTTTCAACAAGAATGAGAATAACAATACAAAAATGATCATTCCCTCCAATATCGTGAATCATATCGCTATCAATCAAAAATAATCGCAATTAGAAACAGTATCCTGACTGAACGTGGACATAATGCCATTCTGCGATTATCCTTACTTTAATATTAGTCTAAAAAAAAAAATCTATTTCTGCTTTTTAACTCAAGAATTAGGTATAATTTCATATAAATGAGGTTTATTGACCACGAATTCCAAAAATAAGACGATGCATAGTCGAATGTAACGCAAGGGTTAACACTAGAACGAAAAGAAAAAATGAAGCAGATGAAGCCAAGGACATGGACTTTTTTAAGTCTATCCAAATTATTAATAATAAGAAAACTATTTATATAACTGATCTAGTGCAAGATTTTTTCAAGGAAATGTGATTATATAGCCTTCTTTCCCTTTTCATATTGCCATTATATTGTTTATGTATTTTGTTTTCATTATATATTAAGTGCCCATTTTAATTTTATATATTTTTTATTTTATCAATAAGGTTGAGATGTTCCCTGGATGGAAATGTTTATCTCTGTATATGATGCCGAATTGTTCAGAAAATGTATAACATGATTGTAAAGTTTTGCAAAAAAAAAAAGTCAGCTGACAACACAACGTTGTATAGGTTAGACTAGCTAGCTAGATGTTGATTTTATTATTGAAATGAAAGCTGATTTTTGGTCACACGTGTGCCGAATTTACCGGAGGAACATGACGTTTCAGAAGATGTTGAAGTTAAATTACAGAAGACGTGGAAATCTGCCGATATGCAAGGTCAGCAAAAATTGCACAGTTTTTAAATGGAATTTGGCGTGAGTGGTCGGAGTTGTACAAGCCAACTCAACGGGGAATGTGAATATATTATTGTGTCGCTGCGTCCTTGTGTGTTTCACAGCTAATCCAGGCGTGCCATATAACGTTACCTCAAACTCCTTGATGTTGTTGGACGTTACGAACAGGCCGATGCCGATGGGAATGAAGAGGAGTCCGATGATGAAGAAGGCAGGGAGCACGGTGCCCGCGGTGAGGATGGGCTGCCAAGCGGGTAGTCTCTGCTGTTTAAACGCAGTGTTCTCGGGCTTCTTGCTGCGCAGAGTCCCGCCGCCGGGCCCGGACACGGTTATATGTCCATCTTCGTCTTTGGCGTTATAACTAGACGCCATCATGATCGCTGCCCGAAATCACCAAGTTGTTGCTAGCGCCGTTAGCTCCACCAGGAAGTTTACAAACAAGGATATGAACGCACCACGCGGTGACGTCACGTCACGTCACTATGTAGGATTTTTTTTTTTTGTCACTATGTAGTTATGGAGCTTAACTATGTAGTTACATAACTAAATAGTTGAGCAACTGAAAGAATTACATTTTAAAATATTGCACAATTTTTATCCAACTAACAAATTTGTTTCAATATTTATATGACAATAAATGTGAATTTTGTAAAATTGAAGAAGTTCTGGAAGAAAATTGAAAACTATTTCAATATTCAAAAGAATCACGTAATTAAACTGGAAGCAAAATATGTTATTATTAACTATTATAACAAAACCAAAACAATACATAGGATTGTCTCATTCTACAGGAGAACTTTCATATCCATAAAGCGACATTTTCTAAATGTCGCCCAGCTTTTACTCACTTCAGAATTGAATTTCGGAAATGTTTGAGTCGATCCAAAAAAAAAAGAGCCGTGTGCGACCTCTCGTGCTGCTGGGGTAAGTGTCTCATTTACTGAAGCAGCACAACCCAGTTTATATAAGCTACACCGTATCAAAACAATCAGTCATAAAAAACTGCTAAAAATCATCTTGAATGCCTCAGTGTTTATTTTTTATCAGACAAATCCACTGGTAGTTAAATGCAACGTGCATTATCATGCATGTCTGACAAAAATGCCCCAACAGCCAAAAAATAAAAAACGCTTACAAATGGGGGGAAGTGTCTTTATTGTGGGCTTTTCTAAAGAAAACTCCCAAGTGCCTTTTTGATCAACACAAATAATACATTCTTATGTTTATTATACCGTCAAATACACTTTAAAACTACATGCCATTGATTTACCTTGGCTACTTTCCATACACTTAAGGTAATTCAGCAACTTTCCGAAGCAATTTTTAAATCCAGCGTAAAACCAACATTTCCACTGTACGATAAACTGTGTGTTCAGATTTTTTAAAAATATTTCTGCCCTTCTATGAAACACATAAGATATAACTATTACCTATAATTTACCAATGAATGTTTGGTAAAAGAGAATAGAAAGTGGGTTCCCTGGTATCTCACCTGGTTGAGCGTATAGGCTCAGGCCTTATCGCAGTGGCCTGGGTTCGAGCCCGACCCGTGTCCCGTTGCTGCATGTCGTCCCCCTCTCTGTCTCCCCTTTCCTGTCTTTTTTTCAATCCATTTGTTGGGGGGCTTTTTGGGCTTTATTTGATAGGCGGATGAAGACAGGAAAGTGGGTAGAGACAGTGGTGACGACATGCAGCAAAGGGCCGCGGGTTGGAATCGAACCCGGGCAGCTGCAGTGGACTGCAAGTGACTGACCCTTAGTTCATGGGGTGCACGCTCAACCAAGTGAGCTACCAGGGCGCCCCTCCCCTTTCCCGTCTTCATGCTATCCTATCAAATAAAGACCATAAGGCCCAAAAGGGAATCTTAAAGGTGCCCTGCCACACTTATTTGATGACTTTGTAGTAATGTCTGAAGTTCTATCATGGACTCTGTAACCTTGGTTACCTTGTTTCAAGCCATTCTAGCGTGGTGTAGAAAGCCTACAGGAAGACTCCGCTCGATTTCTGCCAGTTCTCATTAATATTCAACAAGCTAAGCTAGTTGTATCTGATTGGCTAACAGCTAGCCAATGAGAGCCTGGCTGTCAGCATCCTTTACCCAGCCCAACTGGGCGAGCTCATGAATAGTAATGAGCTCAGGCAACATGACGTCAGACTGACCAGCTTTTGTGATTGGTCTGATTTCTCTGCTTATTTCTGTTCAGTGGCTAGAGCTGACAGAGGAGGTAGCAGTTCATTTTCACATTCACCACATAACACAAACACATATGGACCTAAAAGATTTCGAAAAATGCAAGTAAAAACGGTTTTGTGTGGCAGGGCACCTTTACAAAAGGGAGAACAGGCCCATTGTGCTGACTCAGACACTTCTCCAACCCTGAAGCCCTCAGCTCATCGTTTGTATGACATGATCTCTGTGGCAATCCGAGCGTGCCTTTGGTTTGGCGTGAAGATATTATAAGAGAGACGCCTTTAAGATTTCTTCTCATGACATCACAGATCCATCAGCGGACCTGTGGTAGAAAATTACAACACGTGTGTTTCCTTAAAGGCCACATTTTAGTCTCATTTTGGTTCAACAGTCACATTTATTTTCAGACTGCTGCCCAAACAGCAGTGGCGATAATGACACCGTCTCAAAGCGTAAATCTCTGTCTCTGAAAAGATGTATATCATGTAGCCCTATGTGTGTTCAGATTTTATTGAGTTATGACTCTAAGAAGCAGTAGCTTACACAGTTTTGATGCAAATTGCATTTTATTTGTTAGTATATGATAAAACTAGAAGACCTAAGGAATCCATTGATACTGTACCAACTACTACAGTATCTCATGATAGCTTTTCAGGAAGGGGATTAAAAAAAAATGCTCCAAAGTTAGGTTATATTTTGGCGAGAGAAAAACTGGCATGACCATTTTAACCCTCCTGTTCTGACCCATTTTCAAAAAGTTTCTATATCAGACATTTGGGTTTCCTTCAACCAAATAAAAAATAAATAAATAACGTGGATGGCTTCCTACAACGCTCGTCAAACGTTTCACTTAATTTGACAGCATTTGGAGGGAAAAAAATTATTGAAAGAACGTTGAAAAAAAGTGACAAAAATGTTAGAAAAAGCTTCAAAAACATAGGAAATGTCTTTGCGTAAACATACACGCCAATTTCCCTAAAGCCAAGTGGGATGTTATCTGTACGCATTATGAGCTATCCGCGTGTATGTCTACCCTCTATACAGCGGACGGCAGTCTGCAACGTCACAGCGTAAACATACACGCCACATGGCACTTTCTAAAGCCACGTGGCGTGTTATCGCGACGCTACGTTCGGGTTTAGGAAAAGAAGAAACGTGGAAACGTCACACGCTGGACACGCAATCGCAAGTTAATGTAAGTCAGTGGAGGCCAAACGCCAAACACTTCATGATATCAGTGATGAACGGTGACAAAAACATTGGTGGAAAAGCAACAAAAGTGTTGAAAAAGACGACAAAAACTTTGAAAAAAAACTTAGAATTTTTAATTTCGACCCAGATAAACAAAAAGTTGCATCGGCAGGAAGACAACACAAGGGTTAAAAGTCTGTAGAGCTGCACTTGTGAGTTGCTGTAGTGCACGTGTCAAACTCGAGGTCCGTGGACCACATCCGGCCCCGCATATCAATTAGGTTCACAATAAATTTTGGCCCACCTAGTTTTTGTCGCTTTTTCCGTCACTTTTTCCAGCGTTTTTTTTTTTACGCTTTCGTGACCTTTTTTGGCACTTTTTTCACTGTTTTTGCCGCTTTTACCAACGTTTTTTTCTATGTTGGCTAAAGAACTTTTAAAAAAACTTTTGTTTTGACAAGACTGTAAGTGGGAAGACTTAATAACACATGCTATAATACGGTTAAAGATG
Source organism: Perca flavescens (assembly GCF_004354835.1). Lineage (NCBI taxonomy): Eukaryota > Metazoa > Chordata > Actinopteri > Perciformes > Percidae > Perca > Perca flavescens. The sequence continues at coordinate 30,044,875 of NC_041348.1, forward strand.
TTTAACTTTTCTCTTAAATAAAAGATTGTCAATAAACTATACATCTGGCCCTTGATGTGATTTATTTTTTCCATTGTGGCCAACAGTAAAGTTTGACACCCCTGCTGTAGTGTGTTCATGTTTGAAAAGAGTACATTCATGTAACTGCTTTAGGGTCAATTCCTAATGTATACATTTATACTTTTAATAATGCACCAGGTTAGAGGGATCTCTTTCATATCTAGGCAAGATCGCTTTTGCAACTGAAATGTCCCAAATCAAAACTGAATTGGAAATCAAACCGGGACCTTTTTGAATCAGAATCGTATCGATTTGGAAAATCAGTGGTGAAACCCAGCCCTACATGGAACCGTTACATGAAACATAAGCTCTGGAAATTAGTTTTAATGGCTGTTGAGTTGTGCCTTGTTTAGCAGCGTGTGTTAATATTATGGAGGTTTCCTGGTTGATTCTCCCACGCTGTTTAAGTCACTCTCACACACACACACACACACACACACACACACACACGCAAATAAATGCTACAAAGCAATGCCATACTTGGTTCAGAGATAAATATTTTTTTTTATTTTGGTGCCTGTCACAAATCGACAATTCATTCTTGTCCCAGACAATTCACAAAGCTTCAGTGAGTGGAAAAACCTCCCAAAAGCGATGGTGAACTAAACACATGCGATGAAAAAATGAAAAAATTATCACCAAGATGAAGTTAATCAACATGCACTCCAATTGCAAAAGAGACATGCAAAGAGGTGCTTCAGTGGCAATTAAAAATAACATAAAACCTGCCTTTGAAATTACATAAAATATTTCCTGAAACATGTATAGTTGCAAACTGAAGGTCTGAATGAAATAAAAGTTTTTGGAATATCACACACACACACACACACAGTCCCATTTGTGTATTTATACTGATGTGGCCTGTGACTCATATTTGGCGGCATATTCGGCGACAAACTCAATCATGAAGCATTCGCATTGGGTTGTTGCCATGGCAGCGCTCTTGTGCTTCAGCTTTTGCCTCCTGCCGCAGAGGCAGAGCTGCACACCATTGACTTCCTCAGCTCGATTTTCATCGACTGGCTCTCTGCCCGCGACTCTAACCTCGTCACCGTCGATACGCCCAGGAGCGCCTTGCTGCTCGGTTTCATACCTTTTGACAGTGGGATCCGCGTGGCCGCACTCCGAGCTGGCTGCACATCCGAACTGGGCTGGAAAAGAAACAACAGAGCAACATTAGGAAATGATTTGGATCATAGTTGTTAATCAGTCCCTCCAGGATTTTGCGGCTTTGTTTTTTAGATTGTTGCGGCCCAAAATGCCCGATTTTGTGGAAGCTTTTGTAAAAAATTGCGATAAAAGTTGCGATGTCTTTTATATTTTTGTTGCAATGAAGTTGCGAGAGACCGAGAAAGATGTAAAAAAATTAAAAAAAATAAATAAAGGAAACTGAGTTTTCCTAGTGACCTTACCAAAAAGGCTCAGGATGCTGATGTTGATACAATATGAAAAGGGCTGGTGGATTTAAAACTAAAACTCTGAATCAAATTTAAACATATGTGTTAGTGGCTTGTTGATCTTTACATTGTTAGTTCATTTCCTATCCTATCGTCCTAACTCCGGTTATTGGTCAAATTCACGGAAAAGTTGCGGGGGATGGTCAAAATTGCGAGTCGCACCAAATTCACGGTGATTGGTTGAATTTGCGTGAATTGTTGCGATCGCGACATCGCGAAATCTTGCAGGGACTGGTTAATAGTTCTTATGTATAAGTAACTGTGTCGTAGAAATGCTATCGCAGGGATTGCACAAGAAGGAAAGGTGAGCTTCCCATTGAGCATGTTTTTTTCCTGGATCACTACTACATACGGTATTACAATCCATCTCAGACATTTCTGTCACTGAGCGGCTCATTAAATTAGTTTGGGGAATAGGATGGTAGGCAATCTTCATAGCAGCTAATATGGTGGGAAAAACGATGCCAGACGCGTACAAAGCAACAAAAAAACATGATTTACACTTTCATTTAAGTTAATACTAACCACATAAAATCAAAGAAGCTGCAGGAGCCGGAGTTAAGCACCACCCAAGACGATTGTGATTGGTTTAAAGAAAGGCAAACAACCGGGGCGGCCTGTAGCTCACCCAGTAAGTGTTCGCCCCATGTAGGTTGAGTCCTTTGCTGTCCTTTGCTGCCCTTTGCTGCCCTTTGCTGCGTGTCATCCCCCATCTCTCTCCCCCTTTCTGGTCTATCCACTGTCAATAAAGGGAACAGCCCCAAAAAAATAATCTTAAAAAGAAATGCAAACAACGCAGAGCATTTCTTTTTCTCCTGTCCGAGAATGTATTGGTGATGCAGCCAGACTTTCCTTCACAGTGCTGTGGACATAGAGCTGGTAATGTGAGACTAGCTGTGATGAAAATTATCCTTTTCTCACTTTATAAGCTGCTAAAAGATTGCCCACCATCCACTGGGTTTCTGTCTAAGTGACTAAAATGTCCAAGTTATGCTTACTGGGTCTGTTTACACGAGTGTGTGGAAATGAATTAATTCACATCAGGTTGGGTAACAATATGATGGTTTTAAAGCTGCTTATCTGTCAATGTAAGTTCTTAAGGTGAAAAAAGTGAACCGTCAAAATAGGTCACTTCCTGCTCGTGTTTGGTTAAAAGGAGTGGATTTGGCAGTTGGGGAATTTGTCCCTTAGAAAGACCTTTTTAGAAAGGCCTCTCTCTCGCTCTGTGATGTGGGATTTAACGCATGTTAAATCATTCCAGTGTTAGTTCATAACCAGTGAGATCATATGTTCATAAACTCACTGTTTTATACCTGGAGAGAGTGCTATCTAGGGAGCACCCACCACCTGATTTCATATTGAAACATTTCAGAAGCAACTGCAACGTAAAAGATTAGACATCATTCAGAAGTCACAACGTATTTAGAAAGACAGAAAGAAAGATGGAGGACATGATGCTCTCCAAAGCTCTCACCACTGACTGTGTCGGCCTGGAGGATGCCGAGGTAATGGGTGTGATTGTTATGCTGCTTGTCATTTTGCTCTGAGTCATCTTTGCCATCGACGGTTGGCGTGGAGAGCGAAGCACCGTTCCCGTTGACATTTCCTTGCTGCTTTCTGAGCTCCTGAGCGTCAGAACTTGACCACTGCAGCCCTCGGAAGGTCTCTTAAACTGTGAACCCAAGTGGATGTGGATCTTGTTGTCCTCTGTTGTGATGATGTTGCTGTTGCCGTTGTATTTCCTGAAAGGCACTGGCCCAGGGGGCTTCTCTGGGGTCATCTTGATCACCGTGCGGCTTGGGGTAATGTTGTGAGGCTCCGATGAAGCGCACACTTCAGCCACAGGAGTGGTGCTGACCGTGATAATGGACACCGGCGACTGATGTTTGTCCGAGCTGCAGCCGTTGGTTTTGTCCGGACTCTTGGCCCTGGAGATGGTGGTTATCGTGACCGGGGATTTGGCGCGATCGAGACTTCCCAACAGATCGTTTTTGCTCTTTGAGGCCACGGTTGTGGGCTTAGGGACGATCGTGATGCGAGGCTTCTGAAGGCCGAGGGTCGGGATGATGGTGGTGCTGGAGAAGAAATCCTCGGCTCTGGGGCTGGTGATCTCCAAGGTAGCGGTGCTGTTCTCGTGATCTGGGGTCACGCGGATGTGCAGAGGCTGGCCTGGTTTGGTCATCTCCGGTGGATGAAGCAAGGATGCACAATCTGTCTTGTCAGAAGTGGTCTGAGTGAGTGTGATGGCCTCCTTCTTTTTCATCCAGGGTATCCATGATTTTCTGGCCCCGAGTTCCGCTGAAGCTGGAGGGTATCGCTCAAGAACTGTCGGTTTTTTAAGACCCTGTTGTCTTAAGTTGCTCATTAAGTGGTTTTCCTCGAGGACTGATTTCCGGATGAAGCCGGCCGCCGTGTCGTCCTCAGCAACCTCACTCGCCATCACATCTGTCTGCACTGCGGTGGAGGTAACCGGGACATTAACCATCCTCTTACCGTTCAAACTGGGCCTCAAAGCGCAACTGTAGCGCTTTGTGGCTTGCAGCTCCTTAGTAAGGTTGGCAAAGTCATGGCTCATGCTCATCTTCTTCTCTTCCTCCTCCATAAACCTCTGCTGGAGGACAGAATAATCCACCTGCAACTGGGAGAGCTGGTCCTCCTTGTTCATGAGTTCATGGATTTTCTCCTTCAGGGCCTGGACGTCCGCCTGCAGCTCTCTGGTTTTAGCCTCCTCCATCTTGCAGCGAATTCTGAGCTCAGCCTCTGGACTCGTGACCTCGCCTTTCTCTATGGCTTTGTTTCTGGCGATCTGACTTTTCATTTCTTCCAGCTGCTTAGAAAGGGTATTCGCTTTGTCTTGCTCTTTTCTGAATTTCTTCTCCAATAAATCATACTCATCTTCTGTTTTCATTAAATCTCCTTCTACTACCTCAAGTTGTTTGAGCCTGCTTTTAAGTCTTTCAATTTCTAGCGTGAGCTCTTTTACTTTGTTGTCTTCTTCTGGATTTCGGTTGTCCATGTTGGACCACTTTCTCTGTGTTTCCCTCTCTGTCTCCTCAAGTCCGTCCATTCTTATTTCCATACCACCTAGCTTGGTATTTAGTTCCCTACACTTTCCCTCTTCACTTGCAAGTTTAGTTTTCAACTCGTCTTTCTCTTTGATGAGGGTTGTCATTTTGATCTCCATTTCTGATTTGAATTTGAGAAGTTTTTTGCTCTCCTCAATCAACTTCTCCGTGACTTCTGTTACCTTGCCCTGCTCTGCTTTGAACATCTTACTTAAATCATCACTTTTCTGTTCTTCCTGTCTAAGTCGCTCCGTCATGTTCTTCCTATCATCTACCAGAATAACTGTAAAGGACTTCAACTTCATAAGATCGTCTTTGAGGGCCATTTCTGCCTTTTCGAACTTTAACTCAGAGCACTCTAGTTCTTTCAACCGAGTCTTCACCGTCTCCAGCTCACCACCCAGATCCTTCACAACGCGTTTCTCTTTTTCAAGGTTTGAATGAAGCTGAGAGCACTCTGTTTTGCTCCTACTGAAAGCCCCCTCCAGTTTCTCCAGTCCAACCATTCTCTTCTGCAGTTTGTCCACCTCCAGCCTCAGCTCCTTGCCGTGGTTCTCCTCACCCTGAAGCTTTTTCCTCAGCTCCCTGCACAGAGTCTCTGCTTTGATTATCTCCTCGTCCTTGCCCTCCATCTCTAGCACTCTCTTCCGCAAATTCTCCAGTTCGGTCATGATAGATGAATCCCCGCACTCCCCTTTGCTGATCTTCTCCCTCAGCTCCTGCAGGTCTTCCTCGGATTTTTGCAGCGCCTTGTTGCTCTCCTCCAGCTCTTCGATCTTGTGCGCCAGTCCGGCCAGCTTTAGCCTAAGCTGTCGGCTTTGGGACTCCTCGTCGGCCAGTTTGGCCGTCATCTCCTCGTGTTCCTGTGCAAACTTAGCCACCCTGTGCTCCAGCTCGGCCTCCAGCTTGAGGACCTTCTGGCCGTCCTCCTTGGTGTTGTCGGCGATCGCCGCCAAACGCTGCTCTTTCTCCTGCAGCTTCTGAGTGAGGTCCTGGAACTTCTGGCTCTGTTGGTCGATCTGCTCGATATGCAGCTGCCGCTCGTCTACCAACATCAGGGCAAAGGACTTGAGCTTGACCAGCTCCGCTCTGACTTTCTCCAGCCTCCTGCTGTGGTCCTTGTCCTTACGAGCCTGGTAGGCCTTCTCCTGCTCTAGCAGCCTTTTGAGTCTAAGAGACAACAGAGAGGGGAAAAGATGAAAAAGATAAACTTCAAAACCCTCTTCATTGTCTATAAACCCCTTCATGATCCCTCCCATATATCAACGTCTCACTTCATAGAGCACCACCAGATCCCTCAGATCGTGGAAAAAAAGGCTGGCTCCCCAGCTCTGGAACAGTGCTACGGGAATGACTCAAAACGTCTCTTAAGATATCTAGGGTAACAATTCATTCCCCTAACATAAAGTGTGCTAGTAAAGGGAAGCAACTCCACACAAGCGACCAGCTCCTTCTTCGTTTGTTGATGGTGTCTCGTTTTAAGTTTTTATTAGTGGTTGGTCGAAAAGAAATCAAAGCTGGCAATCAACAGCGTTTGGGCTTCAAGGCCACAGTCAAAGGTGCTCAAAAATCAAACATCTCTTCAGTGTCAAGAGCTATGCACAACCTCGCTGATTCTGCGATAAGAGTCTCTCATCAGCTTGTTGAGACTCAATCTTCTTTTTAACTCTGAGCCCCTGCGGTTTGTTGATTAAGCCCCGTCCACTAACAGCCAGCCAAAACAAAAGAAGGACTAAAGACTACTTAAAGGGCACACTGCTCACCCTAACAACAGCCTGCCGGTAGCCATTAGACAGGCTGAGTCTGTGGATGTTTTTAAGACGCGCCTTTAGACGCACTTTTATTCTCTGGCTTTTACAATAATTGTGTTTAACCTGTTTTTTTCTCCTGTATTTCCTGTCTTAACCTGTATTTCATGGTTTTAATTTGTGTTTCAACTGGTTTCTATTTCAATCTTCTCATATTTCCACCCCAGCTATCCACCTTTTTTTTTTTTTGTGAAGCACTTTGGTGCAAACTTGTTTGCTTTTCAAGTGATAATATCAAACAGATGACTGACTTAATTTGACATCAAAATGTTTAGAAGTACTCTTACAAACGTGAATAATTGGAGGCAGAAAATTAATCCTCATCAAGTATCGGATGGGGTGAAGATGGTGCACAGACCAGACTCAAGGCCTTTACACAATTAATTGACACAAAAATATGGAATGCTTGTCTGGCAATATTCAGGTAAACAGTTTTGCAGTCTAGGTCTTTTATTGTGAAAGGTAAGAACAGAAGGAGTGGATCTGGTATGTGCTGGTTGAAAGGAATAAAGTTTGTCATCTTGGACGGTTCCTGGTTCGGACTATGTACCTTTGTGTTGTTGTTTTTAGCAGTGTGAAGCTCAGAAAAACTGACACTCCTTCGAAAAAAGATCACCTCGCTTTATCGTGTTTAATATTCGCGGCCTGTGTGACAAAAACTATACTGTTTGAAAAATCCCCCTCTGGTATGTAAATGCCTTCAGACTGAGAGCATTGAGCACCTGATCCTGGATGGGAAGGCAGGCAAGCAGAACAAAAGGCAGCCGCAGGGAACAAGCGAGGGAACAAAAGAAAAAAAAAGAGGCCGATTAAGGCCTGTTCAGGTTCACTAAAGGGAGGAATTGGAACCACAGGTCAGGAACTCCACTACGTTATATGCAGGTGTCTTGATTAGGGAGCTTTAGTCATTCCTGCTGTGACTTACCCAAGTGATCACAGTCAACCTCCTCCTATTTTCACGTGAGGCGCGGGCCGTTGCCGCAAGAGCATCCAGTCAGTTTACCAAACCCCTCCTCCCCCCCAAATATTGTTTATGTCTCAGCTACAACACCACGGAAGATGAGAGATTAATCTTGGAGGTGGAAAAACATAAAACCACATCACAGATTTTTTTTTTTTTAAACACGTGATTGTCCTGTAAAGTACTCGCAGAGACAACATAATCTGTGAGTCGAGCAGGCAAGATACTCCATTTCTGAGAAGCTCCCGGCGTGGTATGGCGCGTGGCGGAGTACGGAACAAAACGCGCCTGGTAGAAAATGGCTGTTAGTCTGCTCCTGGGTCCATCCACAACTGAATCTTTACACTAACACTGGTGCGTTCCTTGGTCCAATTTTTGGTGCACCAACGTCACTAATCATAAGTGGTAAAATAACTCTGTAACGTGCAGGCTTGCTCCAAAACTGCAATATATAGCAGTATGTAGAGCCACTTGAAACAAAGTAGTTTGTGCAAAGTGTCATCCAACATCATCTTATGGCACAGGCTGTTCTCATGAACACATATACATATAGCTACGAAAAGTAATGCAATTCATACAGTATGTATTCCACGTATTTATTACCATATGCAGCACATTGACTGCCGGTTTATAGGAGCACAAATATTCGCATAGGGAGGATGTTGGAGTGGATGTTTGGGTCATAAACACAGGGCTTTCAAGCTGGGGAGTGGAGTTTGTGTCCTGGAAGAAGTTAAGGGAAAAACACAAGATATTTCCCCTGGAAATGGGTGTTTGTGTCCCAGGACTACTACTTAAGGGGACCAGTGTTTTAAAGGTGCCGTAGGTAGGATTGTGAAGATCCAGGATTTAGCCAAAATTTTTTAACATTGACAAATTCTCCGTCCCTCCCCCCTTTCTGCTAAATCCCAAACTATCTCCTAAGCCCCTTCTCCCACAAGGGAGAATGAGTGTGTGTGTGTGTGTGTGCCTGAGCAGTGATTGACACGCAGTTAGACACCCCCCCTGACCGTGATTGGTGCATCTGAATAGGGAGAGGTGGATTTTTGCAAATCTCACTACAGGCTGTAGGTGGAGCCAGAGGAGCTGGATTTCTTTTTTAAATGACCTGCTTCATGTAGTTCTACTGGAACATAGGGTCAGTTTCAGCAGATATGACAGAAAGTTAGTTTTATAAGGCTTACCTACCGCACCTTTAAACCAAACCTGATCTTTTTTCTAATCTTAACTAGTGGTTTTGGTGTCTAAACTTAACTGCGACATGATGGTCACCTTTTGTCAGGTAAACCCAACTGCAACGGCCACTAAACTTGTCATGTGACCGGGCCGGTGGTCGCTGTAATTTCCTAGGATATCATACAAAACTGGTAATGAGAATGAGTTGTATGGCAAGTGTTTATACCTGTGTTTTTCTGCACTTCAATGCAGCTTAAAACGCTTCTACAGTATGCAATTGTGCCAGCTTTAAAGATCTGAAGACAGATAAGGGAGAAAAAAAAAATCCAGTTGACATGCATACGTTTAGATATCTTACTACTGTATCTGGATGTCTGAGAATCCTTATAGACGTGATGATTTCTATCTATGAAACTTGCATCCAGACCGGACCTCCGGGATAAAGCAGTAGTAAGAGGCACTGCAGAGCTGCCAACAAAGTTCAAGAGAATTCAGCGACCTGTTTGTAGATGTTTAACTAATCTCTGCGGGAGTCTGTGTGTGTGTGTGTCTGAGAGAGAGAGAGAGAGAGAGAGAGAGAGAGAGAGAGAGAGAGAGAGAGAGAGAGAGAGAGAGTCTGCTGCAGTTTCCCTTTAATATGGGTCACCCACAGTCAAATCGGAGACTCGCATACATCAACAGGTTTCAGCACAACAAGTGTTATTCAAGTTTAAATCAAAAAACATGTTTCCCAACAGTCGCCAGACCTTCACAGTCTGCTCCTACTGTGTCATACCCCCCCCCCCCCACCCCGCTGCCCCCGTGAAACTTTGTTCAACTTACCAACAAGTTGGGATGATGCAAAGCAGGTTGGTCCATATCTGAGGAAGGTTTTTAAGCTGAGCAGAAGCCAGACTGCTGCTGCTGCTGCTGCTGCTGAGTCTATAACGGGGCCAGAGAGGGTGAAGGAAGGAGGGGGGGCCGCTCCGTGGGGAATTAAAGCCATCACATTCCAAACATGTCATTGGTGGACAATGAAAAAAGTTGGATGTTTTGCTAAACAGCAGCACTTCACTGGCTGGTGATGTCATCCACCTCTCCATATATGGCCACAGAGGCCCTGCCCTTGTTTGGACACTGAAGAGGAGGAGGGGTTAAGAAAGCTCTTCCCCGGGAGGGGGGGTGTGGCCCTAAATGTTTTCTCAAAAGCCTTGAAATCTTTTAGGATTTTAAAATAACTTCAACTTTGTGTCATTTCCCCTCAGTCTCTCGGACTGAACCGACCAATCAAAAGGAGCAAAAAAATTCAATTCCTTCTTCAGCGTAATGTAGCAAAAATAAATTTCAAGATTAGAAACGCTGTTTAAGCCAGGCATTAACCCTACCTATGTTAAGTAACTTTAAAATAGTAACATCAATTTTTGCTTCTCTTTAGGTGACAGCAGTGGAAATGATTCATCCTCAACATCTGTTGTGTTCTGGTTTCAGAATGACATACACTTAGACAGAACAGGAAGGGCTGTCAAACTCAATTTCACTTATGGCCACACATGGAAAATGACAATCACATCAAGGGCCAGACCTGTATAATTTATTGACATGCTTTTATTTAATCAAAAACGCAAATATCTTTGACTGTGTTAATGCATGTCCCATATAGCCTTCTTGCTTACAGTTTGGTCCACATAAAGCCCTTAAAAAGTTCCTCAGCTATCATAGAGTTTAGCAAATCAAGCAAAACAATTGATTATATTTTTAAAAGTAGACTACCACACAATGAAAATGAATATGAAAACTCTCAGCTTCTGGGGGAATTTCTGAGTCTCGAAGTCGGCAAATCTGCCAAATTCTGCTTTAAGTGTCGCGTAATTGCAGTTTGAAAAACAGTTTTTGGTGTGGTGCACAACTAGGCGGGCCAAAATCTATCGTGAACTTCAATTAAGATGCGGGGTGCATGATTTTTTTCCTTGGCAACTATAATGTTTATCCAAAGTGATTTGAAGTGAACATATTTTTCATTCTAGTATCTCAAATGGCTTAAAAAATAGTGCAAAAAGCTGCCGTCAATGGAGCAGATGGGTGGTCCAGACCACGTTATTATGGATCCCACGCAACTTCTAGGCAAGTCCCACCCTACGAAGCATCCCGATTGGTATTGGCATTGGCATTGGCCTGGACTGGTTAAGGTTAGGATAATCGACTGGTCAGGGGATAGGACCTGAACAAATCGGGTTCCGTTACCTTGCGTAAGCATGGACGCCTGGCCAATAGTAGCATGTGAATGCTACTGAAGGGCGGGTCTTGCAAAGAAGTTGTGTGGGTTCCACAATAACGCCCCCGGACCCCGCATCTGAGCCCCGAACGTCTGGCTCCGCCCCTGCTCGTCCTCTTCTTCTTTCTCCCCTGTTTTGTTCTCTGTTCTCTGGGGAGGATGGACAGCTGGGCAGCAGGTATGACATAACACAGGAAGCCACATTTAAGTTCAAACATTTTTGTCCTTTTTAAAAAACGTTGCTCTAGTTTTGACCTTTTTGTCAGCTGTCCATCTTGCAGCCAGCAGTGTTTCCATAGAAACAAGGCCACAATGCAAGGCGAGAGTTTTTGTTTTGGAGCAGACAATGCCAGACGTGCGCAGCCTTTCTCATTATAATCCCCCCGTATCGTGCAAAAGGGAAAAGGACGTGGACATAAATTCTCCATAGTGGCTGAATTGTATGTGTGAGATCATCGCTTCAGACAGCAGAGGAGGCGTGCGGTTTGCATTGGAGAGGCTCCTAAATGAGCCAAATATGAGCGGTGCAAAGAGCTTACAGATGCAGAGGCTTTCTCTCGCTGCTCATGTTCTACAGAAATACCACCAGGGTGCAAGAGAATTTTGACATTAAGTGCCTGTGTGTTGTGGCTTAGATGCTTGCACTTTTGTCGGCGGCCTGTAATTTAAACTCTTACTGGATAAAAGCCTCAAAGATATCTCCCATTAATTTCCAGTGACAAGGCTTGTGGTTTTGAAAATTCATGGATAAATCAAATGACAACATGTCGATGCCATTTGTTGTAGAAGTTAAAGGAGAAACTGCACCAAATAATTGAACTTCTGCAGTTAATTTGAACTTTCTTTTTTATTTTGTTTATTGCAGCCTGTTCTCATGAACCATTCATTCAAAAAGCTACGAAAAGTTGAGCACTGTAATTCGTAAGCATTCACAAAGCTCTGTAGCGGCCTAAACAACTAGCAACTGCCGCTCGGCATCATGGAGCTCGTATCTAGCCGGCGTCACATGACCAGTCAACGGTTTCCTGACACGCGGGACAAGAATGGGACACGAACCCCGGTCTCCTGGGTGAAAGTCCTGTGTTGTTTGACCCATCCACAGCCTCAACCTGCCTCCTCATGAAGATTTTCGGTCTTTCATACTACTCTCTGCCGTTGTCGCTCTTAATATTATGTCATCTTACAGCGCCGCGGTAGAGCTGCTGCTCTGCCCGGTGCGTTCCATACAGACGCTAAAGGATCATTTTGGCATCGGTTTCAAACGCTTGAGAGCCACTGACCAGTTATTTTAAACGGGACACAAACCCCGGTCTCCTGAGTGAACGTCCTTTGTTTTCGGAGGAGTACAGTATCGAGATTACCCAACACCTGAATTCAATTTAAAGTGCTCATATTATGCTCATTTTCAGGTTCATAATTGTATTTAGACGTTATATCAGAATAGGTTTACATGGCTTAATTTTCCAAAAACATCATATTTTTGTTGTACTGCACATTGCTGCAGCTCCTCTTTTCACCCTGTGTATTGAGCTCTCTGTTTTAGCTACAGAGTGAGAGATCTCACTTCTGTTCCATCTTTGTTGGGAGTCGCACATGCTCAGTACCTAGGTAAGGACTACTAGCCAGTCAGAAGCAGAGTATGAGGGCGTGCCATGCTAGCAGCTAGGTGAGCATTATAACGTGTGTTCCAAAGTGACCACGTTGGTCTCTGAAGTAAAGGCTGGACTACAATAGAGCTGTTTGGAGCAGTTGGTGAACAGTGTTTTCTGTTGGAGATGGTAAGTCCCTTTGGGGGGGGACTTTGGGCTTTTTCACTTTGTAAATATATAACATGCACAAAAAAGATATAAAACACAATAAAGGAAAGGGAAAAAGCCAGTTACCATAATGTCTCAGTTCACATTCCTCTGTGATTTAGATATTTTAAAGAGCCTTAACTTTTAAACTTAGTTCGCTCCTTTCTTACTCTCAGTACGCAGAGTATCTGTCATCATAACCTCGTCGGGAGATGATGGCTCTGCAGAAAGCCTCTCTCTGTTCCGGCCTATTCATAGCATCAGTCAGTGCTGACAGCAGCCTGTCAGAGAGGGAAAAGAGAGCCAAACACTCATAAAACTGAGCCCACAGCCGACACATCCGACCCCGAGATGCTGATCTGCAGCTAATTATAGCCTATAGTAATTACCATCCTTATTAACATTCAGAACAGCACATTTATTGTTGACTTGGGATAAAAAATGGTATTTATTTTCGGTCTGCATTTTAACATAAATCAGAGTTGTCCACCGCTGGGAAATTACAGAGAATACAACCTACATTTTTCTGAAGGCAGACATGGTTTACTGGGTAAAATTGTAACTTCTCAAACCACACGACGAGACTGGGATCAGGGGCCTCCGATTGGCACAAAGAAGTCACCGTCTCGTAAGCAAAAGAAGAAAAACAAATGTCCATATTCCTGAAAAAGTAACAATGCTTTTACTGGTTAGTTTTTAAAAGAGCAAAGACAAATATTTACGCATATAACTTTGACTTTTCCTCATTTAAAAGCTGAGTGCAGCATTGGCGGAGTTAAATACTGATTGTACTTCTTGTAGCAGGTGACAAACCATTCTTGTGCAGTTCTATTAGCCCGTAACAGTTTGTTATGCATACAGAGCGTCTAGTCGGCCAGCATGATCTTTGGTGGGAATGACATCACCCGGGATCCTTTCATTCTTGATATCACCTGCAGTGAATCTGCACGCTGACTGCAGCCAACAGGAATGTGTTATCAGACCGAGCGGAGAAAAGAGCATTGAAGCCAGGAGGAGCTGCATGTGGACAGTTAGAAATTAAAAGTAAATTGACCATAAAGTGTAATCAACACATCTTAAAATTGAAATTTCTTTTCTTTTCTTTTTTAGCAATGTTTTTTTTTTTATAAATTTTTCATTGCAATTACTATATATATATATATATATATATATATATATATATATATATATATATAATATATATAATAGCTTTAGTGCGTAACTTTTTGATATTAATGAACGTCCGTGACATTCAAGCCGTTGCCAAATGAGTTGCTACAAAGCTAATTAAGACTCTCAGCTCCACACAACTCTCTCTGGATCTCTCAGTAGGACTACGTTCAGAAGATTGTAGCGTCCGGCGACTTCTCCGCGCAGAAACTCAAGTGAAGATAATGACCTCTTCTGAAGAGTCCATCATGTTTTTTTTTTTAATCCTCCGTGTCCTCCTTGGCTTCCAAGAACCTGGGGGTAGGAGGGGTGGGTGGGGGTGGTTGGCGATCACGGAAGACTTGTAACAGTTGGAGGTGCCGACAGTTTAGTTTTCATTACTTAGAATTCCTCATGGGGGCGACAGAAACTACGCACTATAGCTTTAAGATTGTTTTTTGGGCATTTTGGCCTTTAATGGATAGGACAGTTGCAGACAGGAAAGTGGGGAGAGACAGGGGGAAGACATGCAGCAAAGGGCCACAGGTCAGATTCAAACCCTGGGCCGCTGCGGTACGGACTGAGCCTTGGTACATGGGGGGCACGCTCTACCAGGTGAGATACCAGGGCGCCCCTGTAATTACAATTTTCAACATTTTCAATCCCCCCGTCCCAACCCACAACAAAATTTCTCTCTCAACCTCTGCCGTACTACAACAATCAAATAAACAAAGTATATGACAGTATCACAGTAGCAGCTCAGCTATGTCTTCTTCTTTTACAATATCGGTCAAATGGCCTCCAGATATTCTCATACACCCCCGGTCTGCCTCTCAATATACTGTATATGTCATTCTCTCCATGGACATACATTGTGCCATATTCTTGAGCCAAGCACCAATTGTAGGTGCCTCCATTTTCTTCCAGATGAGAGCTACAGTCCTTTTTGCCTGTAGTATAGCAAAATCAATAAATCAATATCGATGTGGCCACAAAGAGACCCAAAGTTACTACAGAGATGCAAAACGATGGCTCTAAATGAGTGAAAATATACACAAAATGACCAAAAACACACACACACACACACACCGACTACAAACGACCCCAAAAAACTATAAAGAGACACAAAAATGACCATGAAGAGATGCTAAGCAATCACATAGTAAAATGAAATAACTCAAAATAGATGCAAAACAATCACAAAGATGTAAAATACCCAGAAAATGACGAAAGATAGATGCAAAACGACTAGGGGGACGCAAAATACTTTTTGAGACTCTTTGAGTTTTGGCGTCTTGTTAGACAGGGTGAGGGGCCTCTTACAGGAGGGCCCATTGTCTCATAATCCGTTAATGCACTGGACAACACGCACATTAAGTAGTATGCTATTGCAAAAAATGCAATAGGCAACAGAAGGTTTCTGTAGACTTTAAGAGAACAATGCACACTCCTCTGCTCAAAGTTTCACAAGGAATTTCTAATTTTTCTACAAACAAACCTCAAAACTGAAATAAAAACCAACACCAGAATGATGTGAAAGATGCTTCAAGCAGCTTTAAGGGTGGCAGTCAGTCAGTCCAGGCTGTGCTTTGTGTATTTGATGCTCTGATAAGACACGACTCATCACTTTTCTTATCAAAACCATCATCCAAAATCTTATCTAGTGAACGGACAAATGCAAACATGCATCTGCAGAATGTGCAGTCAATTTTGGACATGCATTTTTTCCAACAACATGGTCCAAGAATCTGACTCTGAAGGATCGTACTGCTGTGTGTTTTTCAGCGCAGAAACGTGTGATCACAGCAGCTTTGTCCGAACTTGCCTCAGACAGACAGGCAGATGCATCCAAGGTACTAAAAGTCACTCAGATTGACATCTGGATTCCATATCTGTTCTCGAAGCATCATGCTGGCATCTTTATCACGTGTCGCTCTCTCTGTGCTGTGGTCAGAAAACATCCATAAACCTGCAGCTTGTTTCTTTGGTAACTTAAGATCCAGACGTCCGATGAAAATCATTCATCAATGCACAACATATAGAACATAGGTTTGAGTTGTTTTCATTTCAAAATCATTTTATCATCATTTCAATGCAAAAAAATCTACATATTATACCTTCAAAAGGAAACCTGCATGGCTATAAAAACGTACAACATTTAAGACATAAGGGGTCTTAGTGCGTCCCATCAAGGAAGGAAAGATGCGAGAAAATCATGCAAGGAGAGAGGAAACGAGGAAACGTGTTTTTAGAGAGATGAGATGTCCTTTTCTCTGAAGCGTCACATGAATTTGCCAGCTGTACGGGTGGAATGGCTTTCAGCTGCAAGGCTTCCAGTAAGGCTGCTCTCTGTATCCTCGCTCATAGCTCCTCCGAGATCCCTCCTCGCTCATAGCTCCTCGGGACAGGAATAAGAGCTTTGAGACGGCCTTCACGATGAGGGCCAGAGCGACTTTCGGTTCAAGCGAGGAGCGAGGAGATATCAAAAAAAGACACTTGGGATTTAGCCTTTGTGGGAAGTTCCCTTTACTTCCCAGAACAGGGAGCAGAGAGTACTTTTTATGTGTGCTGTGGAACAGAACACCGCTTCATTTCCGAAAAATAAGAAGGCAAACGAATAATGGTGGCCTTGTTCTTTTACATTTGAGAACTTTGGCTTCTTTTGTCGGGTAGAATCAGGTAGTATGTACAGGTAAGTATGTTGTTTTTTTTTAAGCTACCATCTAAAAGTTTCAGATGATAGGCTATCCAGCCTAAATCCTGAATATGATCCAACCATATAAACGCACCTCTAACACACACACACACACACACACACACACACACACTGGGCCCTCACCTCTCCCTCTCCTGCTCCAGCAGGTTGGTGAAGTCGTCGCTCTTGTTCATGAAGTCTGAGTGTTTGCGTTTCTCGTTGTCCAGCTCCATGACGGTGCGCCGGTGACATTTCTCTGCCAGCAGCAGCTGCTCCAACATGCGTTTGTACGTCTCCTTCTGTTTGTCCTCCAGACGGTCCAACTGACGGAGAAACACGTCAACACTCATTATTAACAACAACTCAGAGCCTGACACCACATCTGCTCGGCCGGCCGGCACAATATCCCCAACCATTAGCTACGGTTATGGTGATGTTGTGTGTGTGCGGGATAACAATGAGCAGAGAGACTCTTTCCACACAATTACCAGCTTTATTCACGCCAACTGCATTTGCAATTGTTCGGCCTTTTGAAGACACCCTGCAGACCTCAACGAGCATGGAAAATTACATTTTCAAAAAGGAACCACTGCTATTCAACACACAAAAGAACGTGATTTAAAGTAAAGTGCAAGTACTTCAAATCTGTACTGAAATACAGTACTGTCAGCAAAATAAAGACACACTTTATTTTTTATTTTAAAACTGTTAATGTATATGATCAGTTTCTGACTTTCTGGAGTTTTAACCGAGAGAACGGGGTTTGACTCCTATTTGAAAATAAAAGATTTTACTTAAAGGTGCCCTGCCACACATATTTCATGACTTTGTGGTAATGTCGGAAGTTCTACCATGGACTCTGTAACATTTTTTGTGGAAAAAATGCCTTGGTTACCTTGTTTCAAGCCATTCTAGCGTGGTATAGAAAGCCTACAGGAAGAGTCGATTTTTACCAGTTCTCATAAATTTTCAACGAGCTAAGCTACTTGACTCTGATTGGCTAACAGCTAGCCAATGAGAGCCTGGCTGTCAGAATCCTTTACCCAGCGCAACTGGGCGAGCTAATGAATAGTAATGAGCTCAGGCAACATGATGTCAGACTGACCAGCTTTTGTGATTGGTCTGATTTCTCCTCTTATTTCTGTTTAGTGACTAGAGCTGACAGAGGAGGTAGCAGTTCATTTTCACATTAACCACATGACACAAACACATATGGACCTGACAGATTTAAAAAAATGCAAATGCAACGGTTTTGTGTGGCAGGGCACCTTTAAGGAATGTGCTTTACCTTCAGGAAGTGAAGTAATGTCCAATTCAAATATATATAGAGAGAGAGAACACCAAAATTAGTCAAGTTTCCTTCCAATTGTGGTGCAAATCTTATCTGAATTTACAAAGAATTGGCAAAAGGAAATGCAAACGAATGTAAGTTTCTATCCACTACTGTGTCGCTCTTCGGTTAAAACCTCAACGTGACTTTCCTGACTGAAGTGAAATATCTGGTCTCGCTATTTCCTCAAACGTAACAAACTAATCAGTAGGATTGGGCATCGAGAAACGGTTTCTACTAGGTATCGTTTCAAGAATTACGATTCCAATGGAATCGTTTATTTCATTGGAGTTGTTTGTAATTGTTTTGAAAAATTTGGTTTTGAATCCGATCAAAGATCCCAAACATTAAAGGTGCAGTAGGTAAGACTTATAAAACTAACTTTCTGTCATATTTGCTGAAACTGACCCTATGTTCCAGTAGAACTATATGAAGCAGGTCATTTAAAAAGCTGGCACCACTTACAGCCTGTAGTGCGATTTTCAAAAATACACCACTCCTTGTTCAGATGCACCAATCACGGCCAGTGGGGGGTGTCTAACTGCATGTCAGTCACTGCTCATGCACACACATTTATTCTCCCTTGTGGGGGGAGGGGCTTAGGAGACCGTTTTGGGCTTTAGCGGAAAGGGGGGAGGAACTGAGAAGTTGTGTATCTTCACAATCCTACCTACAGCACCTTTTAATATGCACAAGTTTTGTTTTTTATAGAGGCCCAAACCCTACTTATGAATGTATTACTATTGATGACCCATGTGGATACGAAGTGCATAACTCTCCTGCTGTCCATTGTTGTAAGTATGTTCTTGTCTCACCTCGGCCATGGGTTTCTCGTACACGTCGTCAGTGCGGTTGTTGTAGTGGGTGAGCAGTCCGTCTCTCTGCAGCGCCTGCAGGGGTTTGGTGGGGTAGGCCGAGCCGTACTGAGCCTCCAGAGTCTCTGGTCGGGTTCTGTCCGACTTCAGCAGGCCGATGATGTCCTCTCTGGCCTGGAGAGACACAACACAGTCTTTAAAGCTTTTTATCTTTAATGCTAGGGGTGGGGGAAAAAAAATCCAAGTATGGATCTGTTATTATATACATGTGTTGGTCAGTTTGTCTGCTTGACAATCCCATTTTATAGTGAGATGAACAAACAGACAAGATGATCTTTTTAGGTAAAACTGATGTTGACAAAGTTTCATTTGATCATTTGAAATTGGGAAAGATTTGAAGTTGGAAAAAAGCTTCACTAAACTACTTTTCTATCAAGTTTTTTAAAAGATGATTCACACATCTGAGGGAAACACTTTTATCTTCTAATTTATCTCTATCTAAGGGTTATTACAATTAAAGAACAGCATCAGCTAAAGGTGGCTTCAATTCTCAAATATAAGCATTTAAAAGGTTTACAGGATGCACATTAGCAGTATACCTTCATGTTGAAGCACTATAAACGCCCAGAGCTAAACAGGCGAGGTAAAAAGATGTACAGTTTGTGTTCCAGCCTTTATGTGCGGGCGTTTTAACAGCACACTGATGCTCAGACACGAGCTGAGTTACAATCATTGCTAACATCATCTGAATGTGATGCTGCGCCCACGTGCGTCCAAGATATTACCTCATCGACTCCTTTCACGCTGACGTCACACATGCACAAAGAGAAAGGCAGGTTTGCGCCAGGAGAGGGAGCCGTTTCCTTCACTCTGCTCTGCCTCTTCACATACAACAAGGACATGACACAGTCTCAAACCCTTATCTCCATATAAACACACCGGATCATCCCTGTTCTCTCTGTGCACAAAGGATGATCTGCTTTCACCTCCGAGGCTGAGGCAACAAAAGGATCATTTTACTCATAAAGACATTATTTTTGGGGGGCTCTAGGATTGCTTTTGTCTTCATTGTTCTTTCTGTGCTGTGGTCAGATAAATTAACCCCTAAACTACATCCTTAAACCTGCATCTTGTTTATCTGGTAACTTAAGATCCAGACGTCCGAAGATTCAAATCCTTGATCCGGTTGAAATAGAGAGTTAAACTCCACCAAGATCTCAAAAGTGTGTCGTAAAAATAAGGCTTAAAAATGGACAGCTTCTGGCAGACAGCCACTAAGAGAAGAGCTCCCCAAATTCTGTTATATGTTAGCATGTACGATGACAATAAAGGTTGTCTGTCTGTCTGTCTGTCTATCTACCTATCTACAATGCTGATGCATGCACAAAGATGACACGGACCGTTGAATAAAATGACAGATTTCTAGATTTTTAGACATTGTACTGTAATGCATAATCCATATTATACATTTAGGAGGAAATTTACAGGCTACAATATCGTTATCAATAAGGTGAGGTTTCCGCCGGATGTCCCTCATTTCGACCAGTTGTTCGTCACCTTCCTCTTTCTTTGTGCTGGCGTTCTAAACTCCGGTGGATTTATGAGGACTATGGTTAAAGGCATACTATGCAATTTCCATTTTTGTCAGTACTTGTATTTAACGTTACCTTTGCTGCTTTTTAGCGCTCATCAACGAGTGAAAGCCTGACCGAGTGGGACTCTTGTCCGGTTCCTCACATGGTCAGTTTCTCGTTTTCTTTTCCTTGACTCTTCCGGCTGCGCTTTCTTCGTTTTCTTCGTCGACTCTGCTATGATTCACGTCTGAAATGCATGCTAGTGTCTTCCATAGAGGCTGTTTCTTATATGTTGTTAATGTACAGTACGTGACAAGATATAAAAGGGGCGCCACTTCTCAAACCTGCATTGTGGCGTCCCCCCCCTGCTTTGCTATCGGGATGATTCGCCCTACTTTGAGTTTGTTTACCATCGAAATTACTTCGAAGCTGTTATATTAAGGTACAAATCTTGCATAGTGTGCCTTTAACTGCTCCTCAGATCTCTGCAAGGTAAATCCAGACAGCTAGCTAGACTATCTGTCCAATCTGAGTTTTCTGTTGCACGACTAAAAACACCTTTAAACGTACACATGTTCCACCAAAACAAGTTCCTTCCCGAGGCTATTTTGCAGAGACACTGTTGTTCTGTCTGGCGCTTATCCCTGGAATTAAAATGGCCGTTGAGCATGTGATTAGAATTTTACTCCTCTGACGGCACTGTGTGAAATGTTGCTCCGTCTTGTGTATTTCTCTGTCCCATCGCTAATGGAAAATATTTAGCACGCCCAAACACAGAATGGAAACGGAGGGTGAGGCAGCAGTTTCCTGCCTCTCTGGAGAGGATGTTATAAATGTGCCTCCATTAGAAAATCATTATCAGACTGGAACCCAGCAGCCGCCGGTGGGCTGTATCCACACCGGCAGAGGCTATTTTCAAAATCCAACCCATCACACACTGAGAGACAGCAATATGTCTCAGCACTTATGCTCTGCTGTATTTATGGTTTATGACAGTAAGCTGCAGGTGCTTCCTCTCGCTGCCTTAGGGAAAATAATGATTTACTGGATGCTTTTGCAAAGAAAATAACTGACTAAATGGACTATTTTCAGTCATTTTTAGTCTTCAGTTGGCATGGTAAACAAGTTGTCTAATGAGCATCCTTAGTCATCTCAATTAATAACAAAAGTCCCCGATTCCCCGGCTCTCCAAGCGATGAAACTGTAAATTAGCAAGTCATTAAAGAGCCAAGAAGCTGTTTAAGTCCAATGACTTCACATTTACTTCACCAGCTTCTGAAATGTCTGGGTTTTAGAAACATCTCTTCCCAGCATGCAGCCTATTTTCAATTCTTCACTGGGGAGTTAATAGTCCCAACAGCTACACATACTTTAGTCTCGCTTTGCCAGACCTTTCTCCACAGCGCTGTAGAGGAGGGTCTGGCTAGTCCACACAGCAGGATGGGAGAAAAACGTGCTCTGGTTTATTGGCATTTCTTTAAACCAATCACAATTGTCTCAGGAAGGAACTTGTTTTGGTGGAACATGTGTACGTTCAAAAGTGGTTTTAGTCGTGCAACAGAAAACTCCGATTGGACAGACAGTCTAGCTAGCTGTCTGGATTTACCCTGCAGAGATCTGAGGAGCAGTTAACCATAGTCCTCACAAATCCACCGGAGGTTAGAACGCCAACACAAAGAAGGAGGAAGAGGACGGATATCCGGCCAAAAAGGACATCTGACAGAATTTCCGACGGCAACAGAGAAATCCGGGAAGTGAAACGTTGTGGATACAGACCACACATACTTTAAACTTACATAATTCAAGCCAAAATTAACCACTCCCAAAAGCTTTGAAGACCTTTTACAGCCGAGATGACTTTGTATAGGATCTACAATGATTATGCTTACGGCTGAACCAGTTAGATGGTAAAATGTAACAGACACAAACGTGCATCTTGTTTACCTTCTAAGCTAGGCTATTTCTTCAGTTTTGGAGAGATAACGACAATGGTTTGTATCATCGATTGCATCGTATCACTCAGAGTCGGAATCAAATCAAATTGAATCAAATCGTGAAATGCCTAGAGATTCCCACTAGCCTGGGAAAACCCTGACGAACTTCCAGCAAATTTGAGATTTGCTCTGCATGTCCGTCTGTCCAAGAGTCCATTCGAGCCCATTTCCAATTTTTTTGGATCGAGGCACCAATCACAACCATTGAGGCGTGTTTTACACGATGCAACATGCTCGCCGGTTGAGTTACAACTGAGAAGGGTCTGGTGTCAACCAGGCTAGATTCCCACCCCAAATGGTTAATGTAAAATATTGATAAGTGCAGCTTTAACTTATCCAAGTATGTTGAGAACAAGGTTCAAAATTAGCACCATCTACAAGCCAAATGCTGGTCAATTATGCAAGTAGCTGCTGGTTTTGCTTCACTCATCAGCAAAAAAAAAAAAACAATGGTAATCCATTGAGTAGCTGGTAAAATTTGAACGTTGACTATCCATTTGGCTGGTAGATGAAAAAGTTAATTTTGAACCCTTGTTGAGAAACATTAAACGCTTACAAATGCTATTTTACAAAGAGACAAAAATGATTTCAGAACCAGCAGTTCCTCCCATTTTGCAACTGTAGTAGTTCAGGTTGGGTTAAATTGAGGGTTTGGTGAGGTTAAAGACTTAAAGGATGATGATCTGACAGTGGGGCTTAGACTTGTCATCAAAGTAATCAGAGGTTGACAGAAGTCCCAGACTGATTCGTACCTGAACTTCTCCCTCCATGATTCCCAGCAGGTGCAGCAGGTCCCTCTTTGACAGATCCCGTGCTGCTGCTGCTGCCTTCCTGCTCTCTGCAGGTTTCTGAAGTTTCTTAGCTGACCCCGCCGTCCTCCCGTCCTTCTCCTCTCGCTGGACCTTCATCTTCCTCTTTGTGAGCTCTGGCTTGTTCTCCACTTCCTGCTTGATGAAGCCTTTAGTGGGCTGGATTTGTCCGTCATCTGGACCCTCCATGGTGCAGTTCCTGGATCGCATTTTCTACCTCTGAGTGGAAACAAAATAGATGCCAATACATAAAACAGTGATCCTAGAAAAGCACACTACTGTCTTCCCCCGAAAAAAAAAATGCCCCCATACGTCGTTTGTTCAAGCAACACTATAACATAAGTTAGTTTGTAGTAGCGCCGCCCTCTAGTGGCCATAGTAATGATGGGAGGCAGAGCAGAAAAGTGATGTGACAGAGTATAAAAATGCCAAGTTGTGCATAAGGAGGCAAACAAACAGGACTTTCACCTAAGAGACCAGGGTTCATGTCCCATGAGAACCGTGATGTTTTCCTTAACTTTACAGTTAGCTTCATGTGTGTAACTGGAAGTGATGTAAGGTCTGATTTTAACCCAAACCATGATGTTTTTTCAAAACTTAACTAAGTAGTTTTGGTGCCTAAACCTAAGCAAACTGTGACCGTTTTACAAAGTTAACGACTTGATTAAAACCGTGACCGTTGCGTTCAAATGCGACTGACGTTCTCTGATTTAGATATGAGTACGGAAAACACTCCTGTGGGTCATATTAGAGGGGAGGAATTAGTCTCGCTGCGGAGGAGGGTCTGGCTAGTCCACACAGGATTCCAGGATGGGAGAAAAACGTGCTCTGGTTTATTGTCATTTCTTTAAACCAATCACAATCGTCTTGGGCAGAGCAACTTTGCATCTGCAAAATAGCCTCGGGAAGGAACTTGTTTTGGTGGAACATGTGTACGTTCAAAGGTTGTTTTAGTCCTGCAACAGAAAACTCAGATTGGACAGATAGTCTAGCTAGCTGTCTGGATTTACCCTGCAGAGATCTGAGGAGCAGTTAACCATAGTCCTCAGAAATACACCGGAGGTTAGAACGCCAACACAAAGAAAGAGGAAGGGGACGGACATCTGGCCGAAATGAGGGACATCCAGCGGGATTTCTGGCGGGAGTTCTCACCTGAACAATCCCAGAAGTGAAACATTGATATAGACTAGGTAGGAATACATTACTTATATTGTCATATGGTTTGGAGGACTTGTTGAGCAGACTTTACTACAATATGTTTAGACTATTTTCCTATCCTCCAAGCAGCCACTGGATTAATTTCCTTTCAGGAAACTCACTGGTGGTGTGTTCATTAACTACAATTCATCATTATCCTAAGCCAGTGTCTATACTTTCTTATTGTTTCACGTCATTGTTTGATGTTCCAGCAGTCCATTAATGCAGTAATTTTTGGCAGCCTAGTCTGAACATTTTGACTGACTCACTTGAATTTTTTTTAACCACAAAAGCACACTCGCATGTGATGATAGCACGACTTTGACAAGAAACCATGATGGATTACCTATCTTACCTATCAAAGTTTCAAATTCTGCAAGGTGGTTTCCATTGCATACTGAAAGGATATTTTACCAAGAGCGGCCTGAAAGATGAATCTAAAAAAAAATAATAGTATGATTAGGGAAATGTGTGGCAGTTATGTAAAACAGGGCAACACATAGTGGGTAAAACATGCAAAAGCACCAGCATGATTTTTTTTACAGGACTTTAATGGGACAATAGCTCACAACTATCTGAGTACCTCTTCCACCACTGGACGGTCACTACTTCACACTTAATTTAAGTTGTAGAAGCCAAACAAATAACGATGACACTGACAGCTGGGCTGATATTGGGAGATGGGGTTCCTTACAAAGGAACAAGTTATTGGATCTGAAAGAGGCCAAAGTTCCCAGAGGCTGCAGGTCTGGATGAAAGCAGACCGTGACTCAGCTAGAGAGAATCCTGGCAGTGAAGTGGTAGCAACCACGTTAACGCGGCCTGTTATTAATAGTTGTTTCAGGGGAGATGCCAAGATCTCCCACGCGTCAAAACCACAGTCTTCATTCTGACGGCCAGACCCGGTGAACTGGGAGAATAACTGGAAGAGTCACTGGGAGAGCTGGTGGGCCACATCTAAAGCCAAGACAAGCCTGAAGCAGCAGCTGGAAGGTTTAAGCTTAGGAGGAGGAACCTTTTGAGGACATGTGGAGTCAATAACAAGCTCTGTCTGTCTTAATATTATCTCAATATTATCAAGCACACACATGCAAATACACTTTGTGGTTTTAAATACAAATTAAGAAATGGTTCTTGATTACAGTGCATCAATTCTGTCATGATGTCCCAGACCAATTGTAGCTGCTCTCCCTCTTTGTCGCCGGCTAACGTTAAGAGTTAAGAGTTTTGATATTATGTGTTTTGCTTTTGAGTTCGTCTTTCCCAATACTTTCATTCCTTCCTTTTCAGTTTTTATCAAGTTGGATCCAATGGCTTTTTGAATCCGGTTGCTGGAAGAGGATTTTTGTTAAGCTGCCATACTCATGTCAAATGAGATATTGAGAGAGATATATGAGATATTTATATCAACCGACATTTCAGTATGTGATTTTCTGCTTCCCAAAGACATGCAACACTGTAGAATGCTTTACGTACAATCTTTCCTAAATCGGCTGTTGGTCATTAAAGGTGGTGCGTGAAACATAAAGTTGCCTATTAAGAGACTGCTTTCAGGAAGGTGGAGGAAGGGAGTTTAATATGAAAATACAATAAATTGCAAGAGTAATAAAATGTTCAAATGGCTAATGAGTTAAAACACCAAAGTTGTTTTTTAGTTTCATTGGGATTTTGCAGGATGTTGACATCCATTTTTATTCCAGTATGTTGAGGAACAAACCAAAGGATATACAAAATTATTCAGCTTCTATCCAGAAAATTCAACTGAAATTTATTGCCATTTATAATTCAAGGTTTTAGAAATATCATAGTTGTGTAACTTATTGGACAGGCTGAAATCGCATTAACGTTTTGTTGGAAATAACATAATTGAGATTTAAGTGATTGTTAAAAGCCTAAAACCATCCTGCAACTGAAAAAGTGAGCAAACATGAGGTCTGTAAATAGAGACGGTTTGTGTACAGGTTTCATCCGGATTGCCAAGTGTTTGTCAAAAAGTTTCTCATTTTAACTGAGAGTCGACATGCCAGCGCGGTGTCGTATAGAGTCCCAGATAAACAAACTGATCCACGTGAACAGTTTACCGTCACAAGCGAGGAACTCTGATTCAAGGAGTCATTTCACAGAGTGACCTCATCAGTGAAGAACAGTCAAGCACTGACGATAGATTCCCCTTTGAGGGTTTGTCCGTCACCAAAACAGTCCGCTCACAAATACACAAATTCCACCAGCTCCCTTAAAATGTTTGTTATTTCAAACCTCTGCCGACTTGTGCTCTACGGCCAAAGGCATGTGGACATCTTGTGCTTTTGGTCTGGGGCTGCTCAATGCTACAGCATACAATGATATTTTTTGAAAATAGTACTTCGTGGAACAAATCCAGCTCCATAAAGAAATGTTTTCCAAGTTTGGCGTTAAAGAACTTGACATCAACCCCCATGCAACACCTTTGGGAAGAACTGGAACACTGATTGGGAGTCAGAGACCGTTCTCCCCTGAAAAACGCCTCCATGGGTCATTTGTTCAAGCAGCAATTACAACTTATATTTCTACAGAAAGTTGCCAGACTTGGCGCTAGTCGCTTTTTTGAAATAAAGTTGCTAAGGGGGTCTGAAAAGTCACTAAATCTAGCGACAAAGTCGCTAAGTTGGCAACACTACAGGGGAGGGACCAGGGACGTCGGCAAGTTGAATCCAGGCTACTGTATGCAAATGAGGAGCGGCCGGCTCGCCTCCTCTCAAAATCTGACAAAATCTTTTAAACTGACCTTTGTCGATCAAAAAAACAGACAGATTCAGCAACTGTATGGTCTATTTCTCGCTTAAAATGTTTTCATAAACACGTTTCGGTGAACTATTTTTCGTAAAATACGAGATTGTATTCCAAACGAGCCGCCATTATGGTCTCTTTTGAAATTCGGGAGCAGCCAGACCCTCGTGACGCGTTCGTCCAATCAGCTGCCATGTTTTGCGTTCGTCACGCTCATGCCGCTCGTCATTTCCAGTAAGTGTCTTAACATAAGTGTTCCTTTTGGGACAATGCTAACCATCGAAAGTGGGCACTATAGCTTAAGTTGTCAGTGCACATTAGCAGTGTACTGACGGAAGTATGCGGAATGAGACACAGCCAGTATGTGTTATGCTAATATTAGCATGACTCGGTTGTGTTAGCTTTGCTAACAGAGCATGTAAACAACACTTTTAACGTCTCCGGAACAGCTTGCCCAGTTTCACCTGTTTACGTTAGCGGTAATACGACCAACATTAGC
The DNA here is from genome assembly GCF_004354835.1 of Perca flavescens. Lineage (NCBI taxonomy): Eukaryota > Metazoa > Chordata > Actinopteri > Perciformes > Percidae > Perca > Perca flavescens. The sequence goes on from NC_041348.1 coordinate 30,072,277, forward strand.
CCAGTGAGTGGTCCGTTCATCTCATCAGGTTGAGAAAAGATCCCTGCTGGTGAACTGTTTATTCCACTTGATGTCAATTGCTCTGCCTCTTTCTGTTGTTTTTATTGTTGTTTTATTGTTTATTTTTTTGCTGCTTTTAAATGTCTTATGTACCCCTGTATGGTGTCCTTGAGTTTCGAGAAAGGCGCCTTTAAATAAAATGTCTTATTATTATTATTATTATTATTTACTACACTGAAACGTATCGTCTGTCCTTCGCCTCTATTTGTGGGCTGGACCCTGTGTAACGGACGCAGCTGTTTGTTTGGTGAAATTTTAAAAGGGGTATTTTTAGGGTCTCCCCACTTGTGTTGTTTGGAGTCCAACAAGGGGATACTCCATATCACTTAATGATCCATCAGCGGATTCCAGAAACTCCAAGGTCCCTCACAGCTGCAGCTCTCACACTCCTCCACAACACCAGTTGTTGTAAATAAACAGCCGCGCATGTTAATCACGCTAGCTTACGTCGCCTAAACAGTTGGTAATTAAATAGAGGTCACGTACGGTCAATCTCTGAGACAAAAACAGCAGAGCAGTAAACAGCCACTGGGTCGTGTTTCTTTGTATTTAGCTCGTATTGTAATGATATATTAGAGACGTGTCCTCGGGTAAATATAGATCATGCTAGCATGTCTGGCCTCAATTGTTTAATCTTTTTATTTTTTTTTACATTATAGCTGCATCATTACACAAGACTCATGATAAAAACAAAGATGACATCTGCCATGTCATAGTTGGCTAATTGTACTACAAGAGCATGTTAGCATTGGGGACAATTAGCCAGCTAAAAGTAGGGCTATTTCTTTTCGGAGCTTAACAGTCTATCAAACACATTTTAGCTTCCAGGTGCTGACTCACCCTGCGGCTGCCATGTTTGTTGGTAGATAGGCATAAGATGTTTAGCACTTCACGTTACAACGATGACTGCAGAGTAAATTATATATAGAAATACTGTGGCAATATAGAACGTTATCCTTTAAATTTGGGTTTAATTACCTTGAACAGAAGATTATAGCTGACTTGAGTTGATGTGTCCATTTGTTTACATTTTTTTAGGCACTTCTGCATTACTTGAGGCCAAGTCAGATAAATTTGGGTTTTCAGAAAAATCCCAGCCATAACTACTGGTGAAACGTATTACCAAGTCCCAAACTGCTAATTATGGTAAAATAAAAGGTTTCGAAACAGCGCTAGCTTGTCAGATAGCCAGTATCTGTCAGCGTTGGAGAATGTCAGTTGACGTCAGCCAGATCTGGCTCAAACAGAGTACATTTCTCCGGATTTGTCAGTCTGAAAAATGTGTGAGAACAAAAAGTGTGAGAACATTCTGGGGATGTACCTTGTGAAAAACGGGTCCAATATTTACTTTGGTGACTATGGAGCGAAAGAATAATGTTCATATTCTCTTCTCCCATCGGAGTCAATAGACTCAGGTTCGCCGCTAATGTAAAGTCAGCAGGCTAAATTGGTTAATATTACATTTGATACAATATGGCTTTAATGCAACTGTGCAGAGCTCCCTTTGGTCTGCTTTCGGAGTGATGGCAGCGATCCAAAGTCACCAGCTCAACTTTATAGTTCTTCAAACTTCATGCTTTTCATGTGCAACATGATTTAGGCATGTAGATTGAAATATTACTATATAAGGGAACGATCAGCTTGAGGAGGTTTAAAGAGGTCTGACCTGTCACTATAACTCATTATAAGGGGGAAAGTAATGCAGTCAGTCATCTGTGCTGCAGAAGGGCTTCAGATAGAGAGTCCTGAGAGCCAGGAGGAGGACGTTGGTAACTTTACAGCAGAGCCAAAACAAATATACTCCCGTCATTAATCCACTGTTTGATATTTCAGTCAAATGTGGATCATGATTTGTTAGATCTGTCTAGCGGTAAAAGTGATTTAATCACAGATTTCAATTCCCTAAATGCCCGTGACTTCACACTTCACTGGACCGAAACTCCTTTCTCCTCGGAGAACAGATCTGCAGGATAATCTGTTCAGGAAAACTCTGCATTTATTTCTTTTCGTGCAGCTCCTGAAATTAAATCTCATCACACCAATAGTATCGGCACAAAATTGCTTGACTTCTCTGGTACATGGGCTGCATCCAAAAATTAGGCAGGCAACAAAATACAATCCAGAACCACTAGGAAGACTAAACACTGGAAACTTCACATTGAGGGCCAGGAACAAATGCAGAAAGTCTGACACTGAAACAAGACCTCCTCCATACTTGGACTTTAACTACTTTAAGCAGCAACGGTTAAAGGGATGGCTACTGTGGTCGTGAAACATTACAACGGGTTCTTGACATTGCAGCCAAACTGTCTAATACGGAGAGTGACTGTACCTGTAGAATTTTTATGCAACGTCATAGCGATTCCTTCAACGGCCGCTGCTTAAAGTCCCCTTTTGTCGCTCTTTTATACTGAGTTGCCTGACTCCCTCATCAGCCTACCTTTACGTTGCAACATTTTGGTTAAAAAATGTATATCTTTTGTTACGTTTACACCTCACATTCACACTGCTTTGGTGTTTCAGAGCTGCTAAACTGGAGACATTTGTCCTGCGACTTATAGTCAGGTGCGACTTATATATCAAAATATATATAATTTAACATGTTTTTATATGTTATTTTATACTGAAAACATTGCCGTCTACAGCCGCGAGAGGGCGCTCTAGGCTTATGACAACCAGAACGCTCCTCCTAAAGACAACTGAGAAAGAAAAGAGATAACAAACTGCAGGTAGTAAAATATGCAGCCGAAAACGGTAATCGAGCAGCAGAAAGAGAGTTTGAAATGAGGGAGAAACTTGTGAGGGAGACTGGCGAAAAGGTGACTCTTACTGCAATGAAGAAAACAAAGAAAGCTAATCGGCTAATCGTGGGCTGAAAGCAAGACGGCCAGAGGTGGAGGAAGGAGTCTGGAGGGGCTCGCTCACGGTGCAGTTACGTCTCCACGCCTTTTAATACCTCCATGCTCCACGCCCTGCTAGCTAGTTGTTCTGTGTGCTATTGTATAGTTCAATAACTGTTAATGTGTTACGTTAACATACCGGACACCTAGCGTATTCAGCGTATTGTTCTGTGTGCTATTGTGTAGTTGAATAACTCTTGTATTTATAATCTAAATAAATGCGACTTATAGTCCGGTGTGACTTATATATGTTTTTTTTCTCTTCATGACGCATTTTTTGACTGATGCGACTTATACTCCGGAGCGACTTATAGTCCAAAAAATACGGTACTCAATAAATGTGAGGTAACAATTTGCACTCAGTCTGTTTGGGTAGATTTCACCACGTTTTGAGTGAAGCATATCTACATTTAACAGCTATGATACACTAAAAGAAATTAGGTAAAGTCTACCTAATATTTCTCAATACATTACACAACTGATTACTTATAAAAAGTAAGTAACATTACCTCTTGATTGTAAGCACTTAATACTTAATAATTGTTATTAATAATTGAACAATATGAGTAATTAATCATTACTTATTCAGGGAAGGTAAACTTTACTTTAAAAAAAATTATTGTCAGACACAGGAGATATTTGATCATGTCAATTTCTTTTAATCAATGAAATGTTCAAAAAAATAAGGACAGGAGGAGGTACAAAAGAACCCTCTCCACTCTGCATATTCAACTGAAACAAGTTTCTTAAACCTTTCATATGTGGATTCCAGTTTGTTTGTTATACCAAACATGAACATCTTACATTTTTTTTATGTTTGAGGAACATATGCAGATATTTGTAATCCTTATGGGATTGTTGAAGATAACCAGTCAGTCTGTGCCTGAACAAAAAACAGCATTTTCCACATCTCAACACCGTGTCCCTTTGGTTAAATGAGTAGACAACCTAGTACCAGTCAGAAACACACTGAGTTCAGTCCTTGCTCAACCAATATGTATCTTTTGAATAACATTGATCCATGAGATGATATGCATTATTTGAATGTAGTGAATTTCAATGTGACACTGCTCTTTGGGAGATGAAATTGTCTGATTGCATTGTACAGTGAGCATTCTTCAGCACCAACAGTAAGTTCCCAGGAAACAGTCTGTGCCTGAATACGGTGACAAACAGTTCATCATTAGCTTACTTTTGAGGCTCTGGACCTTCTTGAGCACCTTTGCTCTGTCAAGCACCAAAAGAGTTTCTGAAATACTTTAAGTATACTCAAGCTTCTTGGAATACTCAAGTTTGAGAGCGTAGATCAATCCCATCAACAGCACACATGCCTTGGTTCGGTTTCCACACACGTTCAGCACTTTGTTTCCCTCCATCGCAATCAACACATCTGCTGTATGCTCCTTGGCTGCAGGATTATGGATCACAAGCACCTTCATGGTTTAGTCCATGTTGTCCTCATTTTCATCCTCCATGTTTAAAAAAGAAACAAAAATATGCACTTTTAAGTTAAGGACAATAACAAGATACTATCCCAATACCTTTATTGATCATGTTTTCTTGGTTAAGCCAAATCAACCCAAGTAGTTTGTTTTTAATAATCAGCACTTTATTGCCCATTTCTCACCTCAAATGTTTTTAAAACCCTATTTTAGTAACTGATTAGCAGTAATGTGAGAAATTTTGCATAAAGTATGTTGGTTTAAAAACCTGCATTATTAATATAACCAATTTACATTATGATTTTAAACCTGCATTATTAATATAACCAATTTACATTATGATTTTAATTGTGGATAGACCTCCTGCCTCATTACAAACTAAACTGACATTAGAAGGGGTGGCATGTCTGTCCCATAATGGTGGCTGTGCCAAGTATCCACAGTTTCTATGTACTATATTTATGTGTGTGTGTGTGTGTGTGTGTGTGTGTGTTATCGGAAATTAAACAATTGTATCAGGGCAACCCTATGTGTAACCATGTGATACCTTGAATTGATCGATCATTTAATAACATACCTAGCAATCTTGGATGAGATCTTCTTGATGTTCCCCAAGGTACTCAATGAGGCGTCAAACAACTGCATCCCTTTTTCTCTCTCGACACATTGGGACTGTGAATAGATGCATTTAGTGATTAACTTATTTCTACAAATTCTTTACACTTATTAAAAAAATAATATATATATATACACACACACCTCATTTACAGTGTATTTGTGTATTGTAGTTAGCATATGCGTGTAACAGAGACTGACCAGTTGTTGCACTGCCCTCACAGTTGAGTTCACCCTTTTTTATCCACCCCTATCTCAATTGTATTGTATATTAAATAACAAACGGATTTGGTAAGATGAAAGCTGTGTAAGCCAAACTTTATGTAGCTAAGGTTGGCCTAAAATATATTTTCTCAAAAGCAGGTAATGTCGGGGCTTATCAATACTATTAGGTAACCTTACTGTATCTATCCGGCTACCTAGCCAACGTTAGGTGACATTACCTGTAATGTTAGCTAACAGTTAGCTTACATTTAGAGCCTACATGGTTCAGCCGTGAAAGCAATAACGTTACATTGTGACACTGTCAAATGCCACGACAGGTAACGTTAGCTAGTTTGAAGTAACGTAACTAACATCTCTTCCAACAATCTCCACATTGCTACGTTTTAGTAACATTAACATCTCTTCCAACAATCTCCACATTGCTACGTTTTAGTAACATTAGAAGCTGACGTTAGCCTTTCAACTCTGGCATTAGCTAGCTAGCTGGCACTCGGTAGCTTGCTAAATTTTAATGACAGACTGCCATTGAGTAACTTGTTAACAGCCTAGAGAAGCAAGCCAAATATACACTCTAAACCAACCATTAAATAAGTTTATTACACACAGTAACCTGTTAAAAAGGAATCTTACCTTAGCTAAACCGAACAGCTTGACTCCAGTGTCCCGCCAGTGAAACGATAGATCTTGGCCAAGAACCAGCACGGACGCATGTGCACTTTGAACTGCAGACATCTATCATTTTGGGGTAGATTTTATTATATTTGTTTAGGCTGCAAATGTTACTGTTATAAAATATGTAATGTAGGTAGAATTTACCCATTATTGTATATTTGCTTACTGACTAATATATTTGCAGTAAAATTTAAACAATTTGCATGTGTTGTATTTACTACCCTCCAAAATCCGTTTTTAAAGTGTATCATCTATATTGATGTATTGTTTCTAAATTCTCAGCAGTTATCCAAACAGCTACAACAACTCAAACACAGTAAGATGAGATACTTTTTAATGGGAAACCTCCACCAGCAACCAACCAAAAGTTTGTCCGATCTGTGAGCTCAGCTGGCAAAGAGCCACAGAGTGTTTGGAGGTTTATTTCCATCCAACTGACCTTGTAAAACAGTGTGAGTGATGAGAGAAGTCTGGGGGGGGGAACAGCTACTGAGGCCAGTGGATGAAAAAACAAGGTTTCCAACTTTCAAACAGTCTCCGGGATAGTTAGCTGCAGCACGTTTTGCTCAGCTATCTGAAGAGAAAAGATGCACGACTGCTGAGCAGTTCTGGTTCACAAGCAGGTCAAACAGCCTTTTACTGACTCACAGTTTTCAGTGCATTCCCGACAGGGAAATTATTAATTAAAGTGATCACCTGGTTTTGGATTTTAGGGTTGTTGTTATAATCCTGAATACTTCCCCAGTCACTCTTTGCGTTGGGCAGTCTTGTATAAAGTACTTGAAAGCAATACTTGAGTAAAAGTACAAGTATCTTACCAGAAAATTACTTTGGTAGAAGTTAAAGTCTCTTTATAGAATATGACTTGAGTCTTTAAGTCTTAAAGTATCTGACATTTACTGAACTAAAGTATCAAAAGTAATGTTTTGATATTAAATGTACTTAATTATTAGAAGTAAAAAAAAAACTTCATAGTGGCTTCTTTATAGTAAAGCAGAATATTCAGGGTTTCCACACCTTAAACATCAAATTTAAAGTCTGACATCAACTAAGAGGAAAACAGAAACAGAATTGCAGGGAAGAATCTTTCACTCGAACGTACAAAAACATTTCCTGCAAGTAACGAGTAACGAAGATGCTTAGGGGTCATGTATTGGAGTAGGAACGTTGTTACAATAACAAAGTATCTGTACTGTGTTGCTTACAACACTGGCTTTGGGTAATATACAGGCTACAGTTGTCCTTAAATGGGAGCGTGCCTATGTTCCCACAGCCCTATGTTCCCACATTTCTAAGATTTAAAAAAAAAAATAGGCCCTATGTTCCCACATTTCTAAGATAAAAAAAAAATTAGGCCCTATGTTCCCACAGCCCTATGTTCCCACATTTCTAAGATAAAAAAAAAAATTAGGCCCTATGTTCCCACAGCCCTATGTTCCCACATTTCTAAGATAAAAAAAATAGGACCTATGTTCCCACATTTCTAAGATTTGTTTTAAAAATTAGGCCCTATGTTCCCACAGTTCCCACATTTCTAAGATTTTATTTTTTAAATTAGGCCCTATGTTCCCACAGTTTCCACATTTCTAAGATTTTTTTCCAAAATTAGGCCCTATGTTCGCCTAACCCCTAACCCATCCTAACCCTAACCCTTGAAGGGAAATGTAGGAACACAAGACCTAATTTTGAAAATGTCCTAGAAATGTGGGAACATAGGGCTGTGGGACCATTGGGATGTGGGAACATAGGGCTGACCCCCTTTAATAAATCTTTGTTAATTAACGTTAACATGGCAGAATAGTAAACAAACTTCACTCAGGATTCACACAGCACTGCATGCAACAGTTACATGCAGTGTTTCTATAGGAAGCTCATGTAATATGATCCAGACAGCTACTGAATGAGGCCTTGGTGATGAGATTATTTTGCCAACTGGAATGATGGCACATGAATCTGCATAAACTTCTTGGTTAAATTTGTAATAATTAGTGCAATCAGCAGTTCCAACTATTCAATACCAACATTAAAACGAGAGGAACGTTTGCAGTTGAGAGCGGCTCTATAACATTTATTTGATCTATGAAGATGTTGATCAGTTTTTTTCGTCGCAACATCATAAAAGAATGAGTTGGGTCAAAAGGTTTTGTGATGATGTCATACCCAGCTAACTGGATAACGTGACCTCACGTGCTTCGTGCTGTTTTATACTCCCGTTATCTCAAGGCCACAGCTTATTTATCTTGTCATCTGTGCATACCAAAGTAATTGTTTGCGCCTGTGTTTCACAGCGTTTCTCCAGCTGCTTTTCTCTTCACGAGAGTCGGACAGTGAAGCAGACAAACTGGAGTTGACAGGAACAAAAAAAAGAACTGATTAATTATTCGTATATAATAATAAAGGGGGCCTTGAATGCACTCCAATGTCTCCATCCAGTTCCAGACAACCTTTCTAACCCAGTCAGGGTTCCTTCACTTTGATACCGCTGGCTACACAAGTACGCATGCACATTAACCTGTACGGTGAATGATATGGCAACAAAAAAGCAGGTTGCATGCACAGGCTATATGTGCAAGAAATCAGCAGAGTTTTTCGTGCATCAACATTGCTGTTCTGGCTTTTAGGATTTGGTGGGAAAGCACTCAACATTGCAGGCTGAAACATAGTGTACAGTGCTTGAATAATATCAGTCTATCAAGCACCCCCCGTGCTGAAAATAGTGACACTTACAGTCGATGCTTGAATGTCATTACAGGCTTGCATTACCATCTTTAGCACGTCATAGCAACATCCAGAATAGAACAATTATGATTGGCCGCTCGTCAATAAAAGCCTTCAGCGCCACATCACGAGACCATGTTCGTAAAACTGTTTCTATTTTGAGATTTAAGAGGGATCATCTTTAATATATCTGCTTAACAAGTTTGTCCCCCTGTTACATTTTCATCTTAAGAGGTGAAAGGTTACTTTGTCCTTATAAATCTAAGCGTAAGCAACATTGGGGTTGTACGCCCACACTATGAATATGCATTTCTGACAAAAAAAAACAGGCATATATTACATTTTTGATGAAAGATATGGTGAAACCTATTTTTGCACAATACTCTCAGGTTTGTTAAGACTGTCATCCCCCGAAAAACTCTCCCATAGGTCATTTGTTCAAGCATCAATTACGACTCATCTTTAAGTTTACAGTGAGGGCGCCCTCTAGTGGCCGTAGTAATTACGACGGGAGCAAAGCAGGAAGTAATGTGAGGAAGTGTAAGAGTGCCAAGTTCCATATACGGGCTGGATTTCACTTCTTTTATTTGATATCTCCTTGCTCCTCGCTTGAACGCAGTTGATGGCCGTCTCAAAGATCTTATTCCAGGGCGCCTGGGTAGCTCACCGGGTAAAGAGTTCGCCCATATTTAGAGGTTTACTCCTCGACACAGCGGCCGCTGATTCGACTCTGAACTGCGGCCCTTTGCTGCATGTCATTCCCCCTTTCTCTCCCCTTTCATGTCCTCAGCTGTCCTGGAAAAATAAATGCCCACAAAATAATCTTTGCTCTTTTTCCTGTCCCGAGGAGCTATGAGCGAGGATGGAGGAGGGATCTCTCCGAGGAGCTATGAGCAAGGATGGAGGAGGGTTTCTCTCCGAGGAGCTATGATAGAGGATGGAGGAGGGATCTCTCCGAGGAGCTATGAGCGAGGATGGAGGAGGGATCTCCGAGGAGCTATGATATAGGATTCAGAAAGCAGCCTTTCTGGAAGCCGTGCAGCTGACAGCCGTTACGAACACCGCCCAAACAGCTGACGAATTCACGAGACACTTCAGAGGAAAGGACGTCTCGCCCCCCTGAAAAACGCGTGGTCCTCGATGGGATGGACAAATGGAAGGGAAGCAAGTGGAGGAAAAGTGAATGCAATTTAAAAACCTGGGATGCAGCCAATGAGGGAGCTAACGCAGGACTATGCTTTTAACCAGGAGACGGGGTTTGTTTCCAGTTTTAAAATAAAGCAGACTCTCTGTACAAATGAAATGTACCAGAGTCTGGTAGGACCAGGCTAGTGGACCAGAGTCTGGTAGGACCAGGCTAGTGTACCAGAGTCTGGTAGGACCAGGCTAGTGTACCAGAGTCTGGTAGGACCAGGCTAGTGGACCAGAGTCTGGTAGGACCAGGCTAGTGTACCAGAGAGTCTGGTAGGACCAGGCTAGCGAAACACTAGCAGCTAGAAAGGTTTCTGCAGAAGCTACCTAATTGAAATGATATGAGATAGAAGTTTATTTACAGCATCATGGTGCAGACAACCTCTGCCTCTGCCTGCAGCGACCCTGCCCTCATTACCTGCCACCTTATATGGAGGTCTTAAGGCTCCACGGATGAGTGAGCGGCAGGGCCGAGGAGAGGCTGCCACGAAAATAGAAATCGTACATGCAGCCCAGTTTAATGTAAAACCAGGCGTGAAAACCGGGTCAGGGGTTTGGATTTGCAAGTCCTGCAGGAAGGTTTATCTGCTAAAGAGAGGAGGAGAAGTCATTTGGCAGCAGGAAGAGAGAGAAGAAGAGACTTAGCTGCTTCTTTTGATGTCTCACTGAGAAAAAATAAACATTCAAAGATAACTTGAAAGGACTTGTTGCTTTCCCATAAACAGATTTGAGCTAATGTGACGAAAAACATCACAAGAGTCAACCCTGACTCCTGGAATTCTTTTTCTCTTACACTGCAGTTTTGTATTTAAAGGGTAACTTTGTTTTTTTTTTCAATCTGGACCCTGTGTTCCTATGTGTTTGTGTCTAAGTGACTGTTGGGAACAACAATCTTTGACATTGGTCCAGTATTAAGAGAGATCGCTGCTGTCGGCAGCAGAGAAACAAGCTACAGAGTAAGTTAATAGGGTTATTGTCCAGCTTGTATTTACCTTCACAAAAGTGCTCGTTTTGCCGCTGTCAGACTCAGATTAATATTAAAGTGTTTGACAACATGGAAAGGATTTCTAAGGAGGTCGACCTTTCTGTTAACAAGTAAGATCCTTTTTTTAAACATAAAAACATCAGCAAAATTGCATTCGCTAAACCCACCAGACATCATGTAAATACATTTTAGCATTGTAAAATACAGTTAATTCAAAGCCGACAGAAACTAAATAAAACTATGAAAAGCCGTTTTGGGTCGTCTTTCCACTTTTCCAACTATCACAACTCTAGTTTTGGTTGAAATAAACAGATGGTTTACTGATTTACATGTGACAATATGTTGGCTCTATACACGCTAAAAGTATTGCTTTTTTAAATGGAGTCTGGTGGGTTTAGTGCTAGTGATCGCAAAGCTGTTTCTGGTTAAACAAGTCAGATACTTACAATATTAATCTGAGCCTGTCAGCGGCAATAACCAAACCAAACTGACAATGCACATTTGCCCCACAGGGTTACATAGCAGCCGGTTACAGCGTTCACGCTTAATACTGGACCAATGTTAAAGACTGTTGCTCCTATCAATCACTTACACACAAACACATAGGAGGTTGAAAAAAAAAAACAAGTTTAAATATGACCATCAGCATGCAGGAGACTGTCTTCCCTCCAAAAAAAGGCTTCATAGGTCATTTGTACAATCAACAATTACGACCCACATTTAGTGTATTTGGCCGTACTAAACAAACACAGGACTTTCACTCAGGAGACCAGGGTCTGAAAATTAAAAGCAAACGGCGAGGAACAAACGGAACTATGTCGCACGTGTTTTAAACCCCTGACCGTTACGTTCTCTGGTTTAGATAGGAGGACAGAAAACTTTCCTGTGGGTCATGTTAGAGGGGAGGAATGAACAACCTACATCGCCGTATGTTTGGGAGGACTTGTTGGCATGCAGACATTTGGCAGCAAACAGATACCTAATCATCCTATTAAAGCTGCTCAAGCAGAGATAGTCAACATATTTAGCCGTTTAATAGAGTTCTGCTTCCTTTCCTTCTCTTTGGGTTTTGATTTGTCAGAGCTAAATGTCCCATCGTTACACCTTAAAATTAGCTTAGACAGCTGAGACACTCCTTTCTGTTGCGCCCAACATAAAAATCTTGCCCAGGGCGACTTTTATTACAAAACATTCCCGCACCGCGTCAGTCAGCGGGAGGGTGGAGGGGGGGCTGAAACAAGGCAGGTTTTTATCCCCTCGGGGGTTTGTGTAAGAGCTCTCTATAATCAGCGGTGAGTGACCAGTCCAGATTGCTGACATCACTCCCAACATGCAGCTGACCAGCAGCCAAGTCTCACATGCCTTTCAAATGGAGTGAGCATGAAGTCACTTCCCCCATAAACTGTGTGAAGGGGGGGGGGAGAGAGTAGGGCTGTACGATATGAGGAAATTATCTAATTGCGATTATTTTGACTGATACTCCGATATGATTCACGATATTGGAGGGAATGATCATTTTTGTGACATTATTCTCATTTTTATTGAAAAATATATATATATTAAAAAAATTATTGAAGTGTACGAGGATCTGTACCAAACAAATATGTTTTCTGTAGGACAGGATTTGTAGGCCGGGACGTCTCTGCAGCACCACAATACTTTATTTTAGAATGGTTTGACACATATTTTGCCTTTAACAAATATTGCGCCCCCCCTGCGATGTGGATATTGCACTAGTCCATATTGCGATTTCGATAAAACTGCGATTAATTGTGCAGCCCTAAGAGAGAAGGCAGGATATCACGAGAGTAACAGAGGCTTCTACCGCTGTTTGTTTCCCATCAGTTTTTTTCTTTTACAGGCCATTAAGCTCCCGAACGCTGGTCAACCTCAAGTGGTTTGTGGTCAGCCTGCTAGCCATTTAGCATTTCCCCGACTTGAGAAATGACTCAGGAGAGAGGAATAATCCTGGACCATCCCATAAGTGACCTCAGAGAAGACTCACCCCCTCACACAAACCAATGAAGAAAAGAGATTATGAAAATTGATGCATGAAATCACCAAACGGGTTCAAATGGAAGCAGAGCTGCAAAGATGAATCCATTGATCTGTTAGTTGACAACTATTGAATTCATTTACCAAATTTTTTAACACTTCATCACTGAGTGTTAGATAAGATTCATATACATCACAATACTGCACTACTACACACACAAACATCTTTATAAATACTATTTAAGTAGTTGTACATTTTTATTCCCAACTATGTGTGTGTATATATTCCCAACTTATATACGTTTCTACATTCTTTCCTTTGTGTTTTATTCTTTGAATATTTGTTGTTGTATTCTATCCTATTTATTATTTCTTGTATTTTCTGTATGTGTGCTGTGCGGCTGATATTTTACTGCTGTAGCATTGAAATTTTCCAATTCGGGATCAATAAAAGTCCATCTATCTATGTCAATCTATCTATCTCAGTCAAACTTCACTAATTGCAGCTTGTTAATGTTAATATGTTCTAGTTTCTATAATAAGACAAATGAAGTAGTCAAAGTACAGTAGCCAAAATGTAGGTGTCTAGAGACGGGCATTGGAAATTAACAATAGCTATAAATGCTGTGATGCTACATGGGAGATTTGTTGCACAAATATCTATGTCTAATCATCTCTCCCTATAGTAAAATAAAGAACAAAGTTATCCATCAGTTTTTTGCCCTGTGTGTTCGGAACAAAAAAGTGTACCCAAACAAACTCCGTCCTCCTCTCTGCTCCCTGTTATGCTGTCATGGGAACAGCAGTCGCAAACAAGTCCCCCCCCCCATAAACCTCCCACAGAGATTACTGAGCCGAATTAGGAGAATGATCTCACGGCTCCCGTCTTATCAGCTGGGAGACACAGTGACACTGTTACGAACTGAGGCAGGAGTTTGATGATGAAGTTGGAGGTGATGAAATGGAGACGAAGGTCAGAGGGAAAACCTGCCAAATGCCAAGGTGTTAAAGTCATATTCTGCAACATTTTAATATGATACCAATGTTTTTTTTGGGGGGGGGGCAAGTTTCTGTTTCTTGAATGCAAATGGACAGCGGTGGAAGAAGTATCCAGATCCTTTACTTTAATAAAAGTACTAATACCACACTGTAAAAATACTCTGTTACAAGAAAAAGTCCTGCATTGAAAAGGTTACTTAAAGATGCTGTAGGTAGGATTGGGAAGATCCAGGACTTAGCCAAAATGTTTTAACATCAACAACTTCTCAGTCCCTCCCCCCTATCCGCTAAGGACCAAAACGGTCTCCTAAGCCCCTCCCCCCACAAGGGAGAGCTGTGCATGATAGAGCGCGAGTGAAGAAGGGGGAAGGGGAGGAAACCTATTTGTAGCTTGTGCTCGGGGGAAGGGGGAGCTAGCATGATATGCTTGTGCCTGAGCAGTGGTTGAGTACAGAGCACTGCGAGCTGCAGCGGAGATTACGGTAGTCAAGAAAAAGTGAGCGTTATGCAGCGACAAAAGTTATGTTTAGGCACCAAAACAACAAGTTAAGTTTCCGAAAAAGATCGTGGTTAGGATTAAAACACTCATGAAGAACAGGCTGCATCATGTGAAAGACACGGAAGTTGCAATTCCACCCTTGGCCTGCTAGCAAAATTACGAATCCCACTATGGCCACGCCAAGACCCGCCCTACGAAGCAGCTCGATTGGTTGGGGTTAGGCATTTGACCTCGAGTGGTTAAGGTTAGGTTAGCCGATTGGTCAGGGGATAGGACCTGAACAAATGGGGTTACGTTAACTTGCATAAGCATGGACGCCTGGCCAATAAATGCTATTGAAGTGCTCCCATCTAGCGGTGAAATTGTATATGACAACCAACTGAATATTACTTTCTAGCCCTTCCCATTCCGAGCGCATTTCAACTGCTACGGTGACCGAACACAAAATTAGCTAAATCTCCATTGTTTACACGCAGCTGTTCTAGCTGTTCTAATTGGTCTTGTTGCTTGTCACGGTGCCACTGAGTTTAAAAGCACGAAAGGTGGAGGTATGTCCCTCTTTGGAGGCGCTACATGGCTACCGTCATTCGAGCGACTCGCTAGTATGTATTCTGAATGATTCTGAATGTCAGATTCTACGAGAATACTTTGATTAGTGGGTGGAAGTAATTACACATGAATGAGCACATATTTGTGAAAGAACAAAGGTATTTTTTTTTGCTAAGAATCAACTCAAAAAATTACACAAGGTAGGTTTAAGGATTTGTGGAAAATACCTAAATTGGATCATCCCCAGAACCTAATCAGTGGGCTGTTGGCCCGGAGCCGATCCGCCCAACACATTTCACGGAAACCTCTTGATAAATTAAAGTTTGACATAACCTGCTAACAGACGGGACAGGAAACAAATACAATGACACGGGTGGCGTCTATATGACCCTGAGTTTTGGGGGACTTTCCAACTTCAAATATATAATAAAACTGAAAGTTGGTGAGTGCTCTGTTGAAGCTAATCCCTTTCCACATATATTAGAAAAAGGCTTCAAAATAACTTGCAATAAAAACAGTGGAAAAACAAGCTATTAATGGAGAGAAAGATCCCTGGAGACCTGGGCAGGGCAAAGCATGCTGGGTACAATAACACAGAGGAGGTCGAGCCAAAAAGCCCCTCTGTTTACTCTTTGGATCAAATCCAATGCCCGTCGTCTGGAACGTAGACGGACTGTCCTGACATTGGGATGACATTAACAGCAGACATCATTGCATTGCGCAAAACACTGAACCACAGCAAGGTCGCTCTGTTAATATGAGCATTCGGTCACACTTTACTTGAAGGTATCTACATAAGAGTGACTTGACACTGTCATGAACATGTCATAAACATTATAAACAAGTCATAAATGTTTATGACATAGCGCTTCTTTTAGTAAGTGTCATTAGGTTTCTGTTATGACAAGTTATGGTTAGAGTTAGAGTTCATGTGTCATGACTGTGTCATGTGTTCATGACATTGTCATGTCACTCTTATGTAGATACCTCAAATAAAGTATTACCGAGCATTCACTAACTTAACTTTGAGCCGAACCGAGCCGAGCAGAGCTGGTACTAGCAGTGGGTAAACGCCATAACTGATAGTGGTAAGCTGCAAAAAAATAGTGTATCCTAGTGTATAGTGTTTTTGTAATTTTCACCTTTGTTTCTAAACTACAGTTCCCAGGAGGCTGATGATGCACCAATTTCTGCAAATTTTCAGCCTAATAATTACACATTTTTACATTTAAAGGAGCAGCGCTGTCTAGTGGCCTTAGGAATTATGAGTGTTGTTCGTTGTGAGCGGATCGCCCACCTCCCAAAAAGTGACCACAAAAGTCCTTTGTTCAAGCAGCCATTTTGACTCATAATTAGGAAGTAAGTTGATGAAGTATAAGAGCGTCAAATTCCGCGTAAGAGATGGATCCAACAAACACAGGACTTTCACTCAGGAGAACGGGGATCATGTCCTGTTTGAAAATATAAGTGAACTGCTAGTCTTTTTTTTTACTTTACAGAACTAACGGAAAAAACGGAAACCACAAACTTTGTCTGATTCAGATACGAGGTCGTGTTTTCTGCCATCACAACACACGCTCCTGTGTGTTGTATTAGAGGGGACGAATACACAACCTATATCGTCGTGTGGTTTGGAGGACTTATTGGAATGTGTGTACCAAATGTCATGCAATCCCTCAAATAGTTTTTAAGAAATTTCACTAAAAACTTCCAATGTCAACTCCATGTTGGCACTAGATGAAAAGACACTAAAGTCTGTATAGGATTCAGTATCGTCTGTACAAAATGTCATTGCAATCCATCCAATAGTTGTTGAGATATTTCGGTCAGGACCAAAGGAGTGGCTCGACCTAATATTACCACCTATAAAGTGAATATAAAATAGAGAATTTTTTGAAAGTAAATTGATAATAGGCCCATAGTAAGTTAGTTACTAAGGTAGCCATCCACATTCGGGATTCACTCTGCTACATGCATGTTTAACATCAAAAACACGCGGTGCATGGTCACGGAAGGCTTGTATCATGTGGATCCGCCGACAGTGTTGTTGTCATTACTTAGAATTCCTCATGGGGGCGACAGAAACTACGCGCTATATCTTTAAGGGGTCCTTGGCTTAAAAAACGTTGAAGACCCCCGTTTTAACCCTTGTGTTGTCTCCCCCGTCGAACATGCAACGTTTTTGTTTTTCTGGGTCAAAATGTAAAAAAAATTCCAACATTTTGGTTGTGTTTTTCGACACTTATGTGACTTTTGTCGAAGTTTCTGTCAATATTTTTCTGCGCTTTTTTGACATTTTTTTAAGCTTTTCCGGACGTTTTTGTCACTTTTTTCCGATGTTTTTGTCACTTTTTTCTGTGCTTTTTTGGACATATTTTTCCTACGTTTCTCAACGTTCTATTATAAATTTTTCTTCCCATGCTATAAAATTGAATAAAACACCCAAATTCAATGAAAGTAGTGAACCAATCATTTAATTAACTTGTGAAGAGCGCTGTAGGGAACCATCCATGTTATTTTGTTTTAAAATTTGGTTGAAAGAAAACCCACATTTCTGATGTAGAAACCTTTTGAAAATGGGTCAGAGGACAACAGGAGGGTCAACAGAAGTCTCCATGACTTTACATGGAGCTGTGTTTTGCCTTCTGCATCACCTCTCTCCCCCCACCTCCCTGGAGAGAGAGCCGAGCTTAAGTACCCTGGTAAAAGATCTATTAAATGAATGGCGTCTAATTTACGGCTTCCTGAAACAAACGCTCACCGCGCTGTGAATGAAGGGAGTCATAACTCACTGAGTCACAGTGAGAGGGTCACACAGCCGCTGCATTCATGAGTCAGGATGAACAACGCTCAGACACTCAACGGGGTTTAGTTGGTCAACAGTTAATTCCAGTAAATCATCACTCCTACACGTCTTGTCCCAAACACTTCAGCGTATTACACTGTGTTTACTCAATATTATCTTTTATGGACTTTATGACTTTAAAAGTCATAAAACAGTCTGTCTGCGTCTGCTACATCTGTCTTATCTGTTTATATCTGTTGCATCCTCGTTTTTCTTGTCGAAGGTTTTTTGGAGAGTTTTCCGGATCATAATTGGGGGGGTCAATACACATTATACACATTTTAAAGTCCTCAAACTTTGGATTTCTGTATGAATAAACTTGACTTGAAATAAGAATATCAAAATATTATTTTAAAAAGTTCTTATATCGACTGCCTTGTTTCTCCCGCTTGGACTTGCATATGTACTTTAAGCACAGATTTTTTTATATTTATATACTTTTTCTCATTAAAACCCCCCAAATCTACAATTTAACCTAATTTAATTTGGTAAATGACTTTCTAGCTAAAAAAAATGACTTACTTTTCTTAGTTCTATTCATCGACAAATCACCTCACCACTGATATCATCCATGTCAGAGAATCATCTTTTCATTACCAACGATATTTTAAAAGTGTGATAAGCGTTTACTTTCTCACATGCTTTGTTGTGGGGAAATCTGTTTGATGTTAAAAATTTCAATTTTGCACTAAAGTGTGCCTTTTCTGAATCTATTTATGGTGCAAATGTCTTTATTTACAGTATGTAAAGGAAATTATAATTGTTTTTTGGGGAGGGGGTTGCAATGGCCAGATTTGATTATTGGACGGGTTGAACCCCCCCTATCCTCCTTGTAAAATTAGCCTATGGTCACAGGTAAACAAGCACCTGTCAGTGATGACATCACTTTACCTGGTCTCAGCGCGCCAGATGTGTCAGAGCTGTTCAGGCCGCCCCAAAAACCCCCGGCTCCAGTCCTGTTTGATGAGATGAGACGGCTCTCCCAAAATCTCTGTTTATAGGATTCTCTCGGAAATGTCTTCTGTCCTTTAAAGTCCCTCTGTAGTTTCTTTCTTCTACACACCGTTTGCCAAAGTGTGGAGCTTCGTCCTCTCCACGTTTGGTCTGTGAGCTCACCGGGCGAGAGACTAAGAGTAAGAACTGAGGAGGGAGAGAGAGAGAGAGCGAGTCTTTCTTTCAGTTGAATTTAAATCAGATCTCCTCTCTGGTCAGCAGTGAGCGTGTGCTCTATATTTAACATGTGCTCTCAGTCTGTGTGAGCAGCTGAACTGACTGACTGAGGCTGTATCAAACCCACAACAGCTGAGCTATCAGCCGGTGCTCCTCCTTTCTCACAGCCAGGGGCTTGGCTTTGGCTTGGCTTGGCTTGGCTTGGCTCAGCTCTTTTTAAACGTGCAATAACTGTTTTTATATGCCGCCATTCAATAGGTGCAATAATATAAATATATGAAGTATTTATGCTGCTATCAAACTCCCATTTTAATGTAAAACTAACACTCTGTGGCCTTTGTATTTGTTGTAATACTTATTATATTCTGCATATACAGTTGAATGACAATAAAAGCTATCTCTCTCTCTGTCTGTCTGTCTGTCTGTCTGTGTGTGTTTTGTGGGTTGTTTTATGAGGTTTGCATTAGTTGTGTTACTTTCAGTTGTGGAAGAAGTATTCAGATCCTTTACTCGAATAAAAGTACTAATACCATGCTGAAAAAAATACTCTGTAACAATTAAAAGTCCTGCATTGAAAAGAATTTAGACTTTTAAAAGTAAAAATACTCAATGCAGAAGAATCCTCCCATTGTAGAAAGTATAAAGGATCCAACCAGATGTGTGTTTAATGGTCTAATCATCTCAGCTGGACTTATAGGCCCTTATATTGTCGGCTAGTTTACTTTAGAATCAAACATCAGATTTTATAAACTACATGTGTAAAGTAACTAGTAACTAAAGCTGTAACAGATGAATGTAGTGGAGTAAAAAGTACAATTCATCAAGTACCTCAACATTTGGACTTTGGAGTACAGTACTGGAGTAAATGTACTTAGTTACATTCACTGGTTCAAGGTTGTTGTGCTTTCTATTTCTCAAAGCCACAAACCTTTACTCTAAATATTCTCTCTCTCTCTCTCTCTCTCTCTCTCTCTCTCTCTCTCTCTCTCTCTCGAAGTTGCCAAAGATACTAAATGTGTCAGGCTGGATTTGGGGGAATTTTATTTTCAAATTGAATGTGTTTTAAATTATTAATCAAATGTCCATTTAATCCAATACTGCTGTCATGATTTGTCATAGCTGGGGGGGCGTGGCTTGTGGCAGAGTCGCCATGGGAGTAAACAATAGCGGATAGCGGACCAGATAACATAGCATTAACTCAGTATTGACTACTCAAAAGCACTTTTGCAGCTTGACAGAGCAAGATACATTAACCCTTGTGTGGTGTTTGGGTCTGTGGGACCCATTTTCAATGTTTGCTAAAAGAACAATTATGCTATTTATTATTTTTTCCAACTCAAACTCACTGCCCTTGGCTCATTTTCTGTGAAGAACATAAAAAATAACTTATTTTCAATGACTGCACATGGTACACCTAACACACCTAACACCTATACATAACTATTACATATGAGGTGTTCGGGTCCACTGGATCAGAGCGTATTTAAATGTAGGTGCAATGAAACTATGTTGTCTTTCTGCACCTGCTATTCCCACACAAAGTTGATACATTTCAAACACTTTCACCTGTTCTGGTTGAGTTTTAAGAAATAAGCATCAATAATGACCAAAAATCATGTTTCTATTGTTGTACCTTTTTTATAATTGAATTTCCTCACAAAAAAACAAAAATGATCATATGATTATAAATGTGATCTCACAGGGGTAAATGGCAAATGTGAACCATAAATGATGTATATAGCATTGGTAACTGAGCTAAAGTAAACATCCATTAAGTATTTTTTGGCTGTATTGATTTAAAAGCCTAATAAAGTGGTGGGCCCACCAGACCTGGGAACATTGGCTGTGTAACAAAAATATGAAGACCACACAAGGGTTGAACAAAACTGAGCCGTATAGGGTCAGATTGTCTGTACAGTATAAGTGACATATAAGTGGACAAATGACCCAACGGAACGTTAGCTACCTGATTGAGTCTCCAGGTAAGAGACAGCTAACGTTAACCGTTAGCTGATCTTAGATGATTCAATCTGCACTATCTGTAACATTATCCCCCTTGTGTGTAATTTGGTTCGGCCAAGCCTGTATATGTAGGCCCCCTTTGTCTCATTCAGCCTCTTTTTTCTTGTGTTAAACAGCTATTTTGCATATATCTGTTTCTGTATTCATTGTTTATTTCACATTAATGTTCAATATGTTTGTTTGTTTACGTATGCATGCACTGACCACCTATAGGCAAATTCCTTGGCAAAAAAACGTTTCTGATTCTGATTAAGGTTCTGCAATGTTGAGTATGGTTATATTTTGTTGACCTATTTTATAAGCCTAGATATTAAGTTGTTGGTTTATATTGTTTTGTATTTTTTGGGTGAATAAAAAAATATATTTTTGTTCCCTGACAGTGACATCCAGCTTCTGCAGACACAACCCAGCTGATGTTACAGTCAGTGTGGTGTGTTTCACAAAACAAAGATGAAAGGGCCAAAAAAATGTCTTTCTGGAGGTCATCATGTCCTGCAGAGTTTTCGCTTCTTCCTGGAAATATTCAATGTTACGAAAGTGTTGAATATGTCCACACACACACAGAGACATGATGTTGTGTGAAGGATAATTCTCCCATTATCATCTCACCAAGAAATAAAACAGCTGTTGGATGGCTATACATGTACACACACACACACACACACACTCCCACACACACTGACAGCAGGTCAGTGTAAGACAAAGGGGTCAACTTGTCCATTTTTCTCACAAAACACCACACAGCAGTTGTCGGACTTCATTATATTTCAACTTAAAACATATAGTTTTCTACATTAAAGCCACAATGTATAGAATTCAATAGGGGTGCAACAGATGACAAAACTCACGGTTTGGACAGTACACATTTTTGGATCAGCACAAAAAGGTGGGACAATATTTTTTATTTTTTTTAAATGCTTTTCATTTATTACTTAAAGAACACAGTGTGTTGAAGCCTGGGAGCGGAATACGCTTTACCGGTTTGCCTGTTTCTGTTCTCCTCCGGGTATTTCTTGTAAGAGGCAGTGCGACACGGCTTCACTTGGAAGAACATTTTATCCAAAACACACTAATGCAAAAATTTCAGAATGGCTTTTTTACAAAGTCTCAAAGAAGGTTGAATATTTTAAGTATTCATTTGATTTGATACTGTATCTGAAGTCTCTTTTATATAGGCCTTACTGGTCCCCTAATACTGTATCTGAAGTCTCTTTTATATAGGCCTTACTGGTCCCCTAATACTGTATCTGAAGGCTCTTTTATATAGACCTTAGTGGTCCCCTAATACTGTATCTGAAGTCTCTTTTATATAGGCCTTAGTGGTCCCCTAATACTGTATCTGAAGTCTCTTTTATATAGACCTTAGTGGTTCCATAATACTGTATCTGAAGTCTCTTTTATATAGACCTTAGTGGTCTCCTAATACTGTATCTGAAGTCTCTTTTATATAGACCTTAGTGGTCCCCTAATACTGTATCTGAAGTCTCTTTTATATAGACCTTAGTGGTCCCCTAATACTGTATCTGAAGTCTCTTTTATATAGGCCTTAGTGGTCCCCAAATACTGTATCTGAAGTCTCTTTTATATAGACCTTAGTGGTCCCCTATTACTGTATCTGAAGTCTCTTTCCCGAAATTCAGCCTTGGTGCAGAATTACAGCCACTAGAGCCAGTATAGTGGCTGTAGTGGGGCGGGGAGGGGGGGCAAGGTGGAGAGTGGGGGTGTGGCCTTGACCAACTGACACTTTGCTCGTTTGAAAGCCATGATGTCTCTCTCTCTCTCATGGGTGGGCCAAATTCTCTAGGCGGGCAAAGCAGAGAAAGGGGAGGAAACCTTGCTCCTTATGACCTCATAAGGAGAAGATTCCTGATTGGTCCATCTGAGTTTCATTTTCTCAAAGACAGAGCAGGATACCCAGGGTTCGGTTTACACCTATCACCATTTCTAGCCACAGGGGGACCATAGGCAGGCTGGGGGAACTCATATTAATGTTAAAAAAAACTCATAAAGTGAAATGTTCATGACATGGGACATTTAAGTAATTAATGGAAATCATATAATCAAAACATATATGCTATTGTCCCCCCTTTTTGGTGCTGATCCGAAACTGTATCCGATCCGAACCGTGAGTTTTGTGATCCGTTGCACCCCTAGTCTTCTTTAACTCTTGGAAACAAAAGGAATACGTGTATCTTTAACACCCCAGCTCCTGCCAGAGAGGAGAGCCTAGCACAGTTTCCATCAGTTTCCATAGTTCCTGATAATTCACAGTGAAATATGTCGAGCTGCCGGAGCAGCTCGTTAGAGTGACTTGAGTCATGGCCTCCTCCTCGTTAAAGCACTGAGATAATTATCGCACAGCAGTTCTCTCATTCATTCTGCAGAGGTTCAAATTAACGGAGAATAAAAGATAGTACATGAATGGTGGCAGCTGTTTGCTGGGTGTGTAAGTGCAGGAGGAAGTCAGGGTGTGGTGAACCAGTGGAAACATATCAATTATTATTCCAATGTTGCATTTTTTAAAGACATTTTATCTGGCATGACTCTACGGAGGGCAATGTCCATCCACTTCTTTGGTTCAGACTGAAATATGCACTCTAAGAAATATCTGTGTATTAACAGTTGTATGTGTGTGTGTGTATTTTAACAGAAATAGTCCATAGAATGAGATTCACAGTCACTTTGACATTTTTGTTGCTTTTTTTGACCAATTTTTTTAGACATTTTTGGTGTTTTTTCAACATTTTTGCCGCTTTTTAAAATGTTTTTGTTGCTTTTTTGACGTTTTTGTCACTATTTTTGACAGCAAAAGAGGGTTTAGGGAGATTAAAGAAGTCCACGCTGTCACTTATCCACCGTTTGTTGTTTTTTTTGACATTTTGGGTGATCTTTTCCAACATGTAATCATTGTTTTGCTTGATTTGCTAAACTCTATGATGGCTGAGGAACTTTTTCCTGACTTTTATATGGCTTTATGTCTGTAAGATGTATGCGAGAAGACTATATGAGCCATGCAATAGGTCAATATGGGCTTAAGGTCACACGTATTTGACTTTTTTGACGAAATAAAAGCATGTCAATAAACTCTACATGTCTGGCCCCTGATGTGATTCTCATTCCCCAGTGTGGCCCTTAGTGAAGTTGGGTTTGACACCCCCGCCCTAAGTCATTATGAAGTCCCTGCGGGGGAGTTTGTGCAGTGACATCATGACGCTGATGGTGAGGAACATCGCCATCTACTGTAGCTCTTATCATCTCTCTTCACATAAAGGATGTAGAACTCCACATTGATGCTTGGCATTTCTTTTTCTCTCTCTCTTACGATAAACTACGACTCAATGAATATATATATATATATATATATATATATATATATATATATATATATATATATATATGAGTATCATATGGCAGTGCTTTCTTGGCAACACCTTTTTTTCTTGAAGTCTAACAACTTTAAAAAATATAAATATTTTTCTTTTTTTATTTGTCTTTTTGACATTTTTTCTTTTTTGCTCTCTCTTATAGTTAACTAAATGAATATATCTGATTATCACTGGCAGTGTTTATTTGCAACAACTTTTTTTTCTTGAAATATAGCATTTTTCTTCTGAAAATTTTACATTTTTAAAAAATAAATTTTAAATTTTCTCATTGAAATTAATGATCTTTTCGACATTTTCTTTTTTTTTCTCTCTGTCTCTCTTGTAACAAAGTATGACCCAATGATTATATCTCTTATTATCATATGGTACCAATGCCAAATATACACATAATGTATTTATTATAATAATAACTAAAGGTAAAATATACACATTATTTTATCTTTATTTATGAGTTATTTTGTTTCATTCATGATGTGTTTTTTTTTTGTAAATCTCATGTAACATTGTCTCCTAATTCCTCAAATATGACTTTATAATGAGCTTCTTTTTTCTTTCTGATGCTTTATTTCTTTAAATATCTCTGGTAAATGATTTTTGAAAGAACATTCCTGCAGAAAAAAAACCCCATCTGTGTGTCTGTCTGTGTCAGAGTAAAAAAGATGACATATACAAACTCCAGGCTCGTGCACAGAGCTGTGCAGTAGGTAACCAAGCTCACCAAAGTTAGAACATTAGACTTCCGGAAATAACCTTCAAAATAAAAAACGAAGAAGTTAGTGTTAACATGATATATGTTAGCCAGAATCCATACTTGGAAGAAGTATTCTGATCCTTTACTTCATTAAGAATACTAATACCACACTGTAAAATAATGTTTCAAGTAAGTACAAGTTACAAGTACTTAAAGTATGAAAAGTAAAAGTACTTCTACAATTTTAGAAAGTGGAAACGTGGGTCACTTTGTAACACACGTTATAATGCTCGCCTAGCTGCTAGCATGGCATGCCCTTATACTCTGCTTCTGACTGGCTAGTAGTCCTTACCTAGGTACTGTCAGGGCCCTCATACTCTGCTTCTGACTGGCTAGTAGTCCTTACCTAGGTACTGTCAGGGCACGCCCTCATACTCTGCTTCTGTCTGGCTAGTAGTCCTTACCTAGGTACTGTCAGGGCACGCCCTCATACTCTGCTTCTGACTGGCTAGTAGTCCTTACCTAGGTACTGTCAGGGTACGCCCTCATACTCTGCTTCTGTCTGGCTAGTAGTCCTTACCTAGGTACTGTCAGGACACGCCCTCATACTCTGCTTCTGACTGGCTAGTAGTCCTTACCTAGGTACTGTCAGGGCACGCCCTCATACTCTGCTTCTGACTGGCTAGTAGTCCTTACCTAGCTACTGTCAGGGCACGCCCTCATACTCTGCTTCTGACTGGCTAGTAGTCCTTACTGTGCATGTGCGACTCACAACAAAGATGGAACAGAAGTGAGATGTCTCACTCTGTAGCTAAAACAGAGAGCTCAACACACAGGGTGAAAAGAGGAGCTGCAGCAATGTGCAGTACAACAAATATATGGCGTTTTCTGAAAATTAAACCATATAAACCTATTCTGGTACAACTTCAAAATACAATTATGAACTTGAAAATGAGCATAATATGAGCACTTATTATAAATAAAACATCATATGTTATTAACTACACGTGTTTTGTTTGTAAAAATCTTAATGTGTAAAGTAACTAGTAACTAATGTTGAAACAGATGAATGTAGTGGAGTAACTAAAGTAACTAGTAACTAAAGCTGGAACAGATGAATGTAGCGGAGTAACTAAAGTAACTAGTAACTAAAGCTGTAACAGATGAATGTAGCGGAGTAACTAAAGTAACTAGTAACTAAAGCTGTAACAGATGAATGTAGCGGAGTAACTAAAGTAACTAGTAACTAAAGCTGGAACAGATGAATGTAGCGGAGTCACTAAAGTAACTAGTAACTAAAGCTGGAAAAGTATAATATTTCTCTCTGAAATGTAGCGGAGTAGAAGTAGAAAGTGGCATGACAAGAAAAGACTCAAGTAAAGTACAAGTATCTCAACATTTGTACTTAAAGTACAGTATTTGAGTAAATGTACTTAGTTACACTCCACCACTGGCCAGAACCAAGTAATTGTCACTTTTTCTGACATACGTCCAACTAGGCTAAATTGTTTTTTTACTTTATCGTACTGTATTTTACTTTAGTATTTCCATTTTATGCAGCTTTATACTTGTATTTCAATACTCCAATATTGTACTTCTTAGCAGTGTTGTAGGACTCAAGATTGTTAGTCTTGAGACCACTTTCTGAAGGTCTCAGTCGGTCTTGTCTCGGCCTCAGATAATTTTATTTCAAGACGGGGAAGACCACAGCTGCGTTTTGATTCTTTTATCAAGGCATTTCTCATGATACACTTATGGCTAGAGCTGGGTACCGAATTCAATACTTTTTAGGTGCCAACCGAATTGCCTCTAAAGTATTGAGTATTGAAAAATGCCTGGTCATTCAATACCTAGCCTACATCCTTTGCGTTCCACTTCTGGGATGCTCTGGTGCTGCAGGAAATTCCGCCAGCTGCATGTATTTTCCGTTTCCTTCCGCTTTCTTTGTGTTTGAATTTTAAATTCGGTACATTTGTGAGGACTATGGTTAACTGCTCCTCAGATCTCTGCAGGGTAAATCCAGACAGCTAGCTAGACTATCTGTCCAATCTGAGTTTTCTCTATGCGGAGTTAAGCACCACCCATGACGATTCTAATTGGTTTAAAGAAATGTCATTAAACCAGAGCATGTTTTCCTCCCATCCCCGAATGCTATGTGGAGTAGGTTCTGGCAAAGCAAGACTATTCAATACCCCATTTCAATACCTAAGGAGTAAATCTCATCAGCGTCAGTGAGCCAATTAGCACGCAGCATGCTGCTACCAAGATCTAATAATGTCTGTGATTGGCTGTCTACAGTTACACGTTGTAGAGACACGCATGAAAAACTCTATGTTACACAGAGACGGGACTCACATAGTAGAAGCTGAAACATACATAATAAGATGTGTGCCGTAATGTATAATGTTGTAATTTCTTTTTGTTTTATAAAATTTGAAAAAAAAGTATCGTTTAGGAATCTGTATCAAAGTCACGGTATTGGTATCGATACCGGCACCAGAATTCTTTAACAATATCCAGCCCTACTTATGGAAATAAAAGAGGTGAATGAAGAAGAATCTTAATTTTTTTATCTGAGGGTGTTTATTTTGTGATTAATATTTTTTTTATTTTCACAAAAGATTTTATTAAATAATGGATCCAAATTAACTTCAACTAGGTCTTTTAACGGGGAGGGAGTAAGAAACCCAGATGATACCATGCTTGGCCACTGAAATGCACCTGATTGGTAGGCTGTTACGGGGCACTGAGCTGTAGAGGTAGCGCTTCTGACTTGGACCAATTTAACCTATAACCTGAAAGAGTCAATGCTCCCTAGTAGACAGGGTATTGATCTATAGGTTTGGACACAAAAGGTAATATATCATTTGCATAAAGCATACGTTTGAGCAATACACCTCTTTTTTTATTTATTGGAATGTGGATCTTTCAGATCAATTTGAGGAGTGCCTATGGTTAACATTTTCCTCATTTTATCATGTCATGCAGTTGGGACTCTCACTGGTCTGGTCACGGTCTTGACTTGATCTCAACACCTCAAAGTCTCGGTCTTGACTCGGTCTCAACCCCTCAAAGTCTTGGTCTTGACTCGGTCTCAACCCCTCAAAGTCTTGGTCTTGACTTGATCTCAACCCCTCAAAGTCTTGGTCTTGACTTGGTCTCAACCCCTCAAAGTCTCGGTCTTGACTCGGTCTCAACCCCTCAAAGTCTTGGTCTTGACATGGTCTAAACCCCCCAAAGTCTTGGTCTTGACTAAACATTTAGAGCCCCACAACACAGTCTGCACTTGGTTGTTACTATTGACATAAACATCTTTTATTCTGAAGTCCTAGTTGTTTGACTTCCGGCAGTGAGTTGGATTTGTGCGGTAAATTTTCCTTTTCAGCAGTCAAGCAGCTTTAGAGCTACAGCTACTCTGCCTCGGGTCTCCGATGAGCAACACTATTATCTAAGGACTATCATGGAATAAACATGGCCCACAATCGCAGATTTTTCTTTGAAGGTAAGCTTTGACGCTCCGCTCCGTTGCTACGGCCGGACACCTGCCTTTTTACCCGCACACAGTGCTCCGGATTCCTGCTTGCTGAGGCAGAATTCAGGGTCCGCTGGTGGAGCACAGTTAGAGCTAAGATGCTAACGTTAGCTTCGTTTGCTTCTTAACATAACATAACGCAACATCCTCAGCTAGCTGGGGTGAAATGAGGGCTGGCAGGCCGGTGACAGTGGCACATATTAGGGCCTTGGAGGGGGAAAGACGGAAAATGGATGGGCGGTCCGGTTCGGCGGATTTTAAACAGAATCTTGGGCTTTTCCAAACCTTTAACGTTAAGCTAGAGACGTTAGCACTGACGTTAGCTAGCTAGCTGGGTCTGCAATGTGGAAGCTGGGTGACAGGCCTTCCTTCCTTTTTCTAGGCTGTTAGCCACCACATAACGTTTTGCAACACAATAAAATCAAGAAACCCTTTAATAAGAGACGTAAAAAACATTGGGTAGCACCCAACCAGCCTCCAAACTAGCTTAGCTAACATAAAGACTGGAAAGAGGTAACGTCAGCCTGGCTCTGTCCAAAGATCAAGGATAAACCAATTCATTAGTAAACATATTTTATCTCATCTGTTTAATCTGTGTACGAACAGAAATATCTCCAGTGGTAGGCTCTTCATAACACGATCTGACTACGTGGATATTATACGGATTTATAGCTTTGCATTGCATTTTAATAGCATCCATAGTCAATCGATTAATAAATTAATGTAGTTCTTCAGTTAGCTACAACTAAAATAACCCAACATAACTCAGGTATTATGAGTTACTTTTGTTTAGAAAGCGTCAGTGCTAAATAAAATAAGAAAGTACATGTTTTAATACCGATTAGATATTAATCAATAATAAGATAAATGTATATAAAAAAACATTTAAATAATTCCATTTGTGAAACCCAACCAGTCTCCAAACTAGCATGCTAACTTCCTAGCTGCAAATATTAGCTGGCTAACATTAATAGTCAATTGTAAACGAAATGAATTGTTTTCATGATGTTTCTGTGTGTGTCTTCATTTTCTCTAATAGTTCACATACTACACACTTAAAAACATGAATAAATACAATGAAAGAAACCGTAAAAACATGAAAGGCTCACCTGCCACCTCACAGACAGAAAATAAAATATGTCTTTAATGCCTTGCTCACTGGCCATGTCATGAGTGAGACAGTGAAGCAGCATGGAGGTAGCAATGGTTGCTATATTATGGAAAAAATCATAATCAAAATTATTTTGGTCATTATTGAAATTAGGATTATTCAACACGATTACTTATCAACTTTTGAAAAGATGTTGCATTTATTGAACTTCAGAAACTAGTGAAACAAACCAACAGTGAAAAAAAAACACCTTGAACCGGGGTAATTTCTCAATACTTTCCCCGTTTGAACTGAAATTCCCCTTGTTTTGCCACTGACCGGCTCAGACTAATATTCTAAGTGTCTGACAACATTATGGAAAGAATTTCTAAGGAGGTCAACCTTTCTGTTAAAGAGTAAGATCCTTTTTTTAAACCTAATAGATAGGGCTGTGCTCGATTTAAGAACTTCTTAGTCGACTAACACTCATTCAATTGTATCGACTAATCAATTAGTTGATTTAATCGACAGATCTGTAAATCTGAGTTTCTCCGCAAAGAGTCGTGCTAAAGCACCACTTTAATTCTTGTGTTTACCAGAGATGTGCTCGTACGTTTCTTGGAAATAAGTTATTCAGCATGAAAAAAGCATCAGACATGACTAATCGACTAAAGAAATTTAAGTTGACTAAGACCAAAACCACCGATTAGTCGACTAATCGACTAAGAGGGAGCAGCCCTACTAACAGACCTTTTTCATGGCAGACATGTTGACCTAAGTGGAATGCACCTTTTTCATGGAGCAAAAGTGTATTCAAAACCATTACTGATGGCTGCATTCCACTTAGGAGAGACCCTGGTATTAAACCATTACTGATGGCTGCATTCCACTTAGGAGAGACCCTGGTATTAAACCATTACTGATGGCTGCATTCCACTTAGGAGAGGTCCTGGTATTAAACCATTACTGATGGCTGCATTCCACTTAGGAGAGGCCCTGGTATTAAACCATTACTGATGGCTGCATTCCACTTAGGAGAGGCCCTGGTATTAAACCATTACTGATGGCTGCATTCCACTTAGCAGAGACCCTGGTATTGTGCATGCTGACTCACTGAAATAGCTTACTGGGACACTTGATGGAACTGAGCCATAGTTAAGGTTATGATTTATAATTCTGCGTAAAATCTACGCCGTGGCTACGTACGTAGGCACGTGGAGACACTGACTCTACGCCTGGGCCTGACGCACACCTTTCGAAAAATTTAACCGCATGTCGCTTAGCCGTGGCTTGGCAGCGTTGCGTTTCCCCCCCGAATCATTTCCTGGTTCTCCTTCTCCATAAACAACATGAAATCAAGGAGAGGGTTAACTTCTCCTGCTCCAGATTTCCCCCCGTGGTCAGAAAGAACAGGGGAGACTCTTTGGTTCTCTCACTAGGACTCTAGAGTCAGTACCCGCCCTGAAGATAATCACCTTCACTCTCTCACTCGCTCAACCACACACACACACACATTCTGGCCCTGCTATTCTATTAAAGAGATTGACACACAAGTACAAACTTCAGGCCACTTAGGTAGGCTACGGAGAAAGCTCCGCGAGAAGCCTCTGCGTGACCATAAATCAGGCTTTACTATATCAAAGAAGAGATCACATCATCTCATGTAGCAAATTGCAGCTTTGGTGTTGCATTAGAAATTATGTTTTTTGGAAGATTAACTGCATGTTTAATATATAGATGAGTTGCATATCCGCTGCCTGAGGGTTGAGTGCAGTTGCGAGTGACAACAAGCTGTTTGGATTTGGATCACGTGAGAGTCAAAGTTCCCTTTTCAAGCTGAACAAGCTCCTCACACCTCCAGTCTGTTCGGCTGAATTGTCAAGAGATCTTCTATTATTGATTTGTCCCTGCAGGAAATCCGCTGTCGTAAAATAAACCAGCGTACTAATTCCTTAGAGGGAATCTAAATGTCCCCTCACAACCATTTTCAGGGTATTTTTTTTTTCCACCCCCGATTTTATAAAGCTGAAAAAGGGAGCAAAGCATGAATCTGGCAGACTTTGGGGGTTTGACTGTGTGTATTAGCTGGAAGAGATTAGAACAGGCTTAATTTGGCTCGTGCAGGATTGAACGAGATGACTAAACCAACTGAAGCAGAAGAGCTCTGGGATCATGATCTAATATATGGTTTTTCCGAACTTTTGAAGGTTATTTTTTTTGTCATTTAACAAGCCCTTAAAATGGATAATTCACTACAAACAGGCAGGCTTTTTTATATATTTTTTTTCTAAGTAGGATTTATTTAAATCTTTTTGAGAATGGGCCTCTGGGGGGGGACTACGCACGACAGTAAACATCGCTGTAAACAGTGTTTCCTTAAGGATTTTGTTTTTTTAGCAGTGGGGGGTAGGTCCAAAACACCCCCACCTTTTTCTGCCGAATGATCGCACTATTCTCCAACATGCACTCTAACAATGCAGCCCTATTTTTGATACCGTGGGGGTCAGAAATGTTGCCGTGGGGGGCCGCCACGGTCAAATCAACATAGAGGAAACACTGGTAAACGAACGCTGTGTTGGAGCTGTGTTACTGGTTGCACCAGCGTTTGTCGTTCGACTGCTCATGACTGTTTTCCCAAGATGCCGCCCTCATGTAAACATAAACGCTACTGTCTTTATAATCTATCTTTTTAATAAACTTTTTGTCAACTTACAAAGTTCTGAATGCTTCGGTTTACATGTAGGGACCCTCATTTATGCTACCGTTGTAGTGTGGTGCTATTTTGAGCCTTGTTAGTGGTATAGAAATAGAGATTTACCATCTGCCCCGAAAGCTGGCGTTAGCAGCATACCACCGGTTTGTGTAAGCTTGTTTAAAGCTAGTGAAGCATTCGATTAGCATGAAAACATGTCCCAGACTCGGTCGACTCGGTACACCTATAACATAACAGAGGAACCAACCTGTCAGAGCTCTATTTTAAAAAACACTTTTTGTCCCCAATTCTTCAAAAAGTGAAAGCCACCGTCTCACACTTAAAATTTAAAGTTTCCCTGCCGTCCTTTTAGGGTTTGTTTACACTGTAAGGAGGATTTCTTCTCCACGTGGACCCATAATCTGCCGGTGGAAGTAGATTACCTTGATCCCTCCGGTTTGATTGGCTTTTTATGGCGCCGCCTGATCGATAGTGCTGTCATTCTGCTTCCAGCTTTACTGCAGAATGATGGCGGTGCTTATTATTCGGCATTGAGATAACGGATGTTTTATCGCCAAATGCTTTAGGGGGAAGGCATTATTCCGAAACAGTTGCACCTGAATGCACCAGCGGGCTGTAATCAGTCCACACTTTGAACCTGATTTCCGTGCAGCCTGTTGAGAAGGAGGAAGAATACAAAAAGAGATGCAAAACATGTCTTATTGGTTGGTATCAAAGCTCTATGTAGAGCCGTCCAGCTTCCCAGACAAAGGTAACGATTATTTTCATAATCATTTGGTCTATAAAATGTCCGAAAATATTTTCTCGAAGTCCAAGGTGGTGTCTTTACATGTCTTGTTTTGTCCTAAACCCAAAGAGATTCAGAAAAGCAATGAACCCCCATATTTTAGAGGCTGAAAACGGCATCTTCTGCCATTTCTGCATGAAAAATGACTTCAACTGTTAATCTATAATTAAAATATTTCCCAATTATTTTTCTATCGATCGACTAATCCGATAAGTTGGCTAATCGTTGCAGCTCTAATGTTGTCAAGTTTGTCTCGTGCTGGGATCAGACTACACGATCATTTCTCTATTTGACAGACGTGTGTCTGGGGATGCAGATACCAGATGATACCTTTTCTCCCCCATTTTGAAACCTTAACTCAGGGCCAAAACTTTATTCCCCTTTTTTTCTCCCAAATGTTAAATGTCCCATGGCATGAACATTTCACCTTATGAGTTTTTTTTTAACATTAATATGAGTTCCCCCAGCCTGCCTATGGTCCCTAACCAAGCCCTGGGTATCCTGCTCTGCCTTTGAGAAAATGAAAGCTCAGATGGGCCAATCAGGAATCTTCTCCTTATGAGGTCATAAGGAGAAAGGTTACCTCCCCTTTCTCTGCTTTGCCCACCCATGAGAGAGAGAGAGAGAGAGAGAGACCACTAAGGTCTATATAAAAGAGACTTCAGATACAGTATTAGGGGACCACTAAGGTCTATATAAAAGAGACTTCAGATACAGTATTAGGGGACCACTAAGGTCTATATAAAAGAGACTTCAGATACAGTATTAGGGGACCACTAAGGTCTATATAAAAGAGACTTCAGATACAGTATTAGGGGACCACTAAGGTTTATATAAAAGAGACTTCAGATACAGTATTAGGGGACCACTAAGGTTTATATAAAAGATACTTAAGATACAGTATTAGGGGACCACTAAGGTTTATATAAAAGATACTTAAGATACAGTATTAGGGGACCACTAAGGTCTATATAAAAGATACTTAAGATACAGTATTAGGGGACCACTAAGGTCTATATAAAAGAGACTTCAGATATAGTATTAGGGGACCACTAAGGCCTATATAAAAGCATCCAAAGGGCACCATGTCATGGGACCTTTTAAAAATGTGCAGCTGCCTCACTGTTCGGGACGCATTCGGATTTATATGACAAAATATGCACCGCAAATCTCTGCGAGAACCAATTTAAAGCAGAATTAGTATATCATGTAATTTATGGAAGAAATCAATCAGGATCCGGTTTTTCGCCAAAACGCCACAGACAATATTAAATGAAGTTAACTGTTCACACACACACACAGACACACACACGATACAGTAACGTGAGCTATTTAAATGAGCTGATACATGGTTCAACCTCATTGGCTCTTACCCGTGTGTCTCCGTGTGTACTTCATCCACAGCAATCCCACCAATCGGTCCCAAAACATCCCAGTTAGAGAGGAAATGACCTAAACATAGTCTTTGTAAATCCTTTACAATCATTCCCCAAAAGAACCAAGCAGGCCCGCCTTGTTCCACCATCCAAATTTTCTTCAAAAAATGCCATTTTCAGCGTGTAGCTTGCTAGTTCGAAGTTTGTCGTTGTTTCTCAGAGTTTGAGAATGGCATCAAGCAGAGAGAGGAAGGAGAGGGACATCCTCTGCCGATTATTCTCATTGATCCAGACTATAAGCACGCTGAATGGACACATGGAACGCTTTTGTCTTTACGTTGGCACCCACCCCAAAATAATAATAGCAAATGTCGGTCAGTGTATCGATGAATATGTCATCTATAATCTGTTATATGTCCAGCACTGTTAACGTTTTTGGGGAAATCAGCATTTTGACAATGACTTGAATGTCCTTTTCCTCTGAAGTTGATGAAACTATGAAAAAAATACACATATGCAGCACTTTTATACCTACTCTCATGTCACAAATCATATTTGTTGGTAATAATAGTCTTTATTTACAGAGGGTTATTTGTATTATCCAGCGGATTTCACCATACATGCTTATTGGCCACAACTAAAAGAATCAGTTGATTTTAATTGAGTCTGCAAAAAGAAAGATAAACATGCCCTTTGCCCAAACTTCACCGCAGTGACATGAGTGTATTTTTGTTGTTGTTATTTATGAATATTTTTGAATAAATTGTTGAATATTTGCAAATAAAATTGGCAAGGAACCTAAAGTTCTCCTTTTGCTAATTGCAGTGTTTTCCCTAAGTTAGTAGTAAGGGGACCAAGTACAATCATTAGACCTGGGAAAAGTAATTTAGTTAGTTTTAATCCTCACATTGATTTTACGGCCTGGGTGCTGAGCATAACGCCAGGAACACACTGCACGCTGAAGCACCGCAAATACTGTGTGTGTGTGTGTCCGTGTGTGTCCGTGTGTGTGTCCGTGTGTGTGTCCGTGTGTGTCCGCGTGTGCCTGATTGCATGTCTCTCTGTAGACACAGCTAGAGGTGTGAATCTCCACTGATCTCCAATTCGATTACGATTATCATGTCAGCGATTCGATAACTCGATACATTGCGATGCGTCAAATACATTTTTCTATTACAGCAATGTAGGATATTTAATTCATAGTTTTTCAAGCTCCATAAACCAAACATTCTGCAGTGCTCTAATACTAAATAAATTGGATACATAAAACTATACAGCACTGAGCACATGGCATTTCCTGAATGTGCAAAACATACCAGAATATGTTAAACAGAAATGTTGTTAGGCCTACATTACATTGTAAACAGAAATAATCGATTATGAGCCCGGCCGATTATCGATGCAGCATCGTCTATGTCCACGATTTCATGCATCGATTATTTGATTAATTTCAACACCCCTAGACACAGCGGAGAAGTCAAGACAGCCAAAATCCCCATAAACCTGGGTGTTTTATTTTGAAATTTGGTTTATTTTGTAGAGTGTCCAGCTGCACTGTGTCCTTCTTGTATGTGATAACCTGCCTGGCTTGACACAAGAAATATAGGAGACGCCGAAACGATTGCAGCCGACAGCGGGCGGACCGATTTTGAATAACATGGGCGCCGAAATTAAAACATCCCCATTTTCTCGACTATTCGTGGCGCTGCAGCGTGTTTCTGGCCTAAGCCTTATACTGGAAGGGAAAACCCTGTAATTGTTACCAGTTTTTTCAAATCATCTCGTTGAAATGATGAGCCCCCCCCTCCGAAATGAGGCTTTCATTTCAGCTGATGTGTTGTTGTGTGTTGCTCCGCTGATGTGAGTCTGGTTTATTGTTCCAATTCAAGCCCTGGATAGATCAGGGACCAGACGAGATGGAGGGTACAAGCACAACTGGAGCTTTTCTCTTTCTGGTGACAGTGAAGAAGAAAGGAGTCATGAGTAAGCACTTCTCTCCTCCCCAGCGCTGCACTGCATCACTCGCCCACCACACGCACAGGAAAAAGACCCCAGTGACACCTCTGCTGATGAGCAAGCTATTCCCGTCTCTCAGTGAGGTCTTTTTCAGTGCAGCAGTACAGATCTGCGCGGACACACAAAACATCCCCTCCTCTGTTTTTACAAATCCGAGTCTGCTAGGGTTGGACCGATATGTCGGCTGTTTTATTTAATCATCGCGGTTCGTCCTGATCGGGGGAAAAAACAAAAGATAAACCTTCAAAGAAATGCAGCTTTCTTTGCTCCTTTTTAAATGGTTTAAATGCTTCTTTTTTTTTTTGCACATTTCATCTTGATTTTAAGATATGATTTTTCTCTTTTTATTCATCTGTTTAAATGTTATCAATCAATTGATTAGGGTATACAATTTAGGAAATAGTAAAAAAGGTCTAGGGCTACTAACAACTAACGGATATTTTCATTTTCTGGATGAATGGATTAGTTGTTTGGTCTCTAAAATGTCAGAATATGGGGAAAATGTTGATCAGTGTTTCCCAAAAAGCCCAGCTCAAATGTCTTGCTTGAAATATCAGCTGTTGGCACGTTAAGTACTAAAACTACAGAATCAAAGTAACAGCAGTGTGGTATCGGTCAAACCCTAGAATCCACTTTGTCATTTCATACCTACTGATACTAGGCCTGCATGATAAATCACTATAAAATCGCAATCTCGATTCACCCCTTTTCGTGATTTTAAATTTTTTAAATTTTTAAATGACTGATTTATTTTTTTCTCCAATTAAATTATTGAAAGCATTTGACATCGACATGTTTTAATTATGTAAAGACATGTTCAAGGAGTTCAGATAGAGCCTGTATCAGGGCCATATTTAGTTCAATGTGTTATAGGTTACTATTTTTGGTAGCCTACTGTACTTAAATGGCCAGTATGTACTTTATTTTCTTTATTCATTGAAGCCTCCATGTTTACAGGCTTTTGGGGATGCAAAAAAATCTGTTTGGTGCTGCCAATTTGTTAAGTTTTGTCATGGTTCATGTGTGCAATAAACATTACGCTTCGTGACAGAATCGTGATATCAATTCTAAGCTAAAAATCGTGATTCATATTTTTCCCCAAATCGTGCAGGCCTAACTGAACACAGAAAGACGTGTAAATGTTTTAAAGTAGAGTACACACACAAACACACACACACATATGTATACGCACGCACACACAAATATATGTACACACACACACGCACACGCGTATACGCACGCACACACACAGATGTATACGCATGCACACACACATATGTACACTACCGGTCAAAAGTTTGGGGTCACTTAGAAATTTCCTTTCCACTCCATTCCAGACACAATACCTGCTGAGATCAGTTGTATTGTTTTTTTTAACCAGGGCAGCAGTTTTCAGATTACATTATGTGCTTACATAATTGCAAAAGGGTTCTCGACTGTTGTAGAAAGAAGTGGCTGAAGAAACACTTGAAATTCATGCTTTTTGGTCTAAACGTCATACCCAAATTAAAAGTGGTACAGCTCCCATATACTTTGACACTCAGGGGTGTGCCTGATATCATTGGAAAGGTGATTGATGTGGGTTTGTTTGTGTATTTGAGAAGTGTTGTATTTTGTAGTTTTTTGGCTTTTTTATTTGCACTTTTCAAATAGAAATAAAAAAACGCACAGACGTATTTGTAGAAAAGAATTCATATAAAATCCATTTTTGAGTCTTTTAGCTTCTGAATTTTTTTCTGTAGTAAGCTGAGACATGTGGCTAATGCTGTGTTGTCTGTCACCTGTCAGATGTGTTTACAGCATTGTATTTTAATAATTTTACAGATTTATAACTTGGACAGAAATAAAACACCTCCATTCTAGCCTCTGTAACTCTGTGTCAGTAAGGCCTAGAATCACCCTGACACAACTTGAGTGTTTCCTTTCCAATGATATCAGGCACACCCCTGAGTGTCAAAGTATATGGGAGCTGTACCACTTTTAATTTGGGTATGACGTTTAGAACAAAAAGCATGAATTTCAAGCATTTCTTCAGCCACTTCTGTCTACAACAGTCGAGAACCATTTTGCAATTATGTAAGCACATAATGTAATCTGAAAACTGCTGCCCTGATTAAAAAAAACAATGCAACTGATCTCTGCTGGTATTCTGTCTGGAATGGAAATTTCTAAGTGACCCCAAACTTTTGACCGGTAGTGTACACACACATACGTACACACATTCTGACTGTAATACGTTTGTATCGTTTGTGTTTCCTGTCAGTGCGAGCGTGATGAGCACGGAGGAGATGGACCGGCAGCAGCCCACCTCCCCCGAGGAGAAAAAGGTAAACCACTCTCCTTGAACTCCCTCTCGTTTTCTGACTCACCCCCAATGATGTTGGCTCCCAATGGGGGGGGGGGGGGGGGTGGGAGCTCTCCGATTAGCCCTGCAGACAGCGCCAAAGCCTGGCTGGCGCCTGGTGCTGCAGAGAGGTGCTACCCAAAGGACCCTGGCGGTACATGAGCTAACGCTGCTGGGGGGCTACGGGAGGCCTCTGGGGCGGAGGCTGTTGTGGTGGGGGGGGGTATGTTGGCCTCTGAAAGGATATCATTCACTCTGGATTTGATTAATGTCAGAAAAGACAGCTGGTAATACATGGCATTTATTTATCTATATTTTATTTTTTTATTATTATCAAGGAGTAAATCTCTATATATGGGAGCCTGCTCTGCCAACTGAGCTATCCGGGCGCCCGTTATACATGAAATCTTAGGCTACATCTACACTAATATGTTCTTTTTTATATATATATATATATATATATATATATATATATATATAAATGTGTATGTGTGTCGTCTGCTCAGTCTCCCACTCTTAGGCCCTTCAATTCCTCTGATCCTTTGAGAACGTATGAAAACCGGCCAAATAATCACATGAGGCCTCTGAACAAGCTGCCGCCCAAAAGGCTCAGGTACAGAACGCTTTACGTATATTCATATAAACTCTGCAGTGTTGCTTCACAGCTCTAAAAGTCTGGAATATATATATATATATATATATATATATATATATATATATATATATATATATATATATATATATATATATGTGTGTGTATATATATATATATATATATATATATATATATATATATATATATATATATATATATATATATATATATATATGTGTGTATATATATGTATATGTGTGTATATATATGTGTATATATGTATATATGTATGTATATATATATGTATATATATATATGTATATATGATTTAGAAATAAAAACAAGTCAGAAACATTGGAATAAATGACTTC
Organism: Perca flavescens; assembly: GCF_004354835.1. NCBI lineage: Eukaryota > Metazoa > Chordata > Actinopteri > Perciformes > Percidae > Perca > Perca flavescens. The sequence goes on from NC_041348.1 coordinate 30,112,065, forward strand.
ATTTCTGCTTTTAGTTCACAAATGTAATATTTGTTGTGAGAAGAATCATGTTTTACTTGTTGCTTCTACCTGAATAATAATGATAAATCTATACCTGCCAATAGGCATGGGCCAGTAACCGGTTTCAAGGTTTACCGCGCTTTGAAAAAGTCAAGTTTTTTTTAAAACCACTAAAATATTCAATGGTCATAACGTTTCTGTGGTATGAGCTTTTTTTTTTTATGAGTAGTCAAGGACAAAAAGTGCAGTTTAGAAATCCCTTTCCCTGCCACTGTGCAGTAGGTTTAAAAATCAAAATACACTGTGTTCAACGGAAGACAAAGTTTTAATTTTGTACCCAGACATTTCACTTTATTAATAGGTTTGAGAACTCCTGCTGTGTCGTGTTCTTTTATTGCCTCTGAAGCCTCAGGTTGACCCGACTGTCTTTTTACGTGTCGTCCTCTCCCGCAGCGAGGTCCCTCTCACCGTAGCAACGTCCTCGCCCATGCCCAACAGAACCAACTATTTGATCATCAGCCGCCCCGCGCCTTCGCCAGGAATCGTTTTACAAGGGCGACACTTTCAGCACGCACAAATGCCCTCCGCAATAAGGAAACCAGTCCAAAGGTAAGACGGAGCAGGAGAAGTTAACCCTCTCCTTGATTTCATGTTGTTTTGTGGAGAAGGAGAACCAGGAAATGAGTCGGGGGTGGAGGGGAATGCAACGCTACCAAGCGTTCCATTTTTCGTGAGGTGCACGTCAGGCTACGGCGTAGGGTCCGTATCGCCGCGTACCTGCGCAGGTAGCCACAGCGTCGATTTAGCGCAGAAGTATAAATTGGCCTTTACTTGTGCTCCTCTCCTTTCCCATCTCAACTTACTTAAAATAACTCTTATTTGGGGATTAATCACGCTCTAAGTTTGGGGAACTAAACTCTCCCAATTGCCACTTCACCTTTTAAACAAGTATTCAAAATCCAAGTTTCAGGATCTTTGCCCAGAAAAAGGATATTGAAAAAAGCAAAAGACTGGCTTTTTGAAGCGTGAAGGCTACCATAGCTGTAGAACTGCGTGGTGCAAGAGAGTTGATTGCGATATACAATCTCAATGCTCAATGGGAGACATTCCTACACATTGGACCTTTAAGGAGTTAGGAGTTAGAGAATGTTTTACTTTTTATCCATAAAAAATGACTCAAATAAATTATGAATATAAAATCCCTTTTAATGGAAGTGTAGGCTGTAAAAAGAACAAACCAATGAACTGCTGCATTAGTAAGAAGTTTTTCCCTTTTTTGATTTTTATCTTCAAGCAGCCTTGACTTGAAGGAAAGGTAAGACTTTGATCCAGCTGCATCACTCCCGAGTTCACAGACTGGATCTCATTTCACGCTCTTTTTATGTGTGTGTGTCGTCCCCCCCCCCAGCAGCAGCAGCAGATGCAGCAGCATCTCTGTCGACATGCTGTGGGACTTTATGTCAGTGTGTGGTTTCCTTTATTTATTTTTAAATCTCGTGTAAAATGCAGCTCATGCATGACTGTGACCAAAACTGCACTACTGCACAAGGAAGCAGTAACGCTGCTTAAATGTTTGACACTTTTTAACAGTTGTACAGCAGTGGTTCTCAACGGTTTTTCAATATTGTAACCCCTTTTGAATTGTTTTTTTAAGCCAAGTAGTCCTAAAACAATACAGGCTACCATACAGCGCTGGCAGTGATACATTTACTAAACAACAACCATGTAACTGAAAAACATTTTAAATGCTACGTTTCAAATGTTTAGAATCCAGCACTAAGATCATTGATTATTATAGTGTAAATATTTTCAGAATAATGCATGACATATTTTTTTAAATTTAGCATTTTTGCAACTCTATCTCACGTACCCCCTGCAGTACTCCAAAGTACCCCTAGGGGTACGCGTACCCCCATTTTGAGAGACGCTGATTTAGAGTGTTAGTAGAAGCCGGTGTTTATCTGAATGTCGCTGCCGTGGTTTGGCTTTAATTTAAATGTCAGTCCTAGTCCAAATCGGCCTGATGCTTTCAGGCTCGACCCAAGCCCAACTGCTAACAATCTTTTTCAAATATTTGCTCAAACGTGATCTGAGCGTGATGCCAAATGTTTTGAGGGCTTGTTTGTTTTCATGAAAACCTATATTTGTTTGGTATTTTCAAGCTTAATGAGGGGATTAACAAGAGCAACACAGTACTTGCACAGGAACAGGTTTTTCACTAATAATTGAGGAGCTAGGAGCGAGGATACAAAGAGCAGCCTTCATAGAAGCTAAAGTCAGCTCAGAAGATCACTAATGGTGCGTTCTTTTTGTCTTGTAATCGCGACTAGTAGCTCGAGTGTGACGTCACATCCATGTCGAAAAACGAGTAACCGCGGGGTTGTTGCGTTCTTTTTGTCACAATACTACGAGTCGGAGAAAAGATGGATTTTTGTAACATTTTTAGTAACGTTTAGGATTCTATTCACCCAGTTATTGACATATTACATAAATATATTTCACAGTTTGATACATGAAAATTAGGTTTTGATTAATGTTAACGTTAGGCTACTGCTCTGCTTTCTGCTCAAGACTCGGCTTAAAGCCATTGTTGTCACATAGCAACAGAGTGTCTCGAGCCAATTTCAGCTGCACGAGCTCCAAAATAACTAATCAGGCGGTATTTAACTCCTAATAAGACTGTAGAGACATGTCTATAGGTAGCAGTATACAGCACTATGTTTAACTCCTAATAAGACTGTAGAGACATGTCTATAGGTAGCAGTATACAGCACTATGTTTAACTCCTAATAAGACTGTAGAGACATGTCTATAGGTAGCAGTATACAGCACTATGTTTAACTCCTAATAAGACTGTAGAGACATGTCTATAGGTAGTAGTATACAGCACTATGTTTAACTCCTAATAAGACTGGAGAGACATGTCTATATAGGTATACAGCACTATGTTTAACTCCTAATAAGACTGTAGAGACATGTCTATAGGTTTAACTATGTTTAACTCCTAATAAGACTGTAGAGACATGTCTATAGGTAGTAGTATACAGCACTATGTTTAACTCCTAATAAGACTGTAGAGACATGTCTATAGGTAGTAGTATACAGCACTATGTTTAACTCCTAATAAGACTGTAGAGACATGTCTATAGGTAGCAGTATACAGCACTATGTTTAACTCCTAATAAGACTGTAGAGACATGTCTATAGGTAGTAGTATACAGCGCTATGTGTACGACTTCTTCATTTGGTTACAACAAAGACAAAAGTGCTTAAAATTGTAGAAAACCATGTTTAATACGTGTGATGCACGACGTAGCCATCTTTGAAAGTGAACTCGGGGTCCTCTGAGTTCAGACGACTTGATGAGTCGTATATATACGACCTCGGTTGCGTTCTTTTTGCAACTTCCGGTTCGTAACTCTGGAAAACGACTCGTAAATCGACTTCGGTGGACAAAAAGAACGCGCCATAATACTTACTTCTTGCAGCGTGTGTGTTAGCGCCATCCTGTGGTGTTCAGAGGACGGGGCACTGGAGCACCTCACAGTGTTGGAAATAACAGATCCACATTTCCTTATTGTTTTATTGTATTGTATTTTTATTGTTTATTGGAGTATTCACCCAGACCATGGCATACACATTTTTCATTTTTGGTGTTAAATAGAATTTCGGAACAGAACTGGAAAGCCGATGTTTCAACCGGCAGTGCTGGAGATCCCTCCACAGCACCGTGTCCGTGATAGCTTTGAAAACATGAAAACCCTTTTTCCCGCTCAGGTTGCGTTCACACCGACTGCAGCAGCTCATAACTGATTCATATGTGTACCAGCCTCAGCAAAGCTGCAGCTCACAGTCACTGTCAGTTATTCAAAGATTCATTTGAAGGTTTACCGTCCTAGAGAGCACGTCGCAATGTGCAATTAAACGCTAGTTTTGACTGCTATCTTTAGAAAAACTCATTTAAAAACATTGAATCTATCACCTGTAACTTTTAAATGTTTCTACAGCTGTAATTTCTCATCTGATGATCATGAATGACCTGTAACAGCAAATGGGACTAACAGTGAAAAGGTCACTTTTTTTTATATTTATTGTTTTTATTAACCCTTGTGTTGTCTTCCCGTCCACCATGAACTTGTTGTCCTTCTGGGTCAACATTGAAAATGAACTTTTTCTTGCGCTTTTTCTGACGTTTTATTCACTTTTTCTGATGCTTTTTTTTTTTTTTTTTTTTTTTTATTCACGGTCAATAAACCTAATTTAACCTTTTTAGTTTAAAAGAAAAGCAGAAATGATTAATTATTTTGACTAATTGTTAAGATCAGAAGATGTTGAGTGAATCACAGACTGGTATATGTCAAAGTTTGATCAGGATACTGTTTTAAAACCATTACAAAAATTTTTTTTTTCAAATGCTATAAAATTGTAGCCTGGTCCTACCAGACTCTGGTACATTAGCCTGGTCCTACCAGACTCTGGTCCACTAGCCTGGTCCTACCAGACTCTGATACACTACCCTGGTCCTACCAGACTGTGGTCCATTAGCCTGGTCCTACCAGACTCTGGTCCACTAGCCTGGTCCTACCAGACTCTGGTCCATTAGCCTGGTCCTACCAGACTCTGGTACACTAGCCTGGTCCTACAAGACTCTGATACCACTGGTCCCTGGTCCTACCAGACTCTGGTCCATTAGCCTGGTCCTACCAGACTCTGGTCCACTAGCCTGGTCCTACCAGACTCTGGTCCATTAGCCTGGTCCTACCAGACTCTGGTACACTAGCCTGGTCCTACAAGACTCTGGTACATTAGCCTGGTCCTACCAGACTCTGGTACACTAGCCTGGTCCTACAAGACTCTGGTACATTAGCCTGGTCCTACCAGACTCTGGTCCTCTAGCCTGGTCCTACCAGACTAGCCTGGTCCACTTTCATAGCCTGGTACACTCTGGAGCCTGGAGTCTGGCCACTCTCCATTGACAAGTGTTAACTTCCTTGAAGACAGGGACTCTGTTGAAGTTTAAAACTGTTGGATCTGCCTTGAGCCACTCTGGTTACCTGGCTCCGCCCTCCTACGTACTGTCTGGTAGGACCAGGCTAACAAGAGGGGAGACGACAACAACTATTGGCTTAGCATCGCTAGCGTTAGCCTTAGCCAACTCCTTCACCACTAACTGAGCAAGCTGGAGAATCAAACGTTTCCCGAACCCCGTGAGGAGGAGGGCCACGACATCATGGCCCCCAACACAACTCTGCAAAGATTGTTCTTGCTCGGGCTTTAACTTCTGGATATTCGGCAGCGTTGCCACAACAGACCGAATGGCTTCGCTCACATCTTTCTCCGCCGCCATTACGGAACTACAACTCAAACTAGCGCAAGTCACGACCTCAACGTTATCGTTCTCAGCCACGGTAAAGATTTGACCGGAGAAAACCCAAGAATATATTGCAAACCCAGACGTAGTACTGAAGGAAAATTTAAAATTTAAGCGGAAATACGTAGGAGGGTGGAGCCAGGCTAATAAAATTGAATAAAACATCCAAAATTCAATGAAAGTAATCATGCATTTTACCTTCCAAGAATGTTGTATGGGTTCCATACAACAAAGAAACCTATATTTCTGATATTAAAAACTTTGAAAATGGGTCAGATTTGACCCGAGGACAACTTGTGTTCAAAAATTTGTCAAATTTGACCTGTTTTCAAAGGTTATTATATCGAAATATGAGTTTTTTTCAATCAAATTGCCCCAAAATTAACATTGATGAAAGTTGGATGAAAGTTGTATGTTCTTCACCGGTAAAATTAATGATTATTTTCATTGGATTTTGGGTGTTTTATTTTTTTTTTTTTTGCATTCGGAAAAAAAATTCTATGGGTTTTAAAACTCAACATCCTCTGATCTTAACTATTAGTCAAAATAATTCATATAATAATAATAATAATAATAATAATAATAATAATAATAATAATTTCTGTTTTTTTGTAACTCAAAAATGAGGTATAATGTTGTTTGAATTAGGTTTATTCACCATGAATAAACAGTGACAAAAACGTTTTTAAAAAGCATCAAAAGCATTGCAAAAAAAGCATTAAAAAATGTCAAAAAAAAAAAAATGAATAGCCAAAAAAAGTTAATTTTCAATTTTGACCCCCAAGGACAACAAGTTAATGGTTGACGGGAAGATAACACAAGGGTTAATCACTGCTTAGGCACTTCTGGTTAGACACTAACTACATTTCGTTGCTCTGTACTGATGTGAGGTGCAATGACGATAAAGTTGAGTCTAATCTAAAAAAAAATGCAACGATGCATCTGTAAGCCAGCCACACCGCTCTGGCTGAATTTTTCCATTTAACAATTTGGAAGAAGTTGGTGTTTTTTCTCAGTTTGGGAAAACTCTTTTTTTGACTTGCAATCTTGGCAAGAAATCATTAAAAACAAACCCAAGTCTCATACAATAAATACAAAACGTAAAACCTTGAAAGCTCCTCGGAGTTGCACTTTTAGCATCGCCTGCCAGCGTGGCAAAACCTGCCCCCAGCTGCTGTAGGATGTATGTAAAACATGTTTAATGCAGCCATGTCATTCACTAACCACGTTGTCTTCTGTCCTCCTGCAGAAATGACTTCTCCACCTCGCAGCAAGCTGTAGAAGTGGACAGCATCGTCCTCACCTGTCCAGAGATCTCAGGTAGAGTTCACAGCTCTCCAAACGCATCACACGGGATTCTTTTGAAAAGCTGTTTTAAAGAGAGAAGAGGGTGATTTACTGGCTGAAAGCTGGTTATTTTTGGGCACGCTGTGTTCCTCTCGCTGGGAGGAAGAGACTGAACCGTGTGTGTTTGTGTCTCTGCATGGATGTGGTGTGTGTGTGTGTGTGTGTGTGTGTGTGTGTGTGTGTGTGTGTGTGTGTGTGTGTGTGTGTGGTTGGCTTGTATGTGGCTTTGGCGCTCGTGTGTGTGCAGCATCTGTGAGAAAAGTGTGTGTGAGTGTGTGTGGGGCATCTGTGAGAATTATGTGAATGTACTGATCAGTATCTTTGTGTGTGTGGCATCTGTGAGAATTGTGTGATTGTACTGATCAGTATCTGTGTGTGTGTGTGTGTGTGTGTGTGTGTGTGTGTGTGTGTGTGTGTGTGTGTGTGTGTGTGTGTGTGTGTGTGTGTGTGTGTGTGTGTGTGTGTGTGTGTGTGTGTGTGTGTGTGTGTGTGTGGGGGCAGGTTTGTGCCTGTGATGATGTGTGTGTGTGTGGCAGCATCTGCAGGGCTGCAGCTCTGTGCCGAAGCAGAGGAGGAGATCTCAGGCCTCCCACGTTTTAATCCTCAAAGCTCCGGGCCGAAGGGAGAAGAGCGCACGTGGAACACTCGTTCGGCTAAGAAAAAGCTCTCTAACCCAAACGACTGCGCCAATACGAAACAATCGGACAGTCTTGGAAAAGAAAATTGGAAAAGAACGTTGACCATGGAGGAGGGAGCTAGATGTAGAACAGCTTATTGTCAGGAGGATTCACAGCGAGCGTGTCGGTGTGTTGATGCCGTTTTCTATCGGCCGGCTGGCGCCAAACCGGAACAAACATTCGAGGGCGTAAAAGAAGCGCTATTTACACGAAGTCGCCAAAAGAAAATGTCTCACTGACGAGACTCAGAAACTTCTGTCGGTAAGGGCCGACGCCGAAATCGTCAGACTGCAGAAGACTGTTGTTTATGACCAAATGAGATCCGCTACGTGGCCGCGGTGTAATCCGCTTAGTTTCCTGTCTCGTGCACGCTATACGCAGGCGCCACCCCTCGCCTAAACCAATCAAAGTATTTCCAGGAAGTGAGAATGCCTCCGACACGGACAATCTCCTGTTCGTGTGCTACATGCTAGAAAGGGGAAACTCCGGACAATGTTCATATTAGAAAAATAAAACCGGATAAAATTTCCCATCAGAAGACCGCATCAATTATGTGAATAATCCATTGAATTTGCTATTTACAGATTTAATTTTGGCTTGATGGTTTCATTGTTTAACCTTTTTTTCAGAAGAGGACACCCTGAACATAAAGCGTCGCAGCATCCAGCACAAGAGGAAACCGTCGGAGGACTACTGTACTTTTCCTTCGCAGGTCAAAGCAGCCGAGGTAAGAGCCGACGCAACAGCAGCAGCACAGAGGTGCGGACTACGTTACCCAGAAATCAACTGCACACTTGTCCTTCCTCTCAGTCTGAGCTGGGGACGGTGTCAGTCAGCTTCAGTGTCTGTGGTTCAATGTCACAAGAGTTGACGGAAATTCACGCTGTCTCCTTTTTTTTCACTAGTGAAGTAACATTGCTACAAAAAACTAAAACTGAAATGATTTACATTCATTTTTATTTATTTATTTTTTTACCTTTTTGGCAATATAGTTTTTCTTAAAGGTTTAATAGATTTTATTTACTTTCATTTTACGGCACATTTTCAGTGTTTCAGCATCTAGTCCGATATATTCTTTCAGCAGTTGTTTTATACCAAAGCAGAGCTAAAGATGATATTATAAAACACAAAAATAGCTGCACATAAGATGATGATTTGTGTCTTGGGTTGCTTATTATTTTTCTAACGTTAACAACAGCCTTAACACATTGATAAGGTGATAATATGTAAGTAGTTGGTGTTTGTCGGCTTGTTTTGGGATCCGTTTATCCACCTATAGTCTACAGCACTGGTTCTCAAGCTTTTTTCAATAATGTTCCCCCTATGAACAGGTTTTTTTAAGCCATGTACCCCCTGACCAGCACAAATAATTTTTGGTAGAAAAAAAAAAGTCTCTATAAAGAGGAAGAATACAGCGCTGTCAGCGATAGATTTACTAAACAACAGCCTTGGACCTGGAAAACATTTAGAGGATGATGGAAAAACCTTGGAAAAAGACAGTAGAAAGAAAGGAAGTTAGGCAAGAACAAGTCAAAACTAATAATAAAAACTTTGAAAAAAAACACAGTAGAAAGAAGGAAGGCAACACCAGGGCGACAAAAAGGACAACAAATTCAAATAAGCAACAAACTTCCAAAAAAGTGAGAAAAACTTTGAAAAAAAGAGACAAAAACTCTGCAGGGTAAATCCAGACAGCTAGCTACACTATCTGTCCAATCTGAGTTTTCTGCAAGGGGGTAAGCTTCGCTTCAGAACTCGAGCCATCTATGGCGCCATTTTGTTGCTAACTGGCCATCACCTCCTGTTAGCATTCCGCTGACCGCCATTTTTTTTTTACGTCACTTGACTGCGAATAACTTCACATCAGAAATGTTTGAAAACTCTATTTGTCCGTTGTTTATTTCTAAAGAAACACGACAATGTATAAAAGGCTTCGTTACCTTGTACCTCACGTTATGGCTCCGTAGCAGACGTTTTTGTAAATATAAGCTAACGATTGTGTCATAACCACGAGACTTACTGTCACACAGTAGAGGAATTACCGTATAGTACAGGAGAAGCTCGCAGGCAGTTTGGACTTACATGAGCTGTTTAGGTTTAATTACTAATGTTAACTAGCATGTTAGTGATCAGTAATTAGCCTGTGTCTATGTTATCTCCTTACATATACCTACACTCTCCGTCTCTGTAAGACTGGGAATGATTGAGATTTCTCTCGGCACAGCTACCAGAAGACTTCACACTTTCAGACACGTTGCTCACGTCACATCTACGTTGTCTCTGTCAGTTGGAGGCTGCTCAGTAAAGCAAGAGATCACCGGAAAAGTGCTTCTAATATCCTTCACTGGTCTCCGTCCAGAGACACGGGGTCTATTGGTCCATTCTATACTGTCTATGGTTTTCTGTTACAAGAATAAAACTACTTTTGAACGTATAAATAACAATACGTTTTTCTCCCATCCCAGAATGCTGTGTGGACTAGCCAGACCCTCCTCCGCAGCGCTGTGGAGGAAGGTCTGGCAATGCAACACTACTGTAAGAAGAACATAACATGGGGTTTTCTGCTTTCCGTCGATGGTACCGTATAAACAGAAAATATTTAGCTGAATCATTGGTAAAATACATAAATTAAAAAAAATATAGATTCTAGGGAGAGTAATCGATTCCAAAAATCGTCGCAAAATAAGTTACGATACGTCCAATTATAGATTTTTTTAATTTTTTTTCTACGCCTAATATTTATACTGTAATTGTGTAGTTTTGTTCTTACGGCTCCTGGCTTGTTTCCCGGGGCTTAGCGCCGCCCATGACGATTGTGATTGGTTTAAAGAAATGCCAATAAACCAGAGCACGTTTTTTCCCATCCCATAATAATGCTGTGTGGACTAGCCAGACCCTCCTCTGCAGCGCTGTGGAGGAAGGTCTGGCAATAATACTAATACTGTTCCCCCTTTTTAACGAGTTATTTTTCTCGGCAGCCTGTGCGGCCGACCGTCTACCATTCGGTGTGCCTGACGTGCAACAAGCCGAGCGAGGACGTCACCAAGTGTCAGAGCTGCGGGAGCGGCGCGGTGCTGCTGCCCTATCCCCAGCAGGCCACGCTGTCATCCCTGACCCCGCGGCCCCCGATCCGGTCCCAGCCCTCCCCCGGACCAAACGGCCTGCCACAGAACTTCTACAAACCGGCGACGACCATGAGGGGGCCGCGCGGGGAGACTCTGCCCGTACGGATCACGAGCATCAGGGGGAGCGTGATGCCTCTGAGCAACGGCCGGCCGCCGCTGTTAGCCGGGACCTCGGGCTGCTGCGGAGCCAGGAACACGGGCAAAGGGAAGAGGGCCGCGGCGCAGCAGCACGAGCTCAACGACCCCAGTGAGTAATAGAAGAAGTACTGATAATTCACAAAACATTTAAATGCTGATGAAGAAAGGAGACAAAAACAGGAAAAAAAACTTGAAAAAGATGCAAGAATAGACTGGAAATAGTAACAAACTAAGAAGGCAACACTAGGGCGACAAAAGCGTCAACCTTCGAAACAAATTGGTACAAACTTTGAAAAAAGTGACAAAAACCTTGAAAAAAATTGACCGTAGAAGAAAGGCAAGAATATAGTATAGGCCAAAAGTTTGGGCACACCTTCTCATTCAATGCGTTTCCTTTTTATTTTCAAGACTATTTAAATTGTAGATTCTCACTGAAGGCATCAAAACTATGAATGAACACATATGGAATTATGTACTTAACAAAAAAAGTGTGAAATAACTGAAAACATGTCTTATACTTTAGATTCTTCAAAGTAGCCACCCTTTGCTTTTTTATTAATAAGGGAAATAATTCCACTAATTAACCCTGACAAGACACACCTGTGAAGGTAAAACCATTTCAGGTGACTACCTCATGAAGCTCATTGAGAGAACACCAAGGGTTTGCAGAGTTATCAACAAAAGCAAAGGGTGGCTACTTTGAAGAATCTAAAATATAAGACATGTTTTCAGTTATTTCACACTTTTTTGTTAAGTACATAATTCCATATGTGTTCACTCATAGTTTTGATGCCTTCAGTGAGAATCTACAATGTAAATAGTCATGAAAATAAAGAAAAACCTTGAATGAGAAGGTGTGTCCAAACTTTTGGCCTGTATTGTAGGTCAAAACAAACGACAACCTTCAAAAAAAGGCGACAAACTTCAAAAACAGCAACAAAAACTTTGAATAAAAGTAACAAAACTACAGTCTTGGAACTGAAAAACATTTTCCAAAAAATGTCACGTACCCCTTGGACACCCTGGCACACAATTTTAAACCTTTTCTGACGCAAGTCATCCAGCAGAGTTGTACTGATCAAGTGCACAGGCGCGTTGTGGGGTACAGATGAGGAAAGTCTGTCATTAGTCTGGGCTTTCTAAATGCAGGGTTCTGCACAAACTGGACTCAGCACGTCAAGTCCAAATTTCACTCAACACTACACAGCCAGATTAGTAGAGTAAAACAAACATTACTCCACCTAACGGACGTCACTGCTGGAGGAAAAGTAAGCAAACCCACAGGCGGCTAGATTCCAACAGTGTCACATACAGTATATATACTGTAAATACATATATACGCAACATATTCAAAGCAAGTTGCCCTCCAGAAGACCACTTGGCTTAGTGTATGTAAATTAAGAAAGATTACTAATGAAATGAATTATGTTATCTCTTTCTCTTTTATAAAATAGTTCTCTGCCATATAAAAAGCAAATGAGAGAACAAAAAAGAGCAAAATTCAAAATAAGACCACAACAAAGAAACCAGGAAGCGCTCAGAGGGTGCTGTTATTTTAACAATAAAACATATTGCATCTGGATTCAAAAGCCTTTTAATATGTCAAAGGATCATATGTTAAAATCATATGTTTTTAGGAGTTATACAGAGCAGTATATTTTGTTGGATTTAGTTTAATTAGGCCTCAAATCGGCATAAAAATACACATTATCGGGGTTTTCCCTACCATTTATAAAGTTTAGGCACAGCACCTGAGCTGAATGAATGTAAAGTCAACGTGAGCATCAAAACCAACTGCATTTGTGGACTTCTTTAGCAAGAAGTCTTTTAGCTTTTTGGAGTTACAGTATCTCCTCTAGCTTTTCCAATATTTCCAAAATGTCAAAGATGTTATTGGCAACATAACATCCGCAATTATACCCGTTTATGCATAAAAATACACATAATTACTTTTTTTAAATCCAACAAAGTGAGTGGTTGGTTAGCCTGGAACTCCAGACCCAAATCAGAAAGATTAAGGGTCTGGCAATGAAAACGGCCCAACTCGAGGGGCGGCACCAAGCATGCATTTGAAAATCTCACTGCACGCAATTGGATAACACCTTGACCAATCGCAACAATACACGGGGTGACGTATCCAAAGCCCCATACGTTTAGCTACCAGAGGAGCTAACTGGTAGATTAAACTCTTAGCTACCAGAGGAGCTAACTGGTAGATTAAACTCTTAGCTACCAGAGGAGCTAACTGGTAGATTAAACTCTTAGCTACCAGCAGAGCTAACTGGTAGATTAAACTCTTAGCTACCAGCAGAGCTAACTGGTAGATTAAACTCTTAGCTACCAGCAGAGCTAACTGGTAGATTAAACTCTTAGCTACCAGAGGAGCTAACTGGTAGATTAAACTCTTAGCTACCAGAGGAGCTAACTGGTAGATTAAACTCTTAGCTAACCAGCAGAGCTAACTGGTAGATTAAACTCTTAGCTACCATAGGAGCTAACTGGTAGATTAAACTCTTAGTTACCAGAGGAGCTAACTGGTAGATTAAACTCTTAGCTACCAGCAGAGCTAACTGGTAGATTAAACTCTTAGCTACCAGAGGAGCTAACTGGTAGATTAAACTCTTAGCTACCAGCAGAGCTAACTGGTAGATTAAACTCTTAGCTACCAGAGGAGCTAACTGGTAGATTAAACTCTTAGCTACCAGAGGAGCTAACTGGTAGATTAAACTCTTAGCTACCAGCAGAGCTAACTGGTAGATTAAACTCTTAGCTACCAGAGGAGCTAACTGGTAGATTAAACTCTTAGCTACCAGCAGAGCTAACTGGTAGATTAAACTCTTAGCTACCAGAGGAGCTAACTGGTAGATTAAACTCTTAGCTACCAGAGGAGCTAACTGGTAGATTAAACTCTTAGCTACCAGAGGAGCTAACTGGTAGATTAAACTCTTAGCTAACCAGCAGAGCTAACTGGTAGATTAAACTCTTAGCTACCATAGGAGCTAACTGGTAGATTAAACTCTTAGCTACCAGAGGAGCTAACTGGTAGATTAAACTCTTAGCTACCAGCAGAGCTAACTGGTAGATTAAACTCTTAGCTACCAGAGGAGCTAACTGGTAGATTAAACTCTTAGCTACCAGCAGAGCTAACTGGTAGATTAAACTCTTAGCTACCAGAGGAGCTAACTGGTAGATTAAACTCTTAGCTACCAGAGGAGCTAACTGGTAGATTAAACTCTTAGCTACCAGAGGAGCTAACTGGTAGATTAAACTCTTAGCTACCAGAGGAGCTAACTGGTAGATTAAACTCTTAGCTACCAGAGGAGCTAACTGGTAGATTAAACTCTTGCCGTATCGGGCAAAAACGTCCTTCTTGTAAAGAAACGATTGGAGCGCCGTCTTCTGTTCCTCGCAGCGCTGTCGTTATCTGTTTAGCTCGCCTCTGGCCCGCCTATATCAGAAACACTGATGTGATTGGTGAAGCTTGGCATCATTACTGAATGCCAGAGGGACTCGCTGAGCTAATTCAAATTGTCCTATCGCGAGAACTCTGGATTTCCAGGGTAGTGGTTGGTAAGAAAATGTCAAAGATGTTCAACAGTTCTCCCCGTTCTCACAACGCCCCGATGTATTCCCCCCCCAGTCGTCCTGTCCAGCGACGACGAGGAGGAGGCGGACAACGCGAGCACAGGAAGTGTCAACAGACTGGACAGTGTTTCCCCCCGGCCTGCCGACTCGGCCCACTCCTCGCCGGCGCCCTCTGGTGGCCGAGTGGAGGCGGCGGTGAAGAGCGCCGGCGGCGAGCCGGACGAGCTGAACACGGGATTCTTCGAAGACGTCAACATGAAGATCACGATACCACGGAGAGCCCGCATGAAGGATCAGGTGAGACCCGGTTAGGGGCCGCGAGGATAGCTGCATCGCCGCAGTACCAGCAGTGACGTGCCACTACCGCGGTGATGACGTCATCATCGCCATCGCCGCATATTTTTGTTTTGGCTACATGGGGGATTTCTTTTGTGTGCCAGATTATTCTGAGTTATTTGTACAGGTAACGTTTAATAAAAGGCAAAGAAATGTCTCCGTTTTCAGCGGAGGTAGACACATTAACGTTAAATGTAAATGGACTGTATTTATATAGCACTTTTATAGTCTTAACGACTACTCAAATCGCTTATACATAGTACAGGAACCATTCACACACATTCATACACTGTGGCCGAGGCTACCGTACAACGTGCCACCTGCTCATCAGATACACATTCACACACATTTACACTCCGATGGAACAGCATTGGGAGCAATTCGGGGTTCAGTGTCTTGCCCAAGGACATGGGACTGCAGGGCCAGGGATCGAACCCCCAACTTCTGATTGGTAGTTAACCGCTCTGTAGGGCTGGGCGATACAGCAATATTATATTGATATCGTGATATGAGACCAGACATCGTCTTAGATTTTGGATATAGTAATATCGTAATATGGCATAAGTGTTGTCTTTTCCTGGTTTTAAAGGCTGCATTACAGTAAAGTGATTACCCGACTGTTCTAGCAGTTATAGGCCTTTACCCACTTAGTCATTATATCCACATTACTGATGATTATTTATCTAATTTTATTGTAATTCTTTTATCTGATATTTTGTAAAAGCACCAATTGTCAACCCTACAATATCGTCGCAATATCGACATCAAGGTATTTGGTTAAGAATATCGTGATATCTGATTTTCTCCATATCGCCCAGCCCTACCTTATGTTGGCATTTTAAACTCCGGTGGATTTGTGAGGACTGTGGTTAACTGCTCCTCAGATCTCTACAGGGTAAATCCAGACAGCTAGCTAGACTATCTGTCCAATCTGAGTTTTCTGTTACATGACTAAAACTACTTTTGAACGTACACATGTTCCACCAAAACAAGTTCCTTCCCGAGGCTAATTTGCAGAGACACCGTGGCTTTTTTTTTTTTAGGTAGGGAAAATCCTAAAGTTTGGAAAAAGTGAAAATCAGAGTTGAAATGAAGCAAAACGTGAGAAAGAAACCAAAAGAAACCTTAAATCTTTTGCAGTTTGGAAATCAGCCCCCTGAGCAGTTTTCACCGCGGATAAAGAAGCCCAAATTCGCGCCCGACAAGTGTGGCAGCATCATACTGGAGTGTCGGAGTGTGAGGGTGGGAACTCTACGCAGGATGGTGACCAAGCCCGTCGTCGTGAGTACTTTTGATTTCTTTCATGCTAAAATCTTAATCTCTGCGGTATATTTAGAGAAAATAACTAAATAAATGATAAATGACATTACCCTTTTCTTTGTCTTTGTCAGTTTTCCATCGAAAATGTCCAGCTGGAAACTGAAGGTACGAACGCAACCGCAGTAATGAACTCAGTAGATGAAACTCTGTGCAGAGCTGTTGGATCAGACGGCAGCAACAGTCTGTCTGGTGTTCAGGAAGATGCAGCGGCGCAGTTTGCTGTCCTTGCTGGCCAGCAGAGATTAGTTTAGTCACACTTGAACCGCTTTATTTCTTTAAAGTGCTCATATTATGCTTTTTGGCTTTTGCCCTTTCCTTTATTGTGTTATATATCTTTGTTGTTCACCAACTGCTCCAAACAGCTCTACTGTAGTCCAGCCTTTACTTCAGAGACAGACGTGGTCACTTTGTAACACACGTTATAATGCTCGCCTAGCTGCTAGCATGGCATGCCCTCTTACTCTGCTTCTGACTGGTTAGTAGTCCTTACCTAGGTACTGTCAGGGCACGCCCTCATACTCTGCTTCTGACTGGCTAGTAGTCCTTAACTAGGTACTGTCTGGGTACACCCTCATACTCTGCTTCTGACTGGCTAGTAGTCCTTACCTAGGTACTGTCAGGGCACGCCCTCATACTCTGCTTCTGACTGGCTAGTAGTCCTTACCTAGCTACTGAGCATGTGCGACTCCCAACAAAGATGGAACAGAAGTGAGACGTCTCACTCTGTAGCTAAAACAGATAGCTCAACACACAGGGTGAAAAGAGGAGCTGCAGCAATGTGCAGTACAACAAAAACATGGTGTTTTTTGAAAATTAAACCATGTAAACCTATTCTGGTACAACCTCAAAATTACAATTATGAACCTGAAAATGAGAATATAATGAGCACTTTAAAATCTGCAAAAACACTAGCGAGAAACAAAAAACATCCTTCTGCACGCCATCATTCATCTGCAGAGGGACAATAAAACGTTAATATAACACTTCATAATTAGAGCTGGGCAAAATGGAAAAAGTAAAAGATCAGGATATTTTTGACCAAATACATCGATGCCGATATAGCAGCGATACTATAGCGTCGACTGTTTTGATAAATGATCACCAATAACGTGGACAAAAAGACTAATGGCGCTTACCCGCTGCTAGTACCAGCTCAGCTCGACTCAACTCGGCCGCGGTGCCCCATCCTCCATTTTCCATTGCAGATTTAGTACCGCCTCATGCGTGAGGCGAGCGAGGCTGGTCGTCATAGCAACGCCACAGGAAACCTAACGCAACACATACACACACACATAGAACGTGGAAGGTGTGTTGTTTTTGACTCTCGGTGTGTGGCTGTTTGCCAGAAGACACATTTAGTTTCAAAAGAAGCTGGAGGCAGCAAAAAAAACACCACTGGTTAAACTTTTTAAAAATGGCAGTTTGTTCAGGACACTCCCGTCTGTCGCTATAGCAATGACGATAGATTCTTCAAAGTAGCCACCCTTTGCTTTTTTTGATAACTCTGCATACCCTTGGTGTTCTCTCAATGAGCTTCATGAGGTAGTCACCTGAAATGGTTTTACCTTCACAGGTGTGCTTTGTCAGGGTTAGTGGAATTATTTCCCTTATTAATAAAAAAGCAAAGGGTGGCTACTTTGAAGAATCTAAAATATAAGACATGTTTTCAGTTATTTCACACTTTTTTGTTAAGTACATAATTCCATATGTGTTCATTCATAGTTTTGATGCCTTCAATGAGAATCTACAATGTAAATAGTCATGAAAATAAAAAGGAAACTCATTGAATGAGAAGGTGTGTCCAAACTTTTGGCCTGTACTGTATGTACTGTCTGTGCTCGGTCTTGTGGAGGTTCTTTGAGTTTAGATTTGCTTTAATATCATGTTTTTATTCTTCTATGGGACGTATTTTGTAAAAACAAGCTTGTTTGTCGTCAGGGGCGGAGCCCAACACGGTGGAGAAGGTTTGTCTTCAGGCGTCGGAGTTGATCAGCTGCGAGTGGTGCAGCGTCCGGAAACTTCCCGTCTTGTTCTTCCAGACGACTCCGGTCGAGTGCGTCCGCCTGCGCACGCAGCTCAACATGTCCAAAGAGAAGGGAGCGCATTGGTACGACTGCGCCGGGGACCGTAAGTACAAAACGCTACAGTTACAGTGTAAATCGGGTGTTTACATCGCCGCGGTAGTTTACAGTGTAAACCCCTACTACTCTGCATATATATTATGTTGTAATGTTAAACATACATGTGGAAGGCACAGTGAATCCTTAAACGTACCTCTATGGCTACCATATGGCTACTTTAGCTATTATAAGCTTATCTTCAATGTGCAAATTAAATGTTGTCTTTTTTTTCACAAAAAGGCCAAAATTATCTTTCTTAATAATAGCTTGGATTCATATTATTGTATATTTTCAGACATATTTGAACTTTTGAAAAAAAGTTTTAGACATAATTTGGAGGCCTCCCTGTACTTACTCTAAGGACCCACTAGGGGTCACGGGCCCCCGTTGAATATCTCTGGTATAAATAATAGGGTTTGGGGGGGTGAATGAGGGACATAGTCGTCGATAGAAACTATGGCTACATTTATCCCTCCTGTTGTCCTCGCGTCAAATTGGACCCATTTTCAAAACCTTCTCTGTCACAAATTTGGGTTTTCTTTCAACCAAATTGTCAAAAAAAAAAAATAACGTGGATGGTTCCATACAACGCTCTTCACAAGTGAAATAAATGATCATTCAACTATTTTCATTGAATTTGGGTTTTTTATTCAATTTCATATCATTTGAAGAAGGAAAAACGATAAAAGAACATTGAAAAAAGTGACAAAAATGTCGGAAAATGATTGTGAAAAAAAAAAAAAAAAAAAAATCTCAAACCACAGAAAAAATCAACAAAAACTATAAATGGTGCCAAAAAAATTTAAAAAGATAAGTGACAAAAACGACGAGTGACAATAGCATCAGGAAAAGCCACAAAAGATGACCAAAACATTGAAAAAAAAAAGAGTTTGTATTTTGAACCCAGAAACGGAACAGAAAGTTCCCTGGTCGACAAGGAAGACGACACGAGGGTTAAATTGCTAAGTTTTTGCTAATGAATATCTTTGGCTGTGTTTTATCTTCCCTTCCTGCTTTTAATTCTAATGCAGCTTGGTGTTCTGTGGCTTGACTTAGAGCAGAGCAGAGTCGGAGATAACTAACACATTGTGTTCTTCTGCGTGTTTACACTGCTGGATCAGCAGCGCCGATATGACATGAATGCACTGAGGCTTATTATGGGCTGTGTGTGTCAAAGGTTAAACTCCATCACAGTATCAAGCTTCACATGTTTTCAGGAGAAGAGATAAAGGCAGCGGATAAAATCAGAATACGTCCTTCAGTCTCACAATAAATTACACTTATAATCTTAAATGTAGTAAAACAAAGCACGAAACAGAAGTTTTTATTTTGTACTTTTTGTGCTGAATCCAACTTTGCGCCGTTCATTCTTACAGAGCAGGGTATGTTTAATGTTAATCCTTTCTGCTTGACTGAACGTAACTGGCTTTTGCGTCCCGTATCATTAATTTCCGGCTCCAAATTTTTTTTATTTATAATCTGCCAACTTCATTTCCTAAATAGCAGTACATTCAATAGTACATTCAAGCAGAAATGGCGTATACCATTTTAACCTGAGCTAGCGGCCGATACAGAGTACCAACGTGTTAATAAAAACATTTATTATGTTTTAATAGCTCTATACTGTCCCTGTATGGATGTGCTATCATTGTTGTTAAACTATTTGTGAAACCTGAAGAAACACAAACAATGAACGCCACACAACTTTAATTTATTCTCCAGTTTGACAGTCAGTCATAACGGAAGAAGCGCATATCTAAACTATTTTTAAAGTAGATTTTCTTCAGGGCAAAATTACGTTGTTTTGGATCGGGGGCGGGGGGGTGTTGAGATCTCAATTTTTGAGAAAAATTTAAATAAA
Organism: Perca flavescens; assembly: GCF_004354835.1. Taxonomy (NCBI): domain Eukaryota; kingdom Metazoa; phylum Chordata; class Actinopteri; order Perciformes; family Percidae; genus Perca; species Perca flavescens. The sequence goes on from NC_041348.1 coordinate 30,131,945, forward strand.
ACAACAAAACAATTTTCTGCATTCTGGTGAATTTTTCTGCAGCAATTTGCCTTTTCTGCAATGTGTGTTGCAAACATCTTTAATTATGTAATGGAAATTATCATTTTGGGTGGGTTGCACTGGGCGGGCGTTGTTTTATGCATCGTCAAGTCATTAACCTCTAAATATTTGTGCGCCTGCTCTACCCATTGAGCCAACCAGGCCACCGTTTCTTTGTTTCAATTCACTTTATTGCATTTAAAATGAAAGGGAAACCCTAAATAAAATGTGCAAAAAGTCTCTCTAAAAGGCCACTTTGTCTCTTGCTCTGTGCCGCCAGAGTCGGATGAGAAGTTCATCGTTTTGATCTTCGAGAACGGCCTGGCGATGAAGGAGCAGGCCATCCTGGAGGACATCCTGGGCGAGATCGGCCGGACCAACAACCTCAGCAACTTCCCCGCCAAGCTGCCCTTTGAGGAGGCCAACATCCGCCTGGTCAACTACAACAAGGCGTCCAAACAGAAGGAGGAGAAGGTGGGCATCTGGGGGACAACTCAGACCTGCACAGGTTTCAGGAGCTGAAATACCTGAGCTTTCCTCTACTTTTCTTTCTTTTTTCTCTTTCTGCTACACGCTTGTTGGGCCCATTTTCCTAAATTGAGCTTAGATTCACACACAAATAGTTATTTTTAGGTATTAACTGTAGAACAGGTGAATGTGGGGAGCAGGGAGGACATGGGAAAGAAAGGTTGCCATAGTTACAACAAAGTTTGTTTGTAGACATCTAGGGATTGTTTTTATTTGAATGACTCAAAAAAGGGCTTCTGAATGTGGTCATTTTGACATGGAAAACTGGTGATTGGTAATATTGGTTAGCATTCTTCCACTTTGTCTAATTTTGGTGGGGGAAATGTGCAGAAATGTTTAATAAAAAAAAAAAAAAAAAATCCTAGACTCAAATAGTGTCTGTTGTTGTTGTAAGTCGGTTCTTATTGTGTCCCTCTCTCTGCAGGAGAAGCCGATACAAACACCTCCCAAAATCCCCCCAGCCTCCCCGGTGAGCCCGGTCGCCATGCCCAGTCGCACGCGCATGGCCACCCGTCAACACAACGGCGCCTACTTTGACGATGAAGAGGAGGACATGACTGACCTCCAGCCCACCTTCTCCGGACCAATTGTCAAGTGAGTGACTCTTAAGTCGCCTGCAGGGTGTCCTGCACGCTGGCTGCGTGGCGTGTCCGTTTTTATTTCGGCTCCCATGGTAACCGGTTAGAGCGTGCACACTGCCTGCGTGACACGCACGTCTCAGGCTCGGCTCGAGCCGTGCCGAAAACGCGTGCATGCTAGAAACAGAACCAACGCCTATATTTCATGTGACAAGCAAGCGTGTTGGAAGCATTTCCAGGCAAAATATAATACGAAAAGATGTTTATGTCATTTTGACACAAATACATTTAATAAATAACATGTTGATGTTTGAAAGTTGAAGGTTTTGATATAAATGTAATTAAAAAAAAAAAAAAAAAATAATAATTATCGATATTCAAATATTGCACCTGTCAATACAAAATGAAATATTCCGACCGTCGGGGGTTGGGGGGGTGGTGACACACAGCCACATATATGCTACAATTACCACAGTTTTCCCCACTCATCCTGTCTCTCTCTATCAGAGAGAGAGAGAGACTGGACAGAGACAGACACGTGCACACACACACACACAGAGCCACAGATATGCTACAATTGCCACAGTTTTCCCCACTCATCCTGTCTTTCTGTCAGAGAGAGAGAGAGACCGATGAACAGAAAGAGAGAGAGAAAGACACACACACACACAGCCACATATAGGCAATACAACACAGTTTTCCTCACTCGTCCTGTCTCTTTCTATGAGGGAGAGAGACACGCGCACGTGACCACGCGTAGAAATACGCCTCCGGTATGAATGGCCAGGTGCACGATCAGGCACGTATCTACGCTACGCGACACTTGTGCGTGCAGCATGTTTGAGCTGTAATGCTCCCAGTGTAACCGTGTTGTTGTTGTTGTTTGTCTTCCAGATTAATGGTGTACCCTCCTCCTCCGGCCAAAGGGGGCATATCGGTCACTAATGAAGACCTCCACTGCCTTAATGACGGAGAATTCCTAAACGACGTTATCATAGACTTTTATTTAAAGTAAGTATTTGGGTCGTCTGTAGCAGACAAAGATGATAGCCTCACACACAATACACTGTATTCACTCTGTGATGGAAAAGCCTTAGTTTCCAACCCATCTGTTGTTTTGTTTTTCCCCCTCTCTTTTAGATATTTAGTTTTAGAGAAATTGAAAAAAGAAGATGCACAAAGAATCCACGTGTTCAGCTCCTTCTTTTACAAGAGACTAAACCAGAGGGAGCGGAGGAACGCTCCCGACACGACAAACCTGCCGTGAGTGTCTAACAGAATCAACACCAGGGGTTTTAACGTCACACATTCAGATGTTTTCGCTGCAAACATCTTAAAACCCTTTTTTGTTTTGATTTTTCCAGAATCCAGAAAAGGAAGCACAACAGGGTTAAGACGTGGACTCGTCACGTGGATCTGTTCCAGAAGGACTTCATTTTCGTTCCCATCAATGAGTCGTGAGTCTTCAGTTTGACAAATCGCACAACTTCAATTCTGTACCGCTTAAAGGTCCTATGATGTTTTTGGATGCTTTTATATAGACCTTAGTGGTCCCCTAATACTGTATCTGAAGTCTCTTTTATATAGACCTTAGTGATCCCCTAATACTGTATCTGAAGTCTCTTTTATATAGACCTTAGTGGTCCTCTAATACTGTATCTGAAGTCTCTTTTATATAGACCTTAGTGGTCCCCTAATACTGTATCTGAAGTCTCTTTTATATAGACCTTAGTGGTCCCCTAATACTGTATCTGAAGTCTCTTTTATATAGGCCTTAGTGGTCCCCTAATACTGGATCTGAAGTCTCTTTTATATAGGCCTTAGTGGTCCCCTAATACTGTATCTGAAGTCTCTTTTATATAGACCTTAGTGGTCCCCTAATACTGTATCTGAAGTCTCTTTTATATAGGCCTTAGTGGTCCCCTAATACTGGATCTGAAGTCTCTTTTATATAGGCCTTAGTGGTCCCCTAATACTGGATCTGAAGTCTCTTTTATATAGGCCTTAGTGGTCCCCTAATACTGTATCTGAAGTCTCTTTTATATAGACCTTAGTGGTCCCCTAATAATGTATCTGAAGTCTCTTTTATATAGGCCTTAGTGGTCCCCTAATACTGTATCTGAAGTCTCTTTTATATAGACCTCAGTGGTCCCCTAATACTGTATCTGAAATCTCTTTTATGATCAGTTCACTACTTTCATTGAATGGGTGTTTTATTAAATTTTTACAGAATTTGAAGAAAATAACGCATAAAAGATCATGGAAAAAAATGACAACATTTTTGGAAAAAGAAGAAAAAACGTCAGAAAAAGTGCAGAAAGAAACTGCAAAAGTGACAAAAAACGTGGGCAAAAAAATAAATAAAAGTTTAGATTTCAAATCTTGACCCAGAAAAACCAAAAGTTGCTTGGTCCACAGGAAGACAACACAAGGGTTAACATTCCCAGACACGAACACAATAGGTCCTGGCCGACAGATAATCAGATTAGATAATAATCAAAAGTACAAAGCTGCTCCGCTTCCTTATCGAAATCACACCACAGATAGTTATCATAGCTGAGAGTTAAAGGTTAAGAGCCCAGGGGATATTTATTCCCTAGTTTCTACAACACGTGTCAAACTCGAGGCCCATGGGCCGAACCCGGCCCCGCGCAGGTTTGAATCCAGCCCGCGTGCTAATTAAGGCTCCCAATAAATGTAATCTAGTTGTGCGCCAAACCCCAAAAAGCCCGGGTGGTTTTTCAAACTGCAATTCAGGACACTCAAAGCAGGACACTCAGAAAATCCCCCAAAAGCAGAGAGTTCTGATATTCAGGCTGAGAAACAAGTTGTTGTGTGGTAGCCTGCTTTGAAAAATGTAATCTTTGTTTCGCTTTGTTTGAACTCTTATGATGGCTAAGGACATTTTTTGCTGACTTTTATAGGGCAAAAGCGACATGCAGTAATACAGTGAGAGATATCTGACTTTTCTCAATAAAAGCATGTCAATAAACTATACTTGTCTGGCCCTTGATGTGATTTTCATTTAACAGAAAGGCCCTTTAAAGCTTAAGTGCGTAACTTTTGGATATTAATTGACGGCCGTTACATTCAAGCCGTTGCCAAATGAGTTGCTACAAAGCTAATTAAGACTCTCAGCTCCACACAACTCTCTCTGGATCTCTCAGTAGGACTACGTTCAGAAGATTGTAGCGTCCGGCGACTTCTCCGCGCAGACACTCAAGTGAAGATAATGACCTCTTCTGAAGAGTCCATCATGTTTTTTTAATCCTCCGTGTCCTCCTTGGCTACTAGCAGCTGTGTGGAGGAGGGGGAGTGGGGGTGGTGCGCGATCACGGAAGGCTTGTATCATGTGGACATGCTGACAGTGTTGTTGTCATTACTTAGAATTCCTCACGGGGGAGACAGAAACTACGCGCTCTAGCTGTAAGGGTTGCCAAGTCGGTACCACACGATGTAAATCTTACGTTTTTAAGAAGGGTTATAAATAGGGCTGCAACTAACGATTATTTTCATAGTCGATTAATCTGTTGATTATTTTCTCAATTAATCGATTGGTTTGGTCTATAAAATGTCAGGAAATGGTGAAAAATGTGGATCAGTGTTTCCCAAACGCCCAAGATGACGTCCTCAAATGTCTTGTTTTGCCCACAACTCAAAGATATTCAGTTTACTGTCCCAGAGGAGACAAGAAACTAGAACACATTTAACAAGCTGGAATCAAAGAATTAAAAAAAAAAAATTACTCAAACCGACTAATCGATTATCAAAATAGTGGGCGATTCATTTAAAAGTTGACAACTAACCGATTAATCGATGAATCGTTGCAGCTCTAGTTATAAATCTGGCTACCGAGAGAGTGGATCCGGTAAGAGGACTGTCCTCTCCCGGTACTCCGACTACAACACTGGGTCTGGTTTAACTATGTGTCCCAGAATACTTGAACTAGTTTGACCTCTTTGTGTTGTCAGAGCTCACTGGTACTTGGCGGTCATCTGCTTCCCGGGCCTCACGGCTCCGGTGTACGAGCCCAACCCGCTACGCCACGGTTCCGCCGACCCCCCGCCAGGGGAGGACATCCCGGACCACTGTCGTCCCCTGTCCCCAGACAGAGACGAGCTGGACGGCTACTCGGAGGACCCGTCCCCCGGCGTCCCCGAGGCGCCCACAGAGAGTCCGAGCGAGGAGAACGCAGCCTGCACGGAGGAGGGGGCGGAGCCTTCCAACGCCACGGCAGCGTCGGGCAACGGCCCGGCTGATACAGAACAACACTACAGAAGTGAGTCACCATCCGTGTTGAGGACTTTAGTAGGGCTGCCACCTCTTAGTCGATTAGTTGTTTTGGTCTTAGTCGACTAAGATTTCTTTCGTCGGTTAGTCATTTTTTATGCTTATTCATGCTTAATTACTTATTTCCAAGAAACTTCTGAGCACATTTATGGTAAACACAAGATTTAAAGTGGTGCTTTTGCAGGATTAATTGTGGAGAAACTCAGTTTTACAGATGGTTAATTAACTACAGTTATATTGTGCTTTTCTAGTCTTAACCACCTCTCAAAGCGCACAGCTCTGTCAATTAAGTCAACTAATCGATTAGTCGACAAAATCGTATAAGTGTTAGTCGACTAAGAATTTCATTAGTCGAGGACAGCCCTAGACTATAGATAGATAGATAGATAGATAGATAGATAGATAGATAGACATTCATTGATCCTTTTGGAAATTCATCTTGCACCATACAGCTCATCAAAAAGACAGACAACAGACCATAAACAACAGACAACAACAAGACCACCAACCCCTCCCTCCTCCCCACACAACCCCAATACACAATCCCAAATATCTGCACATCATACATACAAGAATAGCAAAGTGCAATGTCATTAACTACCGTGGTTTAGGGCTGGGAGTGGGATCTCTATACTCAGGGTACCCGCGGGGTCTGGAAGCTTTAGCGCCTAACTTCTTGATATTAATGAACGTCCATTACATTCAAGCCGTTGCCAAATGAGTTGCTACAAAGCTAATTAAGACTATCAGCTCAGCGATCAGGGGTGTGCGAGATCACGGAGGGCTTGTGTCATGTGGACGAGTAGCAGCGTCCGTGGCACAGAGTGTCAAAATTGTCGAGTACTGAAAGCTGACAGCAGTTGTCGGATTTATAATCCTGTTTACTCGCTCTTTTTTGTGACTGTATTTTATTTCGGAAAAGTTATTCTAATGCTGAGAATCCAGGAACTTTTTATTGAGACGGATATGCAGTCTAGACTTTCATCAGCTCATGGAATTAAATCTACATTTGTCACACACACACACACACACACACACACACACACACACACACACACACACACACACACACACACACACACACACACACACACACCTTTCTTGGCTTCTAACCTCCCATGCACCACTATGTTTTTTAACTTTGTATCAAGACTCGTGCTTTTCTTTCTTTATTGCTAATTAACTAAACTAAACTTTAGCCACGACCTAATGGAGGTTAACTCCGACTGTCGTTTGCTAGATTTTATGAAAAGATGAATGAGCGTTTTTAAATATAGTATATAGCATATATTTTCTGCAGTCTTTTTCTTAGAAGTCAATTTAGTTTTCCTCCTCTCACAAGCGATCTGATTTTGGTCTTTAATCCAATTCCAAGAAGCAGTTGAAATGTCTGAAAAACATTTAATACTCCCAGCGCTTTGGCTATGTTGAGCTTGTAACGTTTGCGTAACGTTTGCGGACCGTTAGCGGAGCGTATGTGCCGCAGAAAGTATCTTTTAACCGTCTCCACCTGCAGCGGCGTAGGATTGAGACGGAGAGAGCTTTTTGCTTTTGGATTGTTGTTGTTTCTTCAGTTTTTTTGGAGCCGGCACAGAGCTGTGAAACATCAACCTCCTGTCAGCTGTTATCAGAGGACGCAGGGGAGGGGAAACGAGACATGAAAACAGGAACTCTCCAAACCAGGCTGCCAACACGCTCACTGACAGTCATCAAGTCGTTCCCTGTATTAGGTGGTTTAATTTGAAAGACATTTAGACTTTTTATGATCCATTACACCTCGCATAAAAAAATCTAAATAGAAGACTGTCCTGTTTTTCAATTGTTGAGCGGATCTTTCTCCCGTTAGATGTGCAGATTAACACGCAGGTTTTTATTTCATGCAACAGATTAATGTTGTTTGTGTGATGTGTTTGGTTGTTTTTAGGTGAGTTGCACAGAATCAGCGTTTGCTACGGTTCAGGAAAAGGAGAGGATGACGCCTTCACCTTCTCCGACGACCAAAGCTCCTGTCAGGTACTCGTCTCTCTTCACTTCTTCCATTTACCCTCGGTTTGTCTCATTTGGTCTCCATGAATTAGTTGATTGAAAGATGGATGCTTCACTTGAATTCCACTCACATATTTCTGAAATAAGTTTATAAAAAAAGCAACTTCTATGATTGCAATAATAAAAAGAACTTTTCAGAATGTATGCAAGGATATATTTTTACCACTGTACAAATGTCTGGTAAGATCCCATCTTGAATATGCTAGCTCAAATATATAAACTAAAATATGTAGAAAAAATTGAAAGGGTCCAGAGAAGAGCTACGAAATTAATTCCAGGAATGAAAAATATGTCGTATGAAGGTAGATTGTGAAAAATTAGGTTTACCGACTCTCATATTTAGGAGATCCAGAGGTGATATGACTCAGGTGTACAGTATATGATGCAACAGTTGAGCCTATCTTTCAGTTTTTGGATCAATTGGTACAAGACACGAGGGAATTCTTTAAAACTTTACCCTATGGACACACAAGCTTCCAGAAGTTGTGCGTTCCCCTTCAATCAATTATTTTAAGAATTGATTGAAGAAGGTTGGATTGAGAACGTTAGATGGTGGCCGGGTTGGCTCAGTGGGTAGAGCAGGCGCACATATACTTTCGAGGCGTATGCCTTCAATGCAGAGGTCCAGGGTTTGAGTCCGACCTGTGATGATTTCCTGCATGTCTTCCCCCTCTCTCGCTCTCTCTCTCTCCTTTCTCACCTAGCTGTATATATATATATATATATATATATATATATATATATATATATATATATATATATATATATATATATATATATATATATATATGTATGTATATATATATATATATATATATATATATAATGTGTATGTATATGTGTGTGTGTGTTTTGTGTTGCTTGAGTCTGGAATAGAGGATTGTATATCCTGCACCAGAACTTTTTTTCAATAAATGGCCAAAGTATTTTTTAAATTGTAGCTGGCGTGTTGTTGTCCGTGTCTCCAGGATGAGTGCAGCGAGGACGGGACTCTGGCTGAAGACTCTGTGAGCTCCGACGCCTCAGCTCTGGCCTCCAAGCTCAACGTCTGCAAACAGTAAGTGGGTGCACTGCTGGCCGTTGGCCTGCAGGGGGCACCGCTGCTCTGCTCTGCTGCTGGGACCAACGGCAGAGACAGCACTGTGAAAATGTTCATATGATATATGGTTTTCGTGGGGGGGGTCGTGAAAAGTATTGTTCTAGGTCTTAAATCATTTGAAACAGGTCTTAAATGTTCCTACGTTTGTGCGAAGCCTCTGATGCTCACTGAAATGTTTGTTTTGGTGTCTGTGTATGTACAGATCATTATTACTCCGTGTCGCTTTTATTCAATTCAAATCATTTAATTTAAAAGTTCTTATGCAACTCTGCATTTCATTGTCCTTTTAACCCTCGTATTGTCTCCCCCGTGGACCGTACACGTTTTTGTTTTTTGGGGTCAAAATTTAAAATAAACTTTTTTTTTGGTCACCTTTTTTTAGACATTTGTCACTTTTTTTTGGTCACAAGTTTTTGGTCACTTTTTTCCGCCGTTTTTATTGGACATTTTTGTCACCTTTTTTTAACGTTCTTTTATAAAAAAATTTGAAATGCTACAAATTTGTATAAAAACGCCTAAATTCAAAGTACTGATCATTTATTTTACTTGTGAAGAGCGTTGTATGGAACCATCAACGTTATTTATTTTTAAAAATCTTTTGACAATTTGACAGAAACCCAAATTTCTTTTGAAAATGGGTCAAATTTGACCCGAGGACAATAGGAGGGTTAAGTTGTGATAAAGGTCTTAAATTTCATTCATAAAGGTCTTAAAAAGTTTTTATAGTCTTAAATTTGACTTGTTGAACCCTGTATGAGATCTGTATGAAATCTTTATTTCCTGCTTCAGGCCTTGTATCCTCATCATGGACTCTCTGCGTGGTCCGGCCAGGTCGACTGTGGTGAAAACTTTGCGAGAGTGAGTGTTGGCTTCCGAACCTGATAGCATTTACAAATCAAACAGTTATAGATTACTTTTATTATTTTCTGGTGCAATAGAGCAGTGGTTCCCAACCTTTTTGACTCGACAAACATCAAAACAGAGTAAGTCTAGCCGAAGGGATAAAAGTATCCAGTTTCTCACAAGAAAATGGCGATAAAAGGCTGAAATTATACTTAGTTTGGTGCAACAGAACATTTTTTGGTTACACTATACTTGAAGGTATCTACATAAGAGTGACATGACACTGTCATGAACGTGTCCTAAACATAAACAAGTCATAAACGTTTATGACATAACGCTTCTGTCAGAAAGTGTCATTCGTTTTTTGTCATGACAAGTTAAGGCTAGGGTTCATGTATCATGACTGTCATGACTGTCATGTCACTCTTATGTAGATCCCTGCAAGTAAAGTGTTACCAATGTTTTTTTATTCTTCTTTACCATTGCCGTCCCATTAATCATCTCAGGACCCCTCCGACTTATATTGCGATCCTTTTTATGGGGTCTGACCCACAGGTTGGGAGCCACCGTTATGGAGCAGAGGGTAGGTTGGAAGGGAACACTTTACTTGAAGGTATCTACATAAGAGTGACATGACACCGCCATGTCATGACACATATACCCTAACTTGTCATGACAAAAACCGAATGACGCTAAAAGAAGCGTTATGTCCTTCACGTTCATGACTTGTTTATAATGTTTATGACACGTTCATGACAGTGTCATGTCACTCTTATGTCGATACCTTCAAGGAAAACGTGTAACCGGTTGAAGACACCGGAGGGTTGAAGGTGATAATCGTTGGTAAACTGCAGCGGTGGCTGTGACTCAGAGATCCATTCTTCTGATAGTCATAACACACAGACATGGTACACACGTTTAGATTCAGAGTGACATAGAAAAGAGATTTGTGTTATAAACTGCAGAACTTGGCCTGAGCACGTTTTTTGAAGTCGTCTTCAGTAATCAAAGTAATCCAGTGAAAGTTGTCTGCACGTTCTGCTAGCGAATTCGGCAAACTTTTAATGCTGCCAATTTGTCAAAATGTCAATAAATATGGGCTAAAAATACAGAGTTCAAGTTGTAGCCAACAGCTAACGCTCTCATTTCCTGGTAACCGTATAGTTCCAGTTTGCATCACACAAAACATTATGGAGAATGTAATTCCAAAACGTAATATTATAATTATTAATATTGTATTGTTCACTTTTTGTTGCACTACACATTTTTTGTCATTACTGAGACTGAATAGGGAGTTTAACCAAACAAACCGATGTTTAAGGAGAACCAACAGTGCTGGTGACTGCGACTCAGTGTGCGTTTGTTTTAGGTACCTGGAGGTGGAGTGGGAGGTTCGTAAAGGGACTCAGCGGAGTTTCGGGAAGGATGTGATGAAGGGCTCCAGCCCACGTGTGCCTCAGCAGGATAACTTCAGCGACTGCGGAGTTTACGTCCTGCAGTATGTGGAGAGCTTCTTTGAGGTGAGGGGGGACGTAAAACTGTCCAAAACGGCCATCCCCTCCATCACTATTCCCTGAAAACATCGTCGTGTCAGGAGATGCGCCCGGCATCATGTAAACAAACTCAAACATACTTCTAATCAGACGTGTATGAAGTACTAGAGACCCAAACTTGAGTAAAAGTACAAGTGCTCTATCAAAACAGTGACTTGAGTAGAAGTAGAAGTGCTCTTTAAGCACCCCACTTCAGTGGAAGTACTAAAGTATTCAACATTTTTTGTACTTAAGTATTGCAAGTAGTTTATTTTAAAATGTACTACTCAAGTACTAAAAGTACAAGTATTGTAAGTATTGTATTGAAAGCAGTCAAAAGTTTGAATATCATATTGTTGGAGTTCAACTTTTTACTTGGTATTAAGACTGTACAAGCTGAACACTGCTGGATCTGAAGGAAGTATCAGAAATAAACCCCAAAAGGTACATTAATGTCACAGCTCTTATAACTGATATGATCTGCTATAACAGTGGGTTATTAATCACTTATTAATAAATACTGAAATATGTTGACTGTTGGTTTGTGTCTTTGTAGATGATAAGAAAAATGTAGAATATCACCAGATTTATCCTTTTAATATTGGCCAATTGGACTTCCATACCATCTTGTTTTTTAGTTTTTTAACTCTTTATTTAAAGTATTTTTACATGTTTACAGAGAAAACACACAGAACAGTATGTGGGGCACTCCAGTTAGTTTTACATCATCCCTCGTATTAAATGTCCACAGACATTCACGGTGGAAAAGCGTCCATATCTTCTGACATAAAGAGAGTCCATTTCTCCCATTTTCTGAGGACGATTGCTCTTCAAGATCTTCAAGAAAAGTTATTGTATGGATCTCCTTGATTATGTCCATCCGCTAGCTAAGGCACGGAGCCTCAGGATTGTACCAATTAGTTGTAATCAGGCAGTACACTATGTTACACAAACAGCAGAGGTTTCTCCATACCATTCTGGTTCGATTGATTGGTCTCGTCTCTTTTTACACAGAATCCGATTCCCAGTTTCCATCTGCCGGTGAGCTTGTCCGAGTGGTTTCCTCAGCAACGGATGAAGACGAAGCGCGAGGAAATCAAGGAGCTGATCCTTAAGATCCAAGAGCAACAAGAACTGGAAAAGAAGGAGTCGGAGCGGCTGGGCTCTCCGCCCGGCTCTCCGCCCGGCTCTCCCGGAGAGCCAGAGATCGAAGAGACTTCTGAGTGGTTGGGCCGGCCGCCAAACCTACCCATCAGCCCCTGAAAGCACCCTCACCCTCTTCGTCACTCCCAGGCCCGACCGGGGGGTGGGGGAGGGGGACCGTGTGAAAACGGTCCCTCAGCTCCTTTCCATTAACCACAGACATTAAACACAACGTCAGAATTTTCTATAAAATAAAAACCCACCATGAACTGTAAATATGCTGGAGTTTTTCCCGCTGCCTTTGTAATTAACCGTTTATGACTCAAGTCATAAAGTGGCCCCATTAAGTTATGTTTCATAGATCTTCTTCTTCTTCTTCTTCTCCGGGAGGATCTGTGCAGAAGATACTGTTGGTCTCTTGCATTGTTATTTTCTATGCTTTCTAGTTGTGTAGAGGAAGACAAAAACAACAAAACACACACACACACACACAACACTTAGAGGACGTTGCTGTTATTTGTAAGTTATTAACAATCCACCCGTCTGGGGGAAAAGAAACTTGTTTTCAGGAGGTTGGCGAGTCACATAGTTCAGTGCTTGTTGTGTCTCTTCGATGTGGAGTGGGTGCATTCTCAGCATTAAAAGCAACTCTGGATGCAAGAACACTTCCTCTGCCTTAACTTTTTATGTGTGTGTGTGTGTGTGTGTGTTCTCGTTTAACTATTTGTGGGGTCCGAAAACTGGGAGTCCAGTATACTTTGTGGGGCCAAAATGCTGGACCCCACAACTTTAAAGGGCCCCACAAAGGTTGTGAAACGTGTATGTGTGAGTCTCTGCATGGATGTGGTGTTTGTGTGTGTGGTTGGCTTGTATTTGGCTTTAGTGCGTGTGTGTGTGCGCCTCTGCACCGATCTGTTTGTGTGTGTCCATTTTTTTCGGAGGACTTCACAGACATCTATTCCATGTTGGCGTAAAAGTTGATATTGAAAGCACTTTTGTTTTTGTTTGTTTTGGGGGGAAAAAAACGCTGGGAAACAGAAGATGATGACACAATCTCACATTTAGCAGCTGCTCTGGAGCTTTCGATCATATAACATGAGCTTCAACCAACACACTGAAGTTGCAGCGCCGGTCTGGGACGTTTTGGACAGAAGATGCTGAGGCTGTTTCATTTTCTTTTAAAAGGGATAAAAAATGGAAGAGGGGAAAACAAATAAACATAAGGGATTATCAAAAAAAACAGACAAAGAGAACATGCTTCACATTAAAGAAGAGTATACCAGGTTTAGTAGTATTCTTGCTCCAAATACTAGAGCACCAAATGGGGATTAATCTGCTGCTGAAAATAGTCCCTAACAAATGCACTGTATTCTCCTCTTTGGTTGATTAAAAACTACAGTGATCGGCTGTTTAAGGAAATTACTGATGAAACTATATATTTGTGTTGTGTTTTTTTAAGATTTACGTTTATGGACGAACACAGTGATGGTTTTAAATGGGCGTTATGCAGATTTGGCAATTTCTTCTCCGTTTTCTTCGCTTTTTGCTCGCAGGTTTCTCTATAGAGCTCCCCCTACAGCTTCGGAATAGATATTTGGCAACGGTGTCGTAAAAACTCTTTGCCGACCATGCATAGTTTCCCTTTAAGGGTAAGGTTACTTGAGTTGTACCTGTAGGTAGATTGGTTTTGCAGCAAGAATATGACACCCATCATAACACAACTATGAAAATAAAAAACTAAAATCCGATACAAATACTCAAGGTTCCACCAATCACAACATTAGAGAGAGACATAGGAATAATTGTAAAGTAAATATTCTCTCTCGACTTTGAATGGAGTGTATTTTACGATGCTAAAATTACTGTTTATTTACGGATGTTTTTATGTTTAAAAAAAGGATCTTACTCTTTAACAGAAAGGTCGACCTTAGAATATTAATCTGAGCCTGTCAGCGGCAAAACGAGCACTTTTGTGAAGATAAATACAATATAATAAATACACTGTAGCTTGTTTCTCTGCTGCCGACCGCAGCGATCTCTCTTAATACTGGACCAATGTCAGAGATGGTTGCTCCCATCAGACACTTAGACACAAAGACATAGGAAAAAGGGTTGAAAACCCCCCCAGTTACCCTTAAAAGTAAAGGATCTGAATACTTCTTCCACTGCTGACAGAAAGGCAAAAGTAAAATGTATAGATTTGTAACCACATATGAAAATGTGTCATAACAGGGCCTGCAGGTACTCAAACTCTCCTTCCTTTCTGTCCCAAGCCTCTTTAAAAAACTCTCATCCGTTAAATGAGTGAACGTGTGAATGCAGAGTGCTGCTGTCTCACGGTTATGAAATGCTGCTCTCAGCTTTCAGTCCAGTGTTGAATGTCTTCTTCTTCACCCCCGTGTTTCCTTACCGGACACTAAAACATTCATGACCCTTCAAACGTCTTTTGTCATCCCACTTATGAACTCATTCAGCGGATCCTTTTCAATATAAAAATATGAAATATAAATGAACTGCTTAACCCTTGCGTTGTCCCGTTTTCAAAGTTTTTAATATCAGAAATGTGGGTTTCTTTCAACCAAATTGCCTAAAATTGATATAGATAGATGCATACCTTGGATGTAGATTTACAGCTAAAATGTCACACTATCTTACTACACACACACACACACTTACAGAAAATACAAGAAATATACTAGAAATAATAAATAAGATAAAATAAGATAACAAAAGGTCAAAATGTCAGAACACATTGGCAATTTTAGACCCTTTTTAGGGGGACACAAGCCCCCCTGATGCTGAATGCTCAATGCTGAATCAAATTGGTTGTTATTACTGTGACTTATAAAGTGTCAGCTTTAGTTCCATCATAGTGTCCAAAAGCATTAGCTGACGTTGTTGT
Organism: Perca flavescens; assembly: GCF_004354835.1. Classification (NCBI taxonomy): domain Eukaryota; kingdom Metazoa; phylum Chordata; class Actinopteri; order Perciformes; family Percidae; genus Perca; species Perca flavescens. The sequence goes on from NC_041348.1 coordinate 30,146,945, forward strand.
TCTGTAGCTCAGAGATTATCGGCTAATGAAATTACTGATTTAGCAGGGGTGGGGTGGGGGGGTAACACTTTTGCAAGGCACTATATCCGTGTCACATTCTCATTAGGGGCTGAGCCCCCCCCCTAAAGGTCTGATCCTAGAGCCGCCCCTGCCAGAACACCAACTAAAATAACTGCTTAGAGCAGAGGTCGGCAACCTTTATATATGAAGTGTCATTTTAAAATGTTCTTGTTAATCAGCGTGCCACTTCAGCATTAAGCCAGCCATCATCGAGCCTGCTCAGGCAGATCTTTCTTCCTTTGTGCCACATTCTGTGAAGAAGGCAGAGCCGGTACGACCCATAAGCGACCTAAGCGGCTTCTTAGGGCCCCGTGGCTACCAGAGGGCCCCCGAGAGCGCTTGAAATGTCCCACAATAGAGCTCATAACAGAGCCGGTCTATGTAAAGATAGCGTTGCTTCTAATAGGTCTCACATTAGTCTTGTACGCGGTAACCTATCTGTTAAAGCTTACATTGAAAATGCTAATTGTTAGCCTGTTGGCTAGCTGAAAAGTCTGTGATCTTTAAAATCAGTGGTGATACAAGCATCAGTGTTCCTTGAATGCTTAATTAGCTTCTCTTGTATCGGTGCTCTTTTCCAGGGCATATAATACTCTCAGCTTTATTGTAGCTTTTGGGAAGGGTTATAGTTATGGTTATTGTATTTAGCAGACACTTGTGTCAAAAGTGACAAAATATGAATCTTACACTAGTTAAAATTAACAGTAAACTGTTTTTAAAGTTGCTAAGCCAATATTTAGCAAAATAATAATAATAATAATAATGGCAATACATCAAATATCAATAATAAAAAATAAAAATAGCATAAATATACAAATCATAACTCTAAGAATGAATGAATTTAAGTGTAAGATCAACAGATAAGTCTTGAGACCCCTCTTGAAGGATCCAAAACAATCATATGAAGTTGAACACTATTCAACTCATATCATAAAATGTACGCATATTTTAAGAGGACTGTCTGCAGGGAATGTGTCTGACCAATCACGGTGGGGGTGGGCTGCCTGGGCCAAAAAAATGCCTGGGCCGATTTTTTGTCCCAGTCCAGCTCTGTTTGTACATTATGAGTGCTTAAACTAATATTTACAATACACAAGTTGGTTAAGTGCCAAGTGCAGTGGCAACATGTTACAATGTGGAGAGTCCCCCAAACCAAATCTTGCTTAGGGCCCCCAAAAGTCTAGGGCCGGCCCTGGAAGAAGGCAACAAGTACTAACGAATCAAAAGCAGGTCTAGGAGTAGGATAGGTTTTTTCGGATTGTGGATGAGGGGAAAAGTCAATCAAACTACCGTAAACAACAGGCTGTGCTCCTGGTCATTGGTAGCGGATGAGAGGACACTTCAACATTTCCAAAAAACTATCTTGCACACTTGTTGCTGGTGTGCCATTGGTTAAGCTACTGTACCCCGTGTGATTAGGTTGCTGACCCTTGACTTAGAGGAATGAAAAGAAGATATATATATATATTTAACTGTCTCATTTTTTGTCAAATAAACGTAACTGTAATGTCCGCTGAAACAAGCAGTGAGTTTGACATGTGATCTGAGGCTACTTTAAAAAAAAAAACTGAAGTGGCCAAGAGCTACTTCACATTTATTTACATAACACACATGAGCTGAATATATATATATATATATATATATATAATAATCTTTACGTCAATGTTCATGACTATTTTACACTTCTTTTAGCCCACATAGTTATAGCTACATCGCTGAAAATATTCCCATCAGGGTCCAAGAAAACATAACTTTACACTTCTATGGCCCACAAAGTCAGCTATCTCACTTTAGATATTGTTGTAATGTTGTGTCTCAGTTTCATCGGTGTAGTCTATGTGATCCGCAGGTATACGCAGTATACCCACCAGGATTTCCATATCCCCTCTTAAAAATGCCCAATGACACGCAACAACATACTTTCCATTATATTTCTGATATATTTTGAATTGTCATCTGTGTTTTTCTTCTTCACATAGGCTAAATAAAGGGACTTCCACTGTAAAATTGGTGCATAAAAGTGTATCAGAATGGAGTAAATGAAGTCTTTGATGCTCAAAACTTCCCTGGGGGAGGACACCCAGACACCCCCACTATGATATGGCCCCCCCTCCCCCAAAGGCAGATTCTGGCCAATATACAGTACAGTATACCCACTACAATACATTAGACTACACCACTGCTCAGTTTGCCGGCTTTTTTGCGAGCTACTTGTTGGACACCCCTGATCTAGCGCCATCATCAGATCAATGTTTGAATGTGTCCGATACTTTATGATCACATATCTGCAAAACTAATGACATTCCCATCAGCCCATAACATAAAAACCTGCAACAGCTGATTTTGTTTGCCATTTGTTTGCAGCAGCAACAAGTCATGAACATTGACATATAATAATAATAATAATAAACTTGTCGGCAAACACTTGCTTGTGTCCACCTCCAGCAGTCACGGAGGAACATGATGACTCATCAGGAGTGTTTGTGTCCACCTGATGAATGTCGGTCCAATATTCTCTCTCTTTTAGCTTTTAGATGTTTACTGTATGCTACATACGCATGTAATTCTGTGAGGAGAACATAGTGCAAGTAAAGTAAATAGAGTAGAATGAAGAGAAAATATAAAATACTTATAAGTAAAGTATCTCTAAATTTGTTCTTAGGTACAGTACTTGAGCAAATGTACTAAGTTACTCTCTCCACCGCTGTTGAGCTGTTATTTTTAAATAAAATATATGATTAAAAAAAACTAAAAAGGATAAAAAAATAAAAATAAATAATTATTTTAAATAAAATAAATCTCTTTATGATTGGGACAGCGCCCCCTGGAGGGAGACTTTTTATTATCCAGCTCGTGACGTCACGGGGCCAGTTTCCCTGGATTGCTGCGGGAGTCGGAGGCAGTAGGGCGGGGAGAGTGTGGCCCAGGCTACCGGAGCGAACACCTATCATCTGGAGACAACCGGCACGGCTGTGTTCGGGACGTGCGCTTCACTTCCTTTCTTTCTTTGTGGGATTTAAAAACAAAAAAAAAAAACATAATTTCCATAAAACAGGCCACGGGAGTTCACGCACAAACGAGGTAGGCAACACCGACAGCCGTTTGCATTCACCGGTGCGGAGAATTCATCGCAATAAGAAGGCGATGTTAGCTAGCTGTGTCCCCGGTGCTAGCAGCCAGCAGCACGGGGAAGGCTGTCAGCTTTCCCGGGAGGAAAACCGTCAACACACAGCTGAGAACTCACAAATCCTCCACTAGGCTGCTTTATAATTCCTGCATTTTAATAATTTTTTTTAACAACCTAAATCGTGCTTGCATTTGTCTAGCTTTGTTGAGAGGAGTCCGCGCAGGACTTCCTTCAAACATCTTGCAATTTAAAGTTTTGAATGATATCAATAAAATCATTTATATAATAATACATTGCCCAATATATAATTTGAATAACTGTGAGACCCTCTTAAAATCGGCATATGAAGAATCCACCGTGCCTCCCTTTATTTTAGTAGGGCTTCAACTTTTTCACTATACTCAACGTCGCTGCCATTGCTACCAAAGTGTGTATTCTCGTGAAATAACATGGTGGAAATGACCGGCAAACAATATTTAAAAGTTGGATTATTTGACAAATGGCGAAGCTTTGTGGATTATATACATGCCGAATTGAAGATAATTGTCTTCCAAATCAGAAAAAGTGATGATTCATTGTCCATAGCGTATGTATGTGGCTGATAACGCTACTCGAGTCCAAATTTTGAATCGGGTTTGGCTCTGCCTCGGTGTCTCGAAAGCTGGAGCGGGGGTCACATATCGAACATAACGAGCATGTAGCACAAGCCTCATTACATCAGAGAGAGTTCAAAAGGGACAAAGCTTGGCAGCTGTGAGGGAAATTCATTGGTGCGTACATGACATGGGACTCTGTGTTGTTGTACAGCAGCACCAATATGTCAGATCTCACAATATAAGCATGGCTGCGGCCTGCAGACACATACACACATAGGCTACACACACCCACACTGCTGGCTGCTGAGCCTGGGAAGAAGAATCAATGGACATGCTTTGCATAAGAAGAAAAGCTGAGGGTGGTGGGTTTTGTCCATTGTGATATTAGTGCCTGAGCGATGATAGAAGAGGATGTGGCATCCTCAGAAGTCTGGATGCAGGGAACAAGCTCAGCCAGTGCTGTGGGTTTTTATCTGTGATTACATAAGAGCTCTCTGTGCTGAATTGTGTTTATCCTGAGCTTGTTTTTATGCTGAAGCTGCTTTGAAATCACTATTATGGTCATTTTATTCTCCTAAAGCGGCTCAAAATCTGTCTGATTTACTCAAAAAGCACATTATGTTTTTCTTTCATTACGTCTTATCCATTGTCACTAATATTTCTTTACGGACGTACGTGCAGTTTGGGACATCTTTATAAAAAAATGTATTCCCAAAGTGCTATGAATGGTAGGTAGGTAGATACAGCACAGGCCAAAAGTTTGGACACACCTTCTCATTCAAATGCGTTTCCTTTTTATTTTCATGACTATTTACATTGTAGATTCACACTGAAGGCATCAAAACTATGAATGAACACATATGGAATTATGTACTTAACAAAAAAGTGTGAAATAACTGAAAACATGTCTTATATTTTAGATTCTTCAAAGTAGCCACCCTTTGCTTTTTTATTAATAAGGGAAATAATTCCACTAATTAACCCTGACAAAGCACACCTGTGAAGGTAAAACCATTTCAGGTGACTACCTCATGAAGCTCATTGAGAGAACACCAAGGGTTTGCAGAGTTGTCAAAAAAAGCAAGTAGCATAATAGTGTACAATAATGAAATACAGTTTTCCTCTTGTGTCAGTCAGACATTGGGTGGAGAGCTGCAGAGATTAATTGATTAATCGATTAGTTGTGAATATTGAATCAATCGGCAACTATTTTGATAAGCGATTGATCGGTTTAAGTCTTTTTTTTTCATGGAAAAAACTTTGATTACAGCTTCTTATAATGTGAATATTATTCTTGTTTCTTCTCTCCTCTGTGACAGTAAACTGAATGTGTTTGAGTTGTGGACAGAACGAGACATTTGAGGACGTCGTCTTTAAGCCCAGTTCGGACCAAAGATTTGCGATGAGACGAAACCGTTTTAGAACGTCGCGGAGAAAAGTTTCAGCCTCAGCACGACTCAAACCAGCTGCGACTCTCACCATCACTACCGTTATCCACATGCATAATTAGAAGAACCAAATGATATAACCAGCTACAAAAAGCTTAAAAGTCGGAAGTTAGGAGAAAAGTGCAAAGAGTTGTTGCGGTGGAGATGATACACCGTCTCGAATCTTTGGTCTGAACTGGGCTCATCTTGGGCTTTGGGAAACTTTTATACACCAAACAACTAATCGATTAATCGTGAAAATAATCAACTGTGAAACTAATCGTTGCAGTTGCAGCCCTAGGGAGAGGGCTCTCCATCAGCAAACTCCTGACACCTGACTTCTGAAGGGACTTTGACTTTTGTTCCCTTCTGACCACACCTTTTTTAATGACATATAGTTAACATTATATGACAACACAATAGTACTTATTATACCCGGGCTGTGCTTCCTTGAGTTAAGGGAGTTTCGGTGACTTCAGGGATCAAAGTCCTCTCACGGAAAGGATCCTGAATAACCGCGTGATTATTGGATTGGTCGGATGGTGACCTTGCTGCCACAGTGATATACATGATAGTCTTTCGGGGACTTTAATTGGGTGTGAAAATAATCAGTAAGACGTCTGAGCATGTTTTCTTTTTGTGAAAGTCGCTCGGCTCCCTGGGTAACAGCTGTTGTCCGAGTGTCTCATCCACGATAAGCAGTTCATGTGCATCCTCGTCCCTTTTAAGATGAGCACGTACACTCGATGAAAAACTGAGGATTCAGAAAGTTAGACAACAGTACGTGGCAGTACCCCTCCATATACTGTGTTAGGTGTATGCTTTTCTCTCTGTAAACAGTGTTGTGTTGTATTTTCCTCGCATAGTTCTGAGGAGGAAGCAGCTGCCGGTCGGAAACTTGTCAAGGAGTTCCTGGAATATCCTGGAAGGAAGTGTATGGATGTATTAGAGTTAAGGCATGTGGTTAGTTCTTTGTGGAAGTTGGAGCATAATCAGGGATTTTGTACAAAGGGGGACACGTAAAATAAGGGATAGACCGATAATCGCCCGTGTTTTGGCAGTTTGCAGAGGATCTGTATCTGTGTTTTATTTGCTTGATAACCAATAAAGTGAATGAATGCAAAAGTGTACAGCCCAGCAGGCCTGGTGTGATGCGTGCGAGTGGAGGAGACGCTGTGCATGATTATGGCATAGCTTTCTCCCCACCCAGTTAGGCTGATAAAGTTACATTACTTTAGGATAGTGGCAGGAAATATCTGTTGGGTCGGGTCAAGCTCGGGCTCGGGCAGAGAATCTAAACTCTTAACATACACCAGCTCATTCTCACCCAAGCACATCTCGCACATACACATTCATTCCATGTTCTCAGTAAATTGCTAGAAAACAGTAAACGCAGCAGTCATGCACAGAGTCCGATTGCACTGAGGGGGCAAGGGAGCCGGATTTTATTTAGTTATTTGCAAGTTATTTGCCTGATAACCAATAAACCAATACCCACGAATTTTATCTCCCTTGCCCAGGGACCACAGATGTAAATTAGCTGTATAGCCAACTCTGGTACAGGGCCTGAATTGTGCATGGTTCCTGACAAATAAACTAATAAAATACAAAAAATACACACACACACACACACAACACTATCTGCACCTTTTGAATATTCCCAGTATTCCCTAATCCACAGCCCAGATTGTTGTGTCAGAGTTTGCCAAAGTTAAACCGAACACAAAGGCCCTGCTGCGATATACTTCACCTCTGTGAGTGAATCCAATAGTTGCGTGGATTCCATTGAAATTATGGGATTTTAGTCAGAAATTTTTCTTTTCATAACTCCTCCCTCTTAGACCCTTAAAGCATCGATTAACCCTTGTGTTGTCCTCGGGTCAAATTTGGCCCGTTTTCTACGGTTAAAAAAAAAAAAAAAATCTGAAATATGGGTTTCTTACAACCAAATTGCCCAAAAATAAAATGGATGCATGATGTACATTGTATGGAAACCATATCACAATCTTTGCAGGTACTAATACACTAATTAATGATTACTTTCATTGAATTTCGGTGTTTTATTAAATTTTATAGCATTTGAAAAAAATGGAGTCAAAGACTAAAGTTTGACCAGTCTGTGATTCACTCGACATCCTCTGATCCTAACTATTAGTCAAAACCATGCATCATTTCTGCTTTTTTAACTCAAAAATGGGGTATAATGTCATTTAAATAAGGTTGAATGACTATGAATTTAAAAAAAGCATGGAGAAAAGTGACAAAAAACATGTGTGTGAAGTGTCAAAAACATTGGGAAAAGTGCCAAGATTTTTTTTTTTCATTTTCAATTTAGACCCGGAAGGTAGGGCTGTTCGATTATGGGAAAAAATATAATCATGATTATTTTGGTCAATATTGGAATCCCGATAATTTAACACGATAACTCGTTGACTTCTGGAAAGATGTTGCCATTATTGAACTTAAGTTAAATAAATGAACAGTTAAAAAAAAAAAAAAAAAAAACACATACAACTGTGAACTTTGCCTTAATACTTGTCCTATTGAAACTTTATTTTTTCATTCAGAACACAAGAGAAAATAAGAGTTTAAGTGCAAAACGTAATGAGCTAAATAATTGTTTTTCTCGATTATTCTGTTTTTGTGATCATTGGGAGCCAAAATCATAATCACGATGTCAATTTTGATTAATAGCACAGCCCTTTCGGAAGGACAACACATTGATGGTGGACGGGAAGACAACCCGAGGGTCAAAACAGTTGAACTAGGCTAATGCTAACTAATGCTATCCCTGCAGCTGAGGGTAGCCCCTACTTTCTCCCCTCCGGTGATGACTGAGCGGGAGGGTTCATTCATATCTCGTTTCTGATGGAGGTATATTAATGGAGGTGGTTACGGCCATCATCTGAACCGCGTCTGCTTTGTAACTTTGTAAAGGTTTTTGTAAGCCTGAGGAACCGCTGGCTATCAGGTGTCAACATCTGTCTCTTTCTACCCAGAAACCCCTTGTATTTAAGGAGTAGTTTCCTGTCCTTGGGTCAGGTTACCTTCTCGTCCCAAATGACAAGCCAAACTCGCTCGATTCCTTTTGGAAACGACGTGTTGGAATGGCAGGTCACCGGTAAACTGTCACCTGCCAATTGTAGGGGGGGAAGAAATAATCAAAGTACTCAAGAAGCAGTGCCTAGGAGCTCCTAGCAGTGCCTAACAGTGCCTAGCAGTGCCTAATGGTGCCTAACATTGCCTAGTAGTGCCTAGCGGTGCCTAGCAGTGCCAGAGAGTGCCTAGCAGTGCCTAACAGTGCCTAACTTTTTGTTAACTTTGTTCTACATTAGCATATAAACCTGGGAACCACAAACCAAACTGGCAGTTTGATTTTCTGTGTACTGGATTGTTTACCTAAAGTAAACTTCTTTGACTTTTATGAACATCATGTCTTTTTTTAAATATTATTTTTTCTAAAATTATACTTTAAAAATAATCCCAATATATCACCTTACGCACAGTATCGAAATATATTAAATCGTGGCACGTATCGTATTGCCAGATTCTTGCCAATACACAGCCCTAGACAATTGTGACTGTTTTTGACAATTCCTCGGCTGAACAAGCGACTGATGAAATGAAAATCTAAGCGATAAAATGGTTTTATAAATGAACCCTTACTGCGGCCCCAATTGACATCCATTTACAGGCGTGCAGATAAACTAAGTGACTCTAAGGACTTTGATTTAACCATTCCAGCACGATTTGTGTAAATGCGTCTCTGATGCTGCGGTTTGCACTTCATTTTTAAGAGGCTAATGCATTTCCCTTTTAAAAATTAAGTTTGGGGCATTTTAGGCCTTTATTTTTTATAGGACAGCTGAAGACATGCATTGTCTTCTTTCCTACTTTGTACTGCAACTGCTGCCCAACAGTTTCCCTCTGGATGAATGGAGATCTATCTTAAGAACAGGCAACCTAGATCTATTTTAGTGAACACCGTGGACATCAGAGGAGCTGTTCATTAAACATTGAATGCACACAGTAGATCGGTCTATGCTCTCTGCTCTAACCGTGGCATACACAACGCTGCAATGTGTTTTATGTGAATTATTATCTCTTGTCATCGTCAAACTCACTCACCTTTGCGTGAAGTTTTGTATGTTGCTTTGGTCTTTTTTTTTCAGTTTGAAAGTGGCACAGCTAGCTGCAGGTTAGCAGTATTTAGCTTCAACCCCCCACAAAGATATTCCTCTTATTCGACTGAGAAACTAAGTGGCCATCCATCTCATGGTTTCCCCCAGAAAAGGTATAAGGCCCGATGGCAAGTGTGTTTTTTCAACGAGGGCCCGGCTGGGGCCAATCCCAGACTGATGGCAGCTTTAATGTAGAGCCCAATAGTTTCTGTGAGACCAAATAATGCACAGAATTGCGAAATTAAGAATGTCTGACAGCATTATAGAAAGGATTTCTAAGGAAGTTGACCTTTCTGTTAAAGAGTAAGATCCTTTTTTTAAATATAAAAACATCGGGGAAATAGTGTTCTCTAAACCCACCAGACTCTATGTAAATAAACAGACATTTTAGAATCATAAAACACACTTCATTCAAAGCCGACCGAAATAAAATAAAACAATGAAAGCCGTTTTGGGCCGTCTTTCCACTTTTCCAACCATCACAACTCGAGTTTTGGTTGAAATAAACACATAGTTAACTGATTTACATGTGGAAATATGTTGGCTATATACATGCTAAAAGTACTGTTTTTTTAAATGGAGCCTGGTGGGTTTAGAGCTAGCAACCTCAGAGCTGTTTCTGGTTAAACAGAAATGTCTTAAAGAGGTTTTAAAGGTCTATCTCTGTAGGGATCCTTTCCATAATGTTGTCAGACACTTAAAATATTAATCTGAGTCTGTCAGCGGCAAAAGCGAGCACTTTTGGAAAAAAAACCCAGAAGTTACCCTTTTAACAAAGATTATGTGATGTTCCAAAACTTTTTATTTATTTTTTATTGAAAAACGTAACATTTTCTCAATGGAGGACCCCCTAAACCCCGAGACAAATACAGTACTTGCACATTCAGAAAGTCTTCCACAAACCGAGGGGTAAAAAACTGCTTGTTTTTGTGTGTCAGGAGGTGAAACTTATTTTTAATCTTAAGCTTTTGGAGACGTGATGTTTAGCCCTATTTTTAGCAGCAGACGTTTCAGTCTGCTTCTCTAATCACTAGTTCAGACCTGTATTTTCTCACACACTTTTCACCCCTCAGTGTGCTTTGTCACGTGTGACTTAATCTCCGTGTCACGTCATGTCAACATGCAAATGAACCCAACCCATCATTATGGTGGCGAAGGGCTGTAATCGTAGCAACCAGGAAGTCGTCCTGCTGCTGATCGCGGGCAGGATCACGTGCTGCTGACCTTTGAAACACAAGGCCTTCCTGGTACGGAGCGAAGCCTCAACTGAATGAATTCTGGGTAATATTTTGGGAGGAGGCCTGGAGGCTTTTTCTTGTTCTTCATGTGAATATGTTTTAGATGAAAAAAGGAGATGATTGTCAAACAACTGAGCCCAGAGATTAATGCCGTTGACATAAAGACTGTTTTAAACACTTTTAAAATTAGTCCCTCATGTGATGGGGTTTCCTCGCCCAGGTTTGTCACATTGCTCGTTAGTTTCTGCAGGCTCTACACCGAGAGGACTTTGACCCGAGTTAATCCGGCTCCTCTCTAGTGAAACGGGAATAATTTGTTTTTAGCTGTTGCCAGGGTTTCACAGCTCTGAACTGTTGCTTTCTTGAAAATGGTGCTGATTTAGAAACGTTTGGGTCTTTCTTCAAACTAGTGAGTGTAGAGTGCACATTAAGGGCCCTATTTTAACGATCTAAACGCACAGCATGAAGCGCCTGGAAGGTCCAAATCCACTTTTGCTAGTTTGACGGTGGGAAAAAAGGGTCCATTCGCCGGGCACATGGTTCTAAAGGGTTGTACTTAGTGTCTTCATTAATCAGAGGTGCTTTTTGGGCGTAACATGCAATAAACCAATCAGAGATCATCTCCCATTCATCAACCAATCAGAGATCATCTCCCATTCCTTTTAAAAGCCAGGCGCATTTGGACCTTGGAGCATTGTTACTATGTAGGATTTACACCGTAATGTTTTGTGTGTGTGTGTGTGTGTGTGTGTGTGTGTGTGTGTGTGTGTGTGTGTGTGTGTGTGTGTGTGTGTGTGTGTGTGTGTGTGTGTGTGTGTGTGTGTGTGTGTGTGTGTGTGTGTCCCTGCTGCTGTAATGCGTCCCTGTGTGTGTAACAAGCATAGTGTCTGTGGCTGTGCGAGCCTAGCAGCATTTTACTAATGCTCTGTTAAAATAACAATGAAATGCTGCGTTATCGACTTTAGACCAGGTTTTTGTTGGTCAATGGTGTGATCACTTCCCGCTGGATCAAGATAGCAATACTCCCAGAATGCACCTGAACACACCTCCCTGTAAGACCAGCACGCCCATGGGCGCACAGATGGGCTATTTAAACGATGCGGGCGCTGGACGGGACACTGACAACTGTGTCGGTCTTAAACTAGCGTTGGGCTTTGCGCTGCGCTGGGTGCAGGATAGGACCCTATAGCTGTAACTGTTGAGTGCGTTCACAATTGTGTATTTTACTAAAAATGTTGAAGAATAATTGAGTAACTGGTTAAAAAAAAAATCTTCCTAAAGAGCAAATTACTGGTTATATCCCCGGCCAAGGAAGGTATGTTTTCGGTTTGGTTTGTCGGTCTGTCTGTCAGCCGGATTACGGAAAAATAACTGGCCCGATTTTTATGAGGAAGGAAGAACCCATTACCTTTTGGTGGATTTATGTCCAGACCATCACATCACAGCAGGCTGTTCCCTCTTGATATCTCCCTTTCATTTCCGGCTTGTTATATTGAGCAGATATTCGTGAACAGCCCGCTCTCCACACTCGGTTGCTATGAGATTTGTTACGCAACTGCACGCTGTCTTCCACACGGGGCATGTTCAGGAGAAATCAGGTTGATTTGCGTTGCAGCATGCCAACACAGAGAACGTGTGTATGCTTTCGGCGGAATACATTGCTGCATGCTTTGGTCCTTTTGATCCTCGCTTTGTCTTTCTGGCGTTTTAGGGTCTCAGAGGAGCCGATGCCAAAAAAAGAGCCCGGACGCTTCCCCTCTTTCTTTTTTTAGGCCGTCTGCTTAATGTCCCTGTGTATCAGGGCTGTTTGATAATCTGCTGCGAGGAAGTGACCTCATGAGAAAACAACAGAGATTTTCACCATCACTATATTTAGCTTTCGGAAATGCAGGAGTCCCTTTCAGTATTTCACTTGTCAAATTGATTTCAGGAAGAGAAAGGTTCCATATCCACTTCCATATAGGATATATATATATATATATATATTTTTTTTCCCCCCGATACAGGTACTTAAGCGATACTTTTAAAACGGTGCCGTTGCCTAAACGCTGCCTAAACCGACTTTTGAAAAAAGGTTGGAAAACAAAAAGGCTATTAATAGGCGACCAGTTTCAAGTGAACGCACCACGTCTGTGTTGTTTTTTTCGACAACGGCAGCTGCAGACTGCTGTACTCTGAAACACAGTCACACTTTACACTGTTTAGCTGTTTAGCATTTTAACCGTGTTTAATCCAAGCTAACGCTAGGCTAACGTTAGCTGCTGTCAAGTGTAGTGTTAACTAGCATCACGTGCAGCGATGCTTCTGTTGCCTCTAATGTCTAATCAGAGCATCAGAGGGCAGCGCAGTCTTTTAAGTGGCACCGAAATGAGGCACTGATATCCGCGTCTCTGTTCGGTCCGGTAGATACCGGTCGTTTAGGCACCGGTGCCGTATTAGCGCTGGGTTTCGGTACCCAGCCCTACTTCCATAAGCGTTATCAAAAACAGAAAGTCAGACTGTTTTTTTTTTTACTTTAATATTAACATGTCCTCAAACCTAAAAGACAAAATAGCTCGC